>NC_082665.1:60018106-60321136 GCF_025265405.1 Mesoplodon densirostris
CTACATCCTATTTTTATTCTTACAGTGGATAGCCCAACTTAATAAAATTCATATTTATGCTTATTTTTTCTATAAAGTTTTAAAGTTTATCAATATCTAAAACTTCTTTCCACCACGAAGCCAAGACAAATACCCAAGCTCACATTCATTTTCCTATGGTCTTGTGCACCTCCAGTCCACACCCACCTCATAATGATATCCTCTGCAAACAGGCTGCTCAAAATATGGTCCCTGAACCAGCACTAGTCTACAAACTGTTTGATATCAGTTTTGATATTTTTAGAAAAAAGAACTTTGTGCCAGAGTCTAAATCATCTGTATTTCTAAGTACACAGTTTAGTCCAGCTTACTTTTTTTTTCCCTAACAAGATATTATCAAAAAAAAAAAAGGAAGTGGTGTATTCATTTATACTCCTGCATATGCTTCTTGTCTCATCCAGATGGATAACAGACACTTCTTGGACTTGCACTTAGAGTAGCAGTGGTTTAGACTAGAGTTTTAGCTCTAGGTTGTTGGAATATGCTTTTGTGTGTCATTGCTTATTTAGTCAACAATAAAGTATACTGAGATTGATGCTCATTTTTTCCAGTGCTTTAGTATGCTACTTTATTATTTTCTCGCATTCAGTGCTGCTACCCAGAAGATTTAATCTGACTCCTATTGCTTGGTAGTTGACTTGCATTTATCCTCTGGAAATTTTTAACATTTGCTTTTTGTACTTGTTGCTCTAAAATGTTAATTTAATATGACTAGGCATAAAGTTTCTTTCATCTATTCTGTTGTATAAGCCCTTTCAAACTAAGGTTTCACATCTCCCATTCTGGAAATTTTTTCAATAATTATTTTTTAAAATACTAATTTTCCTCCATTTATTTTACAGTGACTCCAATAATACTGATACTAACATTTCTTCTACTCTCCACAGCTCTTAATTTTTTTATGTTTCATTTTATTACCCCTTCCCAGTGCTTTCCTAGACTGTTCTTTAATTTGATCATCCAGCTCACCATTTTTTTGGGCTGTATTCACTCTGTTATTCAATTATCAAGCCCATCCCCTGAGATCTTTACTTCAACAATAATACATTCATATCCAGTATCTCCAATTGGTTCTTCTTTGAAGCTTCCTGTTTCATGTTTTTCATGTTCCCCCTTATCTCTCTGTGAATATTTACTTGTTTTATTTTAAATTCTTTGTCTACCAGATCTGTTCACTCTGATTACCTCTAGAATGATTTTTTTTACTTTTATCTTTTTTTTTTTTTTTGGCTTGTGGGTTTGTAATGTAAGTTTGTGAGCTCATATTATCATGGTAAAATCAGTTAGTTACACTGGCAAATAACAGATACAGATACAGGGTGAGAAGAGTGAATTAAGCCCTAGCTTGTAGTAGTTGGGCAATAGAGGGGTACCCCACAGCATGAAGACCATCTTGCATTACATTCTGGGCTCAGCCACTCCTTCTATGCCCTCCACCCATGAGATCTGCCTATCAGGTAACTGCCTTGTACTTCTATCCAAGCATCCTTTCTAAAAGTAATCACGAAACATTCTTTGAAATGTATTGTCCAGCTCATGAAGGAGGGTGAGTAAGGAGGTTGGAGGGAGTATTCCAGAACCTAACTGCACTCAACTGCAGCTAAATACCCCAGGATTCACTTAGTCACCCTAGGCTCTGCTGTTCATACCAATTCAACCATTAATGCTAACTGCACTGCTCTTAGGGTCTCCATACTTCATGACAGGTAGATGGCACAGCAATGTTGGTTATAACCTCCTTCATCATAAAGAGTTCTGGTTTTGCCATGTTTCACTCAAATGACTAAAGCAGGTTTGTCCCACCTTTCTCAAAAATCTCTAGAAAAATCATTTGTATTTAGAGCAAAACCTGAAATAGAGCTTTTCTACAAGCATATGCTCTCACAACAAGTGCAGATAAGAAACTCCTCATTAAAAAAATTTTTTTTAACCTTTTAATCTATGTGCAGAAAAGAGTTAACATAGCAGGCCTGTGAGTGCTATCCTTAAAAAGTCTTGCTTGCAAGATTGGCATCTGAGAACTTGATTAGGAAACGTCCCCTAAATGATAACAGTGGCTCAGTGGACCTAAACTGTTTGTACAAACAATGTGGTTAGGCTGAACATCTGCTTTCCTTCTGTGAGTCTGGAATTTCAGTGACCACAGTCAGCCACACAAGCACTATGTGCTATATGACCAGCCCATGATAAAACACTGGAGTCCTAGGCTCAGGTGAATGTTCCTGGTGGACATTTCACATGTGTCATTATAGTTCACTGCTAGCAGAATTAAGTGTATCCTGTGCAACTCCCCTGGGAGAGGACTCATAGAAGCTTGTGACTGGTTTTCTCCAGACTTCACCTTGAGTGCCCTTCCCTTTACCAATTTTGCTTCATATCCCTTCACTTGGATAAATCATAGCCATGAGTACACCCATATATTGAGTTCCGTGAGCCCACCTAGTGAATCACCAAATTTGGGGAGTAGTTTTGGGGACCACTGACACAATCTACCTGTGAGTAAGTTAAAGAACCTGAATGTATCTCAACATCTCTGCCTCTGGAATGTCATCTCATCTATTCAGGGTGCCAGAGAACACACCATTCACTTCCAGTAAGGCAATGAAAATATAAATTAGAGGCATACTATTGATACAATGTAAACTTGCCCATCAAAATGATCTTGCCTAATAGGTAATAATAATTAAAATGTTAATGAATTATCTGTGAGAACAGCAAAATGCTTTTTTCCAACAACAACAAAAATAACTGAATAATATAAAAACAAGTTGAAGAGAGTTCTAAAATATTTTAATAGCACTAGTATGGCAGAGAGAGCAAATACGCAGTTACAAGTGAGAACAACTGACTACATAAAACAACCGTTTTTCTCTTTATTGAGGAAAACAACCTTGAAGGAAGTGAAGCTCTACACTCCTCCTCCTCCAAACCCAAATCATTCTAAGAGCTCACCTCCTACACATGATCAAGGTCTGATATTTAATCTCCAGATCTTTCTAGAAATCTGTTAGTACAGTAGACATAACCTTAAAAGAAAGCTCAAAAAGCTTATCTGAAGGAAAAAAAAAAAAACTCTCTGTAAGAGATATTCTCTAAAGATACATTAATGAAATATAAACTGAAACTAAGTGATTGATGAGCTCCCAAAGAAGAGGATTATAAGAATTATGTCTCTGTTGTTTCTTGAATGATGGTCAAATAATAAATTTCAAGAATAACAATTTATAACCTAATTAGGAAATTATGTGGACAAATCATACATCATGTTACATATGTGTGCCGTAAATTTGTGTCAACATGTTAGGTAATGTAATTTAAATTTTTAATCAGCTGTTGCACAGAAAAATTTAAAAAGTATAATTAAATGCATTTTTAGTTTATAGCATTCACTCAGACAGTAGTTATTACAATTCAAGCAATTTAAGTTACACGTGGAAAGCTCTTCCATGTTACTCTCATTCATACAATGTGTCTTCCTAATACAAGACTTTGAGATCCAAATTAGATTGTAACCATGTTTTTCTGATTCCTGGCACCTAGATCAATTCCTGGCATGGCACACAATCAATAAACGTTAATTACTGTTGTTTAAAACAAGCGGGAAAGTATGGTAGGAAAAGGTCTTGTGTAAATTGGACACTGAGACCTAATCCATTACCTCTCTCTACGTTTTCCTAGAATCTCTGCCCTTGCTTCTGTGAGAGCTTTCAAACCATTTCTAGCCTAGGATGAGAGTTAATCTATGTGTATTCTATGCTTGCTAACTCTCTGATGTTACCGATTCTGCCTACAATGTTTTCCTTCTTCATGTCTTGATGGATTCCCTAAACTTAACACTTACAGGACTTGGACATAAATTGAGATCACTCTGAATTCTATGGCAATTCGTTATAGAGACAGACATCACTGAAGGAATAATTGAGATGATCCTGTCCTAATGCTAAGATCCCACCCCTGTTCTACCTATGTTCCTTCCATTCTTATTAGATAAACATGACAGTATAACTATAGCATTTAGGTCAGATAGGTTTTAGCAATGAAAGCTGATTCTAAGGAGTGTATATAAAGTATGTAATACCCTCCCAAATCATATTAAATAGTAAAATCTTGTTAACTTTGTGGTGAACTACCTCCTAAGCTGTCAAACAGAAGGTACTTTTTCTCAGAAGGATGACTATAAACACATCCTGAACTCTGCTAATTTTCACAACATAACCAGATTACTGACCTTTACCAAAGATCATGAATATCCACTGGATGAGGAAATATCCTGAGTGGAAGGAAGATTCTTAAGCCTCCTAAAGTCCAGCTGTTACATTAAGGGAGGGTAATAGTTTGGCCCTGCTTAACTTGCAGCCACAGGCAATCTAAGCCCTAAAGCTTTACCATGACTCCTCTATAATAGGGTTGAAATTTACATAGGACATTCCAGCTATCCTGCATGGTAGTCTGGAGGGCTCTGAATTTACACAAGGAACCACACATCATCTTAAAATGCTCTATTAAACAGGACTCTTGGCTGCTATCAAATCCAAGTCAAATCAGTTTCAGTAAACAAGGAGAGGAGCATACTGACTTGTGTGATTGGACAGCAGAGGGACAGAGAACATGATATTCAACATAGGTCATCAGGAGTCACGCCACCTCCCATCCCCACCTCTCAATACTGTTTTTCTTTCTGTGTTAGCTTCATTCCCTCTTAAATCCCCATAGGTATCCTTCATGTAGCAGTGAAGAATAGCCATCAGCCATCATGAGTGTAAGCCTCACATTCCAACATCATGACACAAGGCTTAATGGTAGAGCCAGCTGCCTGTCCAACTTTAACATAATGACTGGCTTGGTTGCGATCACCTGCACATTACCCAAGTAATCGTTATTGTCATAATACACACAATGTATAACCAAATCCCACCTCCTGTGACCAGAAGAGTGGAGTTCTTTAATTGATAGGCCTATTAGAACCACATAGAGTGGATGTAGGAGGTTCCTCCCTACACAAGGGATGCCAACCAGCTAAAAATAACTTATGCATACATTCACTTCAGATATCTATATCGAAGCCAAAGCTGGCTAGAGTCACTGCCAGAATCCATCCTTCTTTACTCCATCCTGGCCACATTGGCCTCCTTGCTATTCTTCAAACAAGCCATACACACTCCTGTCTCTGAGCCTTCACACTTCCACCTGGAATACTTCCCCCAGATAATCACATGGTTATTCCCTCACTTCCTTAACATCTGCGCTCAAAAGTCACCTTATCAGTGAAGATCACACTAAAATGGCAACATTCCTACATCTCTACACACATACACATCTAACCTCCCTACCCAGCTTTAGCTTTTTCCTAAGCATTTTTCATTATCTAATATACCCTTATTTTACTTACTGTCTCAAGACCATAACATATGAGAACAGAAACTTCTTTGTTTCATTTACTGTCTTATACCTCCAGCTCTTAGTACAGTGCCTAGCATGAATATTTGATGAATGAACAAAATGGTGGAATCGACCAGGGGTGCCTTATCACTCTCAGTATTAGATAATGTACACTAAAGTATTATACAAGAAGGAGTACAGAACAGTACAGTCCATGAATACAGTCCTCATTTATCAGCCTCCCTGGGGTACCACAGCTTAGTGAGTATGTCTTGACCTCAGTGCTGTGGAACTAAACCAAGTGTGGGTTTTCCACAGTTCTCTGGGAGGAGTGCTAAAATGCCCTTAGATCAATTCAAGCCCTATCTCACATTCTTGGTATGTCTATGGAATCTGCATGACTAAGTAGCTGCTTGGTTTCCTAATTCACACTCATTTTTCCCACTAGGACTTAAACCCTATTCTGAATGGTATCCCTGACACCCTGCCTATCCAGGAGGATCCTGACTCCCAATCCAAAACCGTTAGCTAGGGTACTACTTCATGCAGACAGACCACCTGGAACCAAGATGCTGCCTACAGTCAGAGGCAGAATATTGCCAGTAAACAGATAATACTATTACAACATTCATCCACCAGACTGGATTCCCTTCAATACTGATTTGGCCTGATTTTCCTGGACTTTGACAATTCCCTGTGTACCCCATGATTTCCACTGCAGCTCCAGAACAGAGTTATTTCCCCTATACTAATTCCTCCAGTTTCTAGCTTTTTCCCTCTGACTAGCAGGCCTCACAGCTATGAATGCCTCATGCGGGATTACAAAACGAGTACTGTGATGTCTATTAATCCCTGAACACCTCTCAAACCCTTGTAAGAATTAGCAAAAGTCCTTCATGCTCGGGTTTATCTCCACACCTGGGACCCCAAAGTTAGAAATGAAATAGCACATATGAAAGTACTTTCAAAGTTCAGAGTTGTCTGCAAATGTACCCACATACACATTCGGTGAAGAAAAGATAGACTATTTAATAAATATTGTTGAGACAAATGGCTAACCATTTGGAAAAAAATAAAGCTGAATTCCTAGCAGACTCTTTTCATTATAACAAATTGCAATTATATTAAATATTTAACTGTAAAAAAAGTTAAACTACTAGAAGAAAAGATAGGTTCATTTGTTTATAATCTTAGAAAAATTTTCTAAACATAACATAAAGCTTAGAATACATAAGAGACTGTTCAGCTTAGCCACCTACAAATTAAAAATCTGTACAATCAAAAAGTATTCTTAGAAAGTAAAAAGTAAACAAGTTGGGAAAAATATTTTTAAAACATGACAGACAAGAGATCAACATTCTCAATAAAGAAACAGTTATTACAAATCAAATTTTTTAAAGTGAATAACCTAATAGAAAACATGATGTTTACAACAAATAAATACAAATGACCAAAAAAATCTCAAAATATGTTTATCCTCTTTAATAATCAGGAAAATATTAACTAAAACAAAAAATAATTTTAAAATTTTTTTCATCTATGTATGGCAATATTATATAACATTATAATACTCTACTTTTATAATTCTTGTTTTGATGCTATAATACTCTTTTATTAGAGAGTAATTTGTTGCAATTTCTTTGGAAGATGATTTTTCTACAGAAATATGAAAGTGCACACACCTGGGCTTCCCTGGTGGCACAGTAGTTGAGAATCTGCCTGCTAATGCAGGGGACACGGGTTCGAGCCCTGGTCTGGAAGGATCCCACATGCCGCGGAGCAACTAGGCCCGTGAGCCACAACTACTGAGCCTGCGCGTCTGGAGCCTGTGCTCCGCAGCAAGAGAGGCTGCGATAGTGAGAGGCCTGCGCACCGCGATGAAGAGTGGCCCCCGCTTGCCACAACTAGAGAAAGCCCTCACACAGAAACGAAGACGCAACACAGCAAATATAAATAAATTAATAAACTCCTACCCCCAACATCTTCTTTTTTTTTTTTTTTTTAAATTTGAGAATCTAATTGGATTTATTAAGTGATTCATGAATCAGGCCACATCCCATCCAGCAATAGAAAGGAACTTCATTATAGCTCACAGCAAGTGAACTGCATCCGTGGGTCCATGCTCATGGAGTCCACCGGTCCTGCATGTTCCCGTCTCCCCGAAGCAGCCAGCCTCTCTAGGCCATCATCTTGCTTTATTGTCTTCACAGCACTTGTCACCATTGGAAACTATTGCTTGTTCACATGTGCCTTTGCCTCAGACTCCAGGCTCAGGTCAGAAATGGGAGGGCTAGGTTCCCTCCTGCCCCCTTCCAGACAGCCGGGGCACCTCCTCTCCATCTTCACCCTGCCCTCAGTGGAGGCCGTCAGCTCGCCCCTCTGCTGCCACTGTCCACCTGGCAGCCAGGTCAGACCCTGGCCCTCCACGCTAAGTCCTCTGGTGGCTGCTCATGCCCCTCAGGGTGAAGCCAGGTGTTTTTGAGACCCTCCTCAGTCTTGCCTGCATGGAGCCTGTGCACACACGCGCCCCCAGCCCCCCTGACCTACCATCATCACCTACCCCCTTATGTCTCTCCCCCAAACTTCCTTTCTCTTCTCCCCACGTTGTCTGAGCCCCATTCCTCCTGGCCGCGTTGTTAGCAGAAGGCTTACTCCAACTGCAAGCCCAAGCTGCCCGCATCCTTCCCCTCACGTTCCCCAAGCTCCTAGTGTCTCCCCATCACGCGTCCCTACACCCTTGTTCCCCGTGTTCCCACTGTCCCCCGACCCATAGCCTGCTCCTCCCGCGGCCTCCATCACTGCACCCCGTGACCCCGGGTCCCTATGTCCCCCGGTCCTACGCACCACTCCTTGTCTCGTGCATTCTCTGCCCCTTGACCCCTGTCCCCGGTCCTTCACACCTCCCCATACACCGCACCCCGGGTCCTCCGCATCCCCAGGACCCCGCGTCCCCTCAACATCTTCTTTAAAAAAAAAAAAGTGCACACACCTTATGCACCTATCAAGTCCTCCTCTAGGAATTTATCCTACTTCCACAAGTGTGCAAAGATATCTATTCATGAGTGCTCACTGTAGCATTGTTGTAATAACAAAACCTAATTATTGATCAATAAGACG
The DNA here is from genome assembly GCF_025265405.1 of Mesoplodon densirostris. Lineage (NCBI taxonomy): Eukaryota > Metazoa > Chordata > Mammalia > Artiodactyla > Ziphiidae > Mesoplodon > Mesoplodon densirostris. The sequence goes on from NC_082665.1 coordinate 60,026,642, forward strand.
CTGGAGAAATAAATGGAATAATATGCCTCCATTAAAAACAATCATGTAGGAAAATGTTACTATGACAATGTGAAAACCACATGTGAACAATGATAACAAGAGAAGAGGCCACCCTCTCATATCTAACTAGTGCTTGGAGTGAATGCGGACTTTGTGTTTTTATGGTAGTTTAGGGGGTTTTTTTGTTTTTGTTTTTTTAAAATCATGTAGGTCGGTACGTATTAATATAAAAGGACTTCCAAATATATTGTTTAAAAATTTTTAAAGGCTTTAGAACAGTATTTTGAGTTAAAATACATACATGGTAATATATATATCCAGAATGTCTGGATGTTTACAATGAAGTGAGACTAGGGGAAGGAGGAAAGCCTCAAAGCCCAATGCAAAGATCAACAGAAAATTAGCCGGCCGGCAGTAGGTCAGGCTACTCTCCAAGTCGTTGGTCCTGTTCATTAACTTTTGTGTAACATTAATTCAAGAATTGCCCTTATTAGTCACTGAACAACCTGGGGAATCGCTCAAAAGACAGTGCGTTAACATTGGTATGCTGTTTGCTGCTAAGGTTTTAGAAGACCCATCGTCTTTTAAGCAGGAATATCTTACAGATATTCATTTTGTCATGATCCCTGTATCTCCCATTCCAGCAGTGATCGGTTTGAATTGCTTTGAAAAGAAACTTTTGAAATAAGATGTCATTACGTAACTTCAATGAAACAACTCTAACACTTGTGCAAACTTTTCTTCTTTTATTCTGTAAGAAATCTCTAAAATTTAATGACATTTCCTGCAACTATAGAGAAGGCTGAATAAAATATGAATAGGCGCTTTTTCAACTACATTTCTCACCAGCCCTTTTCATTTTTGAGAAAGTGTTTTTCCTAATGATTTGTACAACGTCAACGTACGTGAGACAACCAGAAACTGTGAAGAGCAAACCGGCCTGAAATCCACCAGAGCTGCACAGGTTTTCTTCTTCATTTGAGGCTCAAGGCTCACACAGCCAGATACGTCTCTTCACCTCTGAAAATCGTTAAACAGCCTCCCCACAGCGACATACAAGTCAAAGGCACAGGTGTCAGGGCCAGAGTGTGAAAGGCACCCAGCGAACTTTTTTTCCCCCGGCGAAGCAACACCTGCCTCCGGCTCTCTGTACGCGAAGAGCTTAAGCAGGAACCAGCGAGGCCAGCGGAGACTACAATTCCCAGCAGGCGTAACGGGAGCAAGGTCACACACGCGCAGTTCAGACCTTCGGAACGAAGGCCCGAGGCGGGGCTTCTAGAAGACGAAAATGGCAGCGCGCGGGCTGCGGCTTGACGTGGGCCGGCTGTTTGCGATGGGGGCAGAGCTGGGGAGCGGAAGACGACCTTACTGCACGTCCCAGGCCTTCGCGGAAGTTCTACGGCTGCCAAGCAAGCAACTGACGAAGCTCGTGTTCCCACTGCAAGAACTCGAGAGGCATTTCGTCCCGGGCTCGAGGCCCGACCTTCACCTGAAGATCTTCGACCCGAGCCTGGATGACATCGCGAGGGCGGAGAGCGTCTTCACGGCCTCTTCGCGGAACCGCATCGAGTACCTCAGCTCCGCCGTGCGTCTCGACCACGCCCCGGACCTCCGCCGCCCTGAGGTGAGAACGGCAGCCGGATGCGGGTGCTGAGGACACCCGCATGGGCTGGGATTTTGCTGTCATCTCTTTCTTGTCAGCAAACCGCAGAGATTTACTAGCTTTCTGTGGACGCATATCATTATTATAACAAAGTAAGAAGATATAGTTTTAATTATTTTGATAGTGAATATAAAAGACTTTAAAAGGCGTTTAAAAAATTAACCATTTATCTTTTTTCTAATTAACTGCAGTAGAGAATACATGCCTAGACAAAGTGAAGAATATGAAAAGTATAGTAGTTTCACAAATGAAGTGATTCTTATCAGTACGTAATTTTCACCCAATCTAAATTTCCTATCATGGCAAAAAAAAATTTATGTATAGATGGCGATAATGTATAAGATTTTTTAAAACAACTTAAGTGAAATTCAGTGAGTGTGCATTTTATTCATGTCCTGCAGTTTACTATTTTGTTCTGTCTGTTAAATGAAGGCTCTGACCTTACATACTTGTGATAACGGTACCACTGCACTGAAACTTTTCTGCTAATATATTTAGAACTGCTGTAATAATTTAAGAGTACATAAATCACTTAATGATTTTGAGATAGCATCGATTTTCAATTTTCTAAATTACTGGACTTTTTGTGTAATTGCCTTTTTAATTCAGTTTTATTATCTGTATATTATCATTGGATTTAATCTGGGAGAGCATTTGAAATTTTTGCAGGACCCAAATCAATTCATTCTGAAGGACTGACCCCAGTTTTGCAAAATGTGTAGCATTGCTGGCCCCTGCCCACTAAATGCCACCCAATCCTATTGATAACCAAAAATGCCCTTACAAATTTCTAAAACACCCAGGGGGCGGTACCGCCCTCATTTAGAAGCACTGACTGGAAATGTTCCCTCTTCAATACTGTATTAAATAGACGAGCCATGTGTATTAATGGTTAATATTAGGAATATTTTGTTGCTTCCTACATTCAGACTAAAGGAGAAAAGCTTAATTGGAACAAGAAAGGTCAAGAGAAAGGAGTAATTATAATGGTGTTATGGTGTACTTTGAGAGTTTGTGGGGAAATAGGGTTCCAAAGACAGAGCCAGTTTTGTTGAAACGCGTCTAGTTTTTAACTTCAAAACAGCTTTGTAGGGGCTTCCCTGGTGGCGCAGTGGTTGAGAGCCCGCCTGCCGATGCAGAGGACACGGGTTCGTGCCCCGATCCGGGAAGATCCCACATGCCGCGGAGCGGCTGGGCCCGTGAGCCATGGCCGCTGAGCCTGCGCGTCTGGAGCCTGTGCTCCGCAACGGGAGAGGCCACAACAGTGAGAGGCCCGCGTACCGCGGAAAAAAAAAAAGCTTTGTAAATATGGAATTCTTAATAAATGTTGCAGGTATTCTTGAGTGGCATAGTGTAATTAAAAGCACAGGTTCTGGATGTAGATGCCCTGAGTTCAGATTCCAGTTTCTTCACTTTATGGCTGTATAATTTGAGGCCAGTTATTTAACCTCTCTCTGCCTCTAGTTTTATCACCTGTAAAACGAGGATACGAATATTATCAGTCTCATAGAGATATTGTAAAAAGTAAATAAGAAAATATGTTAAGTGCTTTTAAAACAGTACCTGCCACATTGAAATCATTTAGTAGATAGTAGCTGTCTATTAGAATTTGAGGTTTGGCTAACTATAAGCCACTTTTTATGGTTAGGCAAGACTGAGTAGTATTCACAGATTTTTGCTTCTAATACATTATATAGTTTTATATATATATATATATATATATATATATATATATATATATATATAAATAAACCAGTACTCAATTATCTTCTTTTTGCTTGTATAAGGTGTGTTTTATAGGCAGAAGCAATGTTGGAAAATCCTCTCTAATAAAGGCTTTATTTTCACTTGCCCCAGAGGTTGAAGTTAGAGTCTCCAAAAAACCGGTATGTTAAAATTTTAAATATATCTAACTATCTCTGAATTGACTAAGATGAATAATAAATGTTGGAGGGGTAGAAGAAACCATCATTGCTAAGTTCCTAGGAAAGTGATTTCTTTCACACAAGTACTAATGTAAGACATTTCATTAATGCCTCTGTATTTCTCTGAAGAGAAGAAAGGGTATCTGGAGTTATTTTAGTAGTCTTGCCAGTATCTTGGGGAAATCTTCCTTGGTCCAGTCTTTTCCAAAGAGTTGTTCTAGTGTCATTCTATATTTGCTTCTTTGAGAATGATCATCTACTTCTACTTTGATTTTAAAGAAAACAGCTTTAAAGTGTATCATTTTTTCCTCCTGTAATCTTTTATACCTTGCTAACTCATATATTTACACCCATCAGGCGCTTCCCAGTTTACCCAGGGCCAAATTATGTGCCTAATATCCCAGCCAGCCTGCTGTAGTAGCTTTCTGTCATTTTCTAATTTCCTCTGCTTTCTTCTCAATAATGCAGACTCTACCAATATTTAAGATATCCTCTCCTCAAAACTCACCTCAGTTCCCCTCACCTTATTATCTGTCCTTGGCAAAATGTTCACAACAACCCAATGCTCACTGCCCCTGTTTCCTTGCATTGGAACCCTTCCCTGAGGCTTCACTGGTCTTCTCTTGCTCCGCAGTTTTTCCTATGGTTGATTCCTTGATACCATCCTTGACAATTGTAGTCATTTGTTAACCCTCCTAGCTTTACTCCCTCCTGCCCTGCCTCACCAAATACCCCAGCTAAACTCTCACTTCTAGGTAGGGTTGTTCCCTTTCTGCTGTGAGAGGACAATGAAAGAAATGTATTCTTGACATTGCTAATCAGTAATTCTAAAATTATTTTCCTATATGTAGACACATAAGCTGCCTGGGAACCTAAGCATCATTTATAAAATCTTTCCTCTGAAAATATTTCTTCTAAGTTCTAAACAATTGACTTTTAAAGTTATTTGTGTTAATCTTTCCTTTTCTGATTAATAATGTCCGTGGACACGAAACCACATGAATAAACCACTTTTTATCATCTTTACATCAGTTTTAGTTGCACATTTTACAGTTGTACATGCTTTTTAAAAAATGCTTAATGAAAGCACTAAACCCACCTAATAAACATGCAAAACATCTTGATTTTAGGAAAGTTATAGTCTAGGCATAATAAACTATCAGGCTTTGCATCTAGGTGTTATGCAAACTTGTATGACTGATAGTAAGCATTTAATTTAACCTATCTGTGCCATAATTCATTCCTCTTTAAAGTGGAGTTATATTGTTCACCAGAGAATATTGACTAATGCAGTCGTACTATTTAGAACAGTATAACTTTTTCACAGAGAGGGAGCTAATGAAGTAGGAAAGACTCAAAAATATTTTGCCTACGTTGTTTCTAATATGGAATCTAAGGTTCTTAAATCGTATAGATTCTCTTTAAAAAATGAATTGGAGGGAAGAAGTAGTATCATCTAAGCTTATCTCCAGCCATTTGCCTTCTGTCTTCTTTTCCTGTATTATCGTCAGCATAGGGTTATATACAGAATACTTTTATGCTTTTAATAAGTAATTGTTAATTGAACAGAAAATATTTTGAATCATGAAATATATAAAGGACATATTTTAAGAAAGCTTTTATTTTTCCATTTACGTTATCAGGGCCACACAAAGAAAATGAATTTTTTCAAAGTTGGAAAATATTTTACATTGGTGGACATGCCAGGTTATGGCTACAGAGCACCTGAAGATTTTGTTGACATGGTAGAAACCTATCTAAAAGAACGAAAGAAGTAAGAAAAACACTTTTCTTGTAATTGTTATGTTGAACCCCCCAAAGTTCTCATGACTAGGACATTCTACATATGATGAACACTTCAGTTTTATCAAATGACTTTTTTAGAAAGTCCACTTTATTCTCATAATATTCTACAATACAGTATTTAGGAGCAAGTTATATACTGCCTGCTTAGTTTTTTCCTGTAAGTTAGCTTAAACTTAAATTCAATTGTTTTCCTAAATTGAGACTATCAGTAGTAATTCAGCAGACTTTATTAATTTTTTTATACCAAACTCTAAGCTGGCTATTTTTAAAAATGAAAATTGTTGGTTAATGTGGTATTTACCAGATTTAAATAAACTTCAGTAAATTCTGATTATCCTTAAAATACTTCTGACATCACAGCCTCTGTAAATACTACCTTTTTTTGTCTCCATAGGTAGTCAAGTAGCAGGTCTATGTTTCAAGCATTGCACAATATATAGAAAAATTAATGTTAACCTTTTGAAGAATAAAAAAGTGTTTATAAGTATCTTGCTTGTTGTAGCTTTACATAGAAACTAAGATAAAATACTTGCAAAAGAAAATACAAAATATAACATGTTTGGTTTCTGTTATCTGTTAGTCTTAAAGTAATATTTGAAAATTTAGACCTTTTTATGGTAACTTATTGTTAATTGGGTTCCTGTTTCTTTCTCCCACTAGAGTTCAAGCTCTTAGAGGAAGGGGCTCATTCATCTTTGTATCCAGTTCTAGGCAGAATATCTTACATTCAATATATGCTATTGAAATAAATTAATATTAATGAATTTAGTTACTGAATATAAACAACATTGAGACCTCTCAGACTGTAGGATGGACTTCATAGTGAATTGAGAATTCCTTTTGCTTAAAGAAATTTTTAAATTTTGAATTGATAATTATTCAAAGTAAAATTTCTTAGTATAGTGAAGGTTGGGGGGAAGAAATGAATGAGCATACTTTATATTGTCATTAATCTTCTTTTCTGCGTTCTTACAGTTTGATGAGAACATTTTTGTTAGTAGATAGTGTTGTTGGAATTCAGAAAACAGACAACATTGCCATAGAAATGTGTGAAGAATTTGCATTACCTTATGTGGTAAGTATTTCTTGTGAATCATAGTTGCATTTAGAAATACAAGTTCCCTGTGTGTCTGTGTCTGTGTGTGTGCATGTGCACATGTGTACATCTTTTTAATGAAAGAGTAGGCCTTGCCGCCTCAAAAGATAAAAAGGAGTACCTTTTAAACAATCTTTTCAATTATCAGCCATTAATATTAAAATAAGTTCTGTGGTACTTTTATTCCCTTTTCCTTCTCCTAGCTTTTAAGTTTTCAAAATTATAGCAAAGTAAAAGTTTTCTAAACTGTTAATTTAGTGTTCCTAAGTGCTTTTCTTTGTTTTTTGGATTTTTTAAGTGACAATATAAATATTTGCTAAGACTCATTAGTAGCTCCTTAACAGCAGCTTAGCAGATAGTACTTATCAGAATGTAAACAAAACTGCAACTGAAAAATTTGCTAAACTAATCTGGAATTTAAGAACATCACAGGAATATAGTAGGCTCCAGCACACATAAGTAGGATGTTTATATTCTTAAGGAAAACAAAATTTCTTATGAGAATATCTTACCAGTTCTTACTGTTGTTTACCCTAGAATAGAATACAGATTGCTAGGTTGGTATCCACATTTATTTGCTTTGTAGGTTTTCCAGATAAAATGGCAGTCTTAAAGTTCCTCTCTAAGGAAAAGAGCCCACTGACTATAATTTGGTTTCAAAAAAATGTCAGAAAACCACTGAAATGTAGTGGTTTTGGAGTTTAATGCAAATCAAACCATGTTACCAATCAGAAACTTTTCTGTATTCTTGGGGTTACGGAATTCTTGGGGTTTGCAAAAGCCCTGTGAAACATGAGAGGTAATTTATGGTTATGAGGAGCCAAAGGATTGATAAACATAGTCTATGTAGTAAAAAAAAAAAAGAAACCCAAATATTGCACAACTGGTTATATTAAGTGATAGTTATAGTACTCCTAATTTGATATCATAGATACCATTTTGTGGAATCATATATTTTTCTCAGTTTTAACTTTAAGGAAATATTAACCTTTCTTCTTTGGAAAAGAAGTTGTGATAGAGGAATTATGTCTCCTTTTAAATATCAGCATATTTGCCTTTATGAAAAAAGACTTTCACTTTCTGCTTCTCGCTCCTTCTGCCATTAATATTTTTTTAATTGAAGTATAGTTGATTTACAATCATTAATTTTTTTATAACTGAAAAGCATAAATGATTAGTCAGGAAATTTAATTTTATAGAAATTCCCTAGGAAAACCTCCGACAGATACATCAAGCTTTTACTTTTTAATTGATTTTGTAATCATCCATGCATTGACCTTCCTCTAGTATGTATTCATAATTGTCTTTGAGTAAGTAAATTATTCAAAGTATTTACTGTTGAACCTAGTAGAATCTAGGCTTACTTGGAATATAACTATATATCGCTATAGCTTGGAATATAACTATAGTGGCTACAACCTACAAATAGCCTGATTTCTAATTTTTCCTTTAAATTTTACATATAAGGCAGAACAATTATGTAGTTCAAAAATGATCATGTTGGCAGTTTTATATGGATCAACCTAATAATATTCACTTCTGTATCTTAGACCATAAGATATATAGTGATCGTATGAAACATTTGGCATATGGCAATTGCAAGTATGGCTCCAGGGTGCTTTTCACTGGTCTTGAATCCAAGATATTATGGCCCTGTGTAGTTAAAGCATCGGAAACAGCAAACATATATAGTGTATGCTTTATATATTGCATACATTAACTCATTTAATCTTCTCAGCAACTCCTTTAGGAGGTATTGCTTTTATTTTATAGATGAGGAAACAAGTACAGAGAGATTAAGAAACTTGCATAGGTCACCTAGTTGTTATTGAAATTTGTAACTAAAATGTATAAAACTGTATATTAAGAAATAATAGTTGACCCTTGAACAGTGTGGGAGTTAGGGGCACCAACCCTCCTTGCAATCACAAATCCAAGTGTAACTTATAGTCAACCCTCCCTATTCGGGGTTCCTCCATATTTGCAGTTCCACATCTGTGGATTTAATCAACCACAGATCGTGTAATATTGTAGTATTTACTATTGAAAAAATCTGCATATAAGTGGACCTTTGCAATTCAAGCCCATGTTGTTCAAGGGTCACCTGTACTTTATTTCTAATGCCTAAATATTTGTTTTCCTACAGATGGTATTGACAAAAATTGACAAGTCTTCCAAGGGACATCTTTTAAAACAAGTCCTTCAGATCCAGAAATTTGTTGACACTAAAACACAGGGATGTTTTCCTCAGTTGTTTCCTGTAAGGTAAGAGTTGAATTGTCTTTATGTACTAACATATAACTTTATGTACTAACAACCTTTAGTATTAAATCAGTGTATCTGAGGTATCACTTAAAATTAGAGGAGCTTGGAAGACTATGCACTTAGCCATAATTTATTGGTACAACCCATCAACACTTCTATTTTTTTCTTCCCTCTATTCTTTCTTTTTTCTGCAGATTCTTGCTGAATCTTCCCTGTAGTATCTTCATGATCTTTCCACCTCAGCCTATTTCAACCCTAGACCACAGTAAAAGTGAAACTTTTTACTTTTTAAATCCCCTAAACAACAGCCATAATAAAGATACTACCATCTCTTTCTCAATTCTAAAGAAAAACAGCTCATCTCTATGGTAGAAAGCTCATTCAGGCTGTGAAGGATAAGAATTTTCCTTTTAAAGGACGATGTGCAAAGAAGAAATGCTTCATAAGTTAGAATTAAGCATCAGTAGCAGACAGGATGGTTATTTCCTGAGCAGCAATTTTTGAGATATTAGATGTGGTTTAGCAATGAAACATGAGTTTGTCTTTTCAGTGTACAGTTTGGGTACAGTAAGTAACCTATATACTAGCAGAAATGCAGTGCCACTTCCCTGTGATTTTCTGACTCTAACTTCTTTGAGGCACTATGATAGTTTCTATGAGAAAATAATGAAACCAAGTAACAGTTGTATATGAAACTGTCCTCTAAGCAGTCATTCTACTTCCTACAAATCCAGATCACAATTAAATTGTTTGTAATTATGAACATGCCAGTCTAAATCTATCTTCATTCTTTCCTACAAAATGCTCTTCCCGCTTGTCTTACATTCAGGTATTTATCCTGTTCATTTGTCTGTATACAGTGGGAACTCCTAGGGGCAGGAATGAAATCCTAATTCTTCTTAGAGCCCTGAGCATTGTCATAGAAATATATCTGTTTCTTTTAAACATTTAATAAGAAGGAAGTGAGACTTCATCTAAAAAGGCAAAACAAACATAAGATGGGCAAATTATGGCCTAACAGCAGCATTTATTGAAAATAAATGTTTTAGTTGACTGTAAGCTGAGTTTAATAGTATAATGGGACTGGGGAAAAACTGACAATGTTTTCTTGAGCTACATTAGTAGAATTATAGTGTTCAAAACAAGGGAATGATCAAACAGTAGTCTCACACTGCTATAAGCTGTATGCTACCAGATCAGTTGAGCTAGATTGTGGCTTGACATTAAGAACAACTGGAGCTATCTGAAAACAGATGGTCTCGGGGGAGGTTATGTCACTAGATCGTTCAAAACACTTAATGGATCCACAAAGTAAGCATCCCTGTTTCACAGATACGATTACAAGTCAGAGAAGTGAAGTGAGTTACAGAGAGGTATTTGCTGAAATAGAAAGCACATGAAAAAAAAAAAAAAAAAAAAAAAGCATGGACCTCAGAGTCAGACAGCCATGGTTTTGCATGGTTCCTCTACTTCTTGGCAGTAGCTTTTAAAGCAACTTATTTCATTTTCTGAGTAAAAAAATTTGACAGAAGGATTAAATAAAATGCATTGTGACTGATGTACACACATTAGCCACATAATAAATGTTAGTTTCTTTCCTTCCCAAAGGTCAGCCAGTGAATGGCAGAGTTAGGCCAACAACCCAAACTATCAGATTCTCAGTACTTTTTTTGTGTGTGTGTGGTACATGGGCCTCTCACTGTTGTGGCCTCTCCTGTTGCGGAGCACAGGCTCCGGATGTGCAGGCTCAGTGGCCGTGGCTCACGGGCCCAGCCACTCCGTGGCATGTGGGATCTTCCCCAACCGGGGCACAAACCTGTGTCCCCTGCATTGGCAGGCAGACTCTCAACCACTGCGCCACCAGGGAAGCCCCAGATTCTCAGCACTTTTTAGAGGCGTACCCTTCTTTAGATGTGCCAGCATTTTCTGCTGCATGACCTTGGAATCACTGCCACTGTATCACTAAGTGACTAAGGCACTGCAGAAGCCACACAGCACTCAGTCTTAAGAATTGAGACACACGCAGGAGGCTGCTGGCTTTCAAAACTTCAGCGTTCACCATACCACAGTGACAACATACAGGAAGTTGTCAGGTTGTACTCTGTAATTCTCAAAACCCAGTTCAGAAAGTAGTTATTTATACTGCTTGCTTTTATTTGCTTGACCAAGTCCCAGTACCTCCCTCCAAAAGAGAATTTGGCCTACTCACAGAATAATTATTATAAAGTAAGTCAAGTTTTATTTCCTTGTCTTCCTGTATGATCTTGGTAGGAGAAAGGTGGAAGTGTGGGTAGACATGTAGTCCAACAGGGTTTGGCCTTTAAGCCTGCTGGCAAAAGTTAAGTGCTAACCTTCATGTCTGAACTCTGCCCCAGCTGAGTAGAGAAATATAATTGGTGAAAGACCCCTAAAGATTGATTCTGGGATCAGTCTGTTTTTATAAATGGTATGGAAGAAATATATAAGTAGGCACAATATAATTGTTTCTGTGGTTTACAAGCAAATGAGAACTGAGTCTTAAGGACAAAGAAAATCATATGAGTTGACAGAAATGTTGCAAATTAGTCCACGGTGCCATAGTTAGTGTGTGGACTATCCAACTGGTATCGCTCCTGTAAACCGTACATGTGTAACTTCAGTTGTAACTGAGAATCATTATGGGCTGTTCTCAAGTAGGCAGCTTTGGTCAAAAAGTCTAAAATGCTGTACTTTATCAAAAAGAGAATTAGCAATACAGCAGAAAATATTTTACCTGTTTTATATACAGGTATACACCATACATGTATCCATAAATGTCATAGTGTCTCCATAAAAGTCCATGTATCCCAAGAAACCATGTGTTCACTTCCATGCTGACAAATGGATGAAAGGATATGGATGGATACAGTAAGATAGATCGAATAATAGACACAATAATGGTGATGATTTTTTTTAAAAAATCATGAAAAAAGGTCTACATTATCATGGTAATTGAATCTTTGAGACAAAAAGAACAAATTAAAGAAATCAGAATTTTAGTCTGGGAAATAAAAAGCAAAACAGAAGATATTCCAATGGCATTTTTCACAGAAATAGAACAGTCCTAAAAGCTGTGTGGAACCACAGAAGACCCCGAATAGCCAAATCAATCTTAAGAAAGAACAAAGCTGGAGGCATCACACTTCCTGATTTCAAACTGTGTTACAAAGCTATAGTAATGAAACAGTACGGTACTGGCATAAAAACAGACACATAGGTAAGTGGAACAGAATAGAGAGCCCAGAAGTAAACCCATGCATATATGAGAAATTAATCTACAAAGGAGCCAAGAATATACAATGGGGAAAGGACAATCTCTTCAATAAATGGTGCTGGGAAAATTGGACAGCCACATGCAGAAGAATATGTTAAGACCTGAAACCATAAAACTCCTAGAAGAAAACAGGCCCTAAGTTCCTTGACATCAGTGTAGGTGATCAGTTTTTGGATCTGACTCCAAAAGCAAAGGCAACAAAAGCAAAGATAAGTAAATAGGACTACATTAAACTAAAAGCTTCTGCACAGCAAAGGAAATTATCAACAAAATGAAAAGTCAGCCTACTGAATGGGAGAAAATATTTGCAAGTCATATATCTGATAAGGGGTTAATATCCAAAATATATAAAGAACTCATACAACTCAATAGCAAAAAATGGATTTAAAAATGGGCAGAGGATCTGAATAGACATATTTCCAAAGAGGACATACAGATGGCTAACAGGTATATGAAAAGATCCTCAATATCACTAATCATTATGGAAATGCAAATCAAAACCACAGTGAGATATTACCTCACACCTGTTAGAATGGCTGTTATCAAAAAGACAAGAAACAACAAGTATTGGCAAGGATGTGGAGAAAAGGGAATCCTTGTGCACTATTGGTGGGAATGTAAATTGGTGCAACCACTAAGGAAAACAGTATTAAGATTCCTCAAAAAACTGAAAATAGAACTATCATGTGATCCAGGAACTGCACTCCTGGATATATATCTGAAGAAAATGAAAACATTAATTTGAAAAGATATATGCACTCCCATGTTTGTTACAGCATTATTTTCAATAGCCAAGATATGGAAACAACCTAAGTGCCCCTTGGTGAATGAGTGAATAAAGAAAATGTGGTATTAATACAGTTGACCCTTGAATAGTGTTAGGGGTTAGGGGCTCTGACCCTTGGCCCAGTCGAAAATCCAAGTATAACTTATAGTCGACCCACTATGTCCACATTTTCTCCAAATCCCTGGATTCAGCCAACCAGGTGTAATGCTGTAGTATTTACCATAGAAAAAATCCACATATAAATGGATAAATGGAATTCAAACCCATGTTGTTCAAGGGTCATTCTGTATACACAAGTAGAATACTATTCATTCACAAAAAAGAAGGAAACCTTGTCATTTGCGACAACATGGATAGACCTTGAGAGCATTATGCTAAGTGAAATAAGTCAGAGAAAGACAAATACTGTGTGATATCACTTACATGTGGAATTTAAAACAACAACAACAACAAAACAAGCTCATAGATGCAGAGGAGAGATTGGTGGTTGCCAGAGGTAGAGGTTGGGGGTAAGAGAAATGGGTGAAGGTCAGAAGGTACAAACTTCTAGTTCTAAAATAAGCCATGGGGATGATGAAATGTACAGTATGGTGACTACATTAATACTATATTGCATATTTGAAAGTTGCTAAGAGAGAAGATCTTAAAAGTCCTCATCACAAGAAAAGAAAATATTTTTTAATTATAAATGGTGACGGATGTAACTAGACGTATTGTGGTGATCATTTTGCGATATATACAAATATCGAATTGTTGTACCCCTGAAACTAATATAGTGTTATGTGTCAATTATACTGCAATAAAAACCAAAACAAACAAAAAAACACTTTTAGTCTGGAAAATAAAAGGCAAAACAATAGATGTGAAATTTTTAGAATCATGAAGGACATAATTCCGATAATGTGGATCTCCAGATTTAGAATACTTCAAGAGGCTGGGGGAAGAGAGGAAAAGTAGGACAGATTAAGACATTCTGTTTCATACATGGAACTCACAAGAGTTTGTAAACAGATTTTGAGTTAGATGAATTCAGATCTGTTACTACCTCTGAAGTAAGGAAGAAAATGATTTTTCTTTTTTTCTTTTTTTTTCACAGTGCTGTGACCTATTCTGGAATCCATCTCTTGAGATGCTTTATAGCAAATATAACAGGAAATCTGGAGACTAATGGCTTCCAGTTTAGCTGAAGATTCAAAATTGTCTATGCCAACTGAAGTTAAAGACTTAGAATTTCAACATTGTTTTAAATGTTGTGTATCTGTGACTTGAATGATCACTTCAGCTTTAAAACCTGCATATTCCCAAAGCAAGAATGAATTTGTGCCTGCAGCGGGGGAAAGGTTTATACATGATTGAATTATGCCGTTCATTTGAAGAGATACCAGCCGTTTTTCCTGTTTTAACAAACTGACAAACGAGCATATAGAGGTCCATAAAATGAAAGTATATTTCCTACTGTGTAGACAAGGGTTTGCCATATTATTTATTGGGTTTTTGTCTTTTAAAGGAATGTCTATTATGTATATTTTTTAAAAATATTACAATGGACTAGGTAAAAAAGGGGCTACTTTTCTGTTAAGCACTAATAGATAGGTTGAAGATAAATTCTTATATGTATGGCTATAACTTATCTTTTTTTAGAGACCTTATTTGAATATAAAAAGTATTATTATTGATAAAAGTTCAGTCAGTCCATACTGGAAATACCAGTTATTTCAGGCTGGGGTCAGTCACCTTCACAGGGTTCAGAATCAGAAGACCAGAATTCAAGTTCCAGCTCTAATATTTATTATATGTTGGAAGTTGGGCAAATTACTTGAGTTCTCTGAACTTCTTTTGTAACTCTTACCTCACAAGCTATGAAGATTAAAATGTGAAAAGGATATCTGCATATTCTGCGTATTTGTAAAGCAAAACCAACTCAAGTATATAGCAAAATTCACAGATAGATTTATCACAGAAAACATCCTGTCATGGAGGAAGTGACATTTTATCTAATGAAAGACCAAAAAAAAGTTTTAGGTGAGAAAAGTGATTTGCAAAGGGCAAGAGAAAAAAGGTGATCGGACAGTTTATAATTGGTTCATTAAGATTCACAATGGAGGAAGGGAGGAAGATGGCAGAGGAGTAAGACACAGGGATCACCTTCCTCCCCACAGATACATCAGAAATACATCTACATGTGGAACTGCTCCTATAGAACACCCACTGAATGCTGGCAGAAGACCTCAGACCTCCCAAAAGGCAAGAAGCTCCCCACGTAACTGGGTAGGGCAAAAGAAAAGAGAATAAACAGAGACAAAAGAATAGGGACGGGACCTGCACCAGTGGGAGGGAGCTGTGAAGGAGAAAAGGTTTCCACACACTAGGAAGCCCCTTCACGGGTGGAGACTGCGGGTGGCAGAGGGGGGAAGCTTCAGAGCCACAGAGGAGAGCACAGCAACAGGGGTGTGGAGGGCAAAGTGGAGAGATTCCCGCACAGAGGATCGGTGCCGACCAGCACTCACCAGCCCGAGAGGCTTGTCTGCTCACGTGCCAGGGCGGGCAGGGGCTGGGAGCTGAGACTCGGGTTTCATTCGGATCGCAGGGAGAGGGCTGGGGTTGGTGGCGTGAACACAGCCTGAAGGGGGGTAGTGCACCACGGCTAGCCGGGAGGGAGTCCGGGAAAAAGTCTGGACCTGCCAAAGAGTCAAGAGACTTCACTCTTTGTTTCCTGGTGTGCAAGGAGAGGGGATTAAGAGCACTGCTTAAAGGAACTCCAGAGACAGGCATGAGCTGTGGCTATCAGCGTGGACCCCAGAGACAGGCATGAGATGCTAAGGCTGCTGCTGCAACCACCAAAAAGCCTCTGTGCGAGCACAGGTCACTATCCACACCTCCCCTCCCAGGAGCCTGTGAAGCCCGCCACTGCCAGGGTCCGGTGATCCAGGGACAACTTCTCCGGGAGAACGCATGGGGCACATCAGGCTGGTGCAACGTCATGCTGGCCTCTGCTGCTGCAGGCTTGCCCCGCATCCATACCTCTCCCTCCCCTGTACTGAGTGAGCCAGAGCTGCAAATTCAGCTGCTCCTTTAACCCCATCCTGTCTGAGTGAAGAACAGATGCCCTCAGGCGACCTAGACGCAGAGGCGGTTCCAAATCCAAAGCTGAACCACGGGAGCTGTGTGAACAAAGAAGAGAAAGGGGAATTTCTCCCAGCAGTCTCAGAAGCAGCAGATTAAAGCTCCACAGTCAACTTGGTGTACCCTGCATCTGTGGAATATCTGAATAGACAACGAATCGTCCCAAATTGAGGAGGTGGACTTTGGGAGCAAGATATATTATTTTTTCCACTCTTTCTCTTTTTGTGAGTGTGTATGTGTATGCTTCTGTGTGAGATTTTGTCTGTATAGCTTTGCTTTCACCATTTGTCATAGGGTCCTGTCTGTCCAGGGTTTTTTTGTTTGTTTTTACTTAAAAAAATTTTTTTCTTAAAAATTATTTTTTATCTCTTATATTAATAACTTTATTTTATTTTATCTTACTTTATTTTATCCTTTCTCTTTTTCTTTCTTTTTTTCTCTCTATTTTTTCTCCCTTTTATTCTGAGCCATGTGGATGAAAGGCTCTTGATGCTGCAGCCAGGCATCAGGGTGGGAGGGCCAACTTCAGGACAGTGGTCCACAAGAGACCTCCCAGCTCCATGTAATACCTAACAGCAAAAATCTCCCAGAGATCTCCATCTCAACACCAAGATCCAGCTTCAATCAATGACCAGCAAGCTACAGTGCTGGACACCCTATGCCAAACAACTATCAAGACAGGAACACAGCCCCATCCATCAGCAGAGAGGCTGCCTAAAATCACAATAAGGCCAAAGACACCCCAAAACAAACCACCAGACGTGGACCTGCCCACCATAAAGACAAGATCCAGCCTCATTGAACAGAATACAGGCACTAGTCCCCTCCACCAGGAAGCCTACACAACCCACTGAACCAACCATAGCCACTGGGGACAGACACCAAAAACAACGGAAACTACGAACCTACAGCCTGTGAAAAGGAGACCCCAAACACAATAAGATAAGCAAAATGAGAAGACAGAAAAACACACAGCAGATGAAGGAGCAAGGTAAAAACATGCCAGACCTAACAAATGAAGAGGAAACAGGCAGTCTACCTGAAAAAGAATTCACAGTAATGATAGTAAAGATGATCCAAAATCTTGGAAATAGGATAGAGAAAATGCAAGAAACATTTAACAAGGACCTAGAATAACTAAAGAGGAAGCAAGCAACGATGAACAACACAATAAATGAAATTAAAAATACTCTAGAAGGGATCAATCGCAGAATAACTGAGGCAGAAGAACGGATAATTGACCTGGAAGATAAAATAGTGGAAATAACTACTGCAAATCAGAATAAAGAAAAAAGAATGAAAACAACTGAGGACAGTCTCAGAGACCTCTGGGACAACATTAAATGCACCAATATTCGAATTATAGGGATCCCAGAAGAAGAAGAGATAAAAGAAAGGGACTGAGAAAACACTTAAACAGATTATAGTTGAAAACTTCCCTAATATGGGAAAGGAAAGAGTTAATCAAGTCCTGGAAGCACAGATAGTCCCATACAGGATAAATCCAAGGAGAAACATGCCAAGACATATTAAACTATCAGAAGTTAAATATAAAGAACACATATTAAAAGCAGCAAGGGAAAAACAACAAATAACACACAAGGGAATCCCCATAAGGTTACCAGCTGATCTTTCAGCAGAAACTCTGCAAGCCAGAAGGGAGTGGCAGGACATATTTAAAGTGATGAAGGAGAAAAACCTACAACCAAGATTACCCAGCAAGGATCTCATTCAGATTTCATGAAGAAATTAAAACCTTTATAGACAAGCAAAAGCTGAGACAGTTCAGCACCACCAAACCAGATTTACAACAAATGCTAAAGGAACTTCTCTAGGCAAGAAACACGAGAAGGAAAACACCTACAATGACAAACCCAAAACATTTAAGAAAATGGGAGTAAGAACATACATATTGATAATTACCTTAAATGTAAATGGATTAAAGGCTCCCACCAAAAGACAGACTGGCTGAATGGATACAAAAACAAGACCCGTATATATGCTGTCTACAAGAGACCCCCTTCAGACCTAGGGACACATGCAGACTGAAAGGGGATGGAAAAAGTTATTCCACGCAAATGGAAATCAACAGAAAGCTGGAGGAGCAATTCTCATATCAGACAAAATAGACTTTAAAATAAAGACTATTAGAAGAGACAAAGAAGGACACTACATAATGATCAAGGGATCGATCCAAGAAGAAGATATAACAATTGTAGATATTTATTCACCCAACATAGGAGCACCTCAATACATAAGGAACGTACTAACAGCCATAAAAGGGGAAATCGACAGTAACACATTCATAGTCGGGGACTTTAACACCCCCACTTTCACCAATGGACAGATCATCCAAAATGAAAATAAAGAAGGAAACACAAGCTTTAAATGATACATTAAACAAGATGGACTTAATTGATAATTTTAGGACATTCCACTCAAAAACAACAGAATACACATTTTTCTCAAGTGCTCATGGAACATTCTCCAGGATAGATCATATCTTGGGTCACAAATCAAGCCTTGGTAAATTTAAGAAAGTTGAAATCATATCAAGTATCTTTTCTGACCACAACGCTTTGAGACTAGATATCAATTACAGGAAAAGATCTGTAAAAAATACAAACACATGGAGGCTAAACAATATACTACTTAATAACCAAGTGATCACTGAAGAAATCAAAGGGGAAATCAAAAAATACCTTGAAACAAATGACAGTGGAGACACAACGACCCCAAACCTGTGGGATGCAGCAAAAGCAGTGCTAAGAGGGAAGTTTATAGCAATAGAACCCTACCTTAAGAAACAGGAAACATCTCGAATAAACAACCTAACCTTACACCTAAAGCAATTAGAGAAAGAAAAAGAAAAAAAAAAACCCAAAGTTAGCAGAAGGAAAGAAATCATAAAAATCAGATTACAAATAATGAAAAAGAAATGAAGGAAACGATAGCAAAGATCAATAAAATTAAAAGCTGGTTCTTTGAGAAGATAAAATTGATAAACCATTAGCCAGATTCATCAAGGAAAAAAGGGAGAAGACTCAAATCAATAAAATTAGAAATGAAGAGAAGTAACAACTGACACTGCAGAAATACAAAGGATCATGAGAGATTACTACAAGCAACTCTATGCCAATAAAATGGACAACCTGGAAGAAATGGACAAGTTCTTAGAAATGCACAACCTGCCGAGAGTGAACCAGGAAGAAATAGAAAATATGAACAGACCAATCACAAGCACTGAATTGAAACTGATTAAAAACCTTCCAACAAACAAAAGCCCAAGACCAGATGGCTTCACAGGCAAATTCTATCAAACATTTAGAGAAGAGCTAACACCCAACCTTCTCAAACTCTTCCAAAATATAGCAGAGGGAGGAACACTCCCAAACTCATTCTATGAGGCCACCATCACCCTGATACCAAAACCAGACAAAGATGTCACAAAGAAAGAAAAGTACAGACCAATATCACTGATGAACATAGATGCAAAAGTCCTCAACAAAATACTAGTACACAGAATCCAATAGCACATTAAAAGGATCATACACCATGATCAAGTGGGGTTTATTCCAGGAATGCAAGGATTCTTCAGTATATGCAAATCAATCAACGTGATACACCATATTAACAAATTGAAGGAGAAACACCACATGATCATCTCAATAGATGCAGAGAAAGCTTTTAACAAAGATCAACACCCATTTATGATAAAAAACCCTCCAGAAAGTAGGCATAGAGGGAACTTTCCTCAACATAATAAAGGCCATATATGACAAACCCACAGCCAACATCGTCCTCAATGGTGAAACACTGAAAACATTTCCACTAAGATCAGGAACAAGACAAGGTTGTCCACTCTCACCACTCTTATTCAACATAGTTTTGGAAGTTTTAGCCACAGCAATCAGAGAAGAAAAGGAAATAAATCCAAATTGGAAAAGAAGAAGTAAAGCTGTCACTGTTTGCAGATGACATGATACTATACATAGAGAATCCTAAAGATGCTACCAGAAAACTACTAGAGTTAATCAATGAATTTAGTAAAGTAGCAGGATACAAAATTAATGCACAGAAATCTCTTGCATTCCTAAACACTAATGATGAAAAATCTGAAAGTGAAATTAAGAAAACACTCCCATTTACCACTGCAACAAAGAGAATAAAATATCTAGGAATAAAACTCCCTATGGGACAAAAGACCTGTATGCAGAAAATTATAAGACACTGATGAAAGAAATTAAAGATGATACAAACAGATGGAGAGATATACCATGTTCTTGGATTGGAAGAATTAACATTGTGAAAATGACTCTACTACCCAAAGCAATCTACAGATTCAATGCAATCACTATCAAACTACCAATGGCATTTTTCACAGAACTAGAACAAAAAATTGCACAATTTGTATGGAAACACAAAAGACCCCGAATAGCCAAAGCAATCTTGAGAACGAAAAATGGAGCTGGAGGAATCAGGCTCCCTGACTTCAGACTATACTACAAAGCTGCAGTAATCAAGACAGTATAGTACTGGCACAAAAACAGAAATATAGATCAATGGAACAGGAAAGAAAGCCCAGAGATAAACCCATGCACATATGGTCACCTTATCTTTGATAAAGCAGGCAAGAATATACAGTGGAGAAAGGACAGCCACTTCAATAAGTGGTGCTGGGAAAACTGGACAGGTGCATGTAAAAGTGTGAAATTAAAACACTCCCTGACACCATACACAAAAATAAACTCAAAATGGATTAAAGACCTAACTGTAAGGCCAGACACTATCAAACTCTTAGAGGAAAACATAGGCAGAACACTCTATGACATAAATCACAGCAAGATCCTTTTGGACCCACCTCCTAGAGAAATGGAAATAAAAACAAAAATAAACAAATGGGACCTAATGGAACTTCAAAGCTTTTGCACAGCAAAGGAAACCATAAACAAGACGAAAAGACAACCCTGAGAATGGGAGAAAATATTTGCAAATGAAGCAACTGACAAAGGATTAATCTCCAAAATTTACAAGCAGCTCATGCAGCTCAATAACAAAAAAACAAACAACCCAATCCAAAAATGGGCAGAAGACCTAAATAGACATTTCTCCAAAGAAGATATACAGATTGCCAAAAAACACATGAAAGAATGCTCAATATCATTAATCATTAGAGCAATGCAAGTCAAAACTACAATGAGATATCATCTCACACCCGTCAGAAGGGCCATCATCAAAAAATCTAGAAACAATAAATGCTGGAGAGGTTGTGGAGAAAAGGGAACAGTCTTGCACTGTTGGTAGGAACGTAAACTGATACAGCCACTATGGAGAACAGTATGGAGGTTCGTTAAAAAACTACAAATAGAACTACCATACGACCCAGCAATCCCACTGCTGGGCATATACCCTGAGAAAACCATAATTCAAAAAGAGTCATGTACCAAAATGTTCATTGCAGCTCTATTTACAATAGCCAGGACATGGAAACAACCTAAGTCTCCATCATCGGATGAATGGATAAAGAAGATGTGGCACATATATACAATGGAATATTACTCAGCCATAAAAAGAAACAAAATTGAGTTATTTGTAGTGAGGTGGATGGACCTAGAGTCTGTCATACAGAGTGAAGTAAGTCAGGAAGAGAAAGACAAATACCATATGCTAACACATATATATGGAATCTAAGAAAAAAAAAAGTCATGAAGAACCTAGGGGTAAGTCGGGAATAAAGACACAGACCTACTTGAGAATGGACTTGAGGATATGGGGAGGGGGAAGGGTAAGCTGTGACAAAGTGAGAGAGTGGCATGGACATATATACACTACCAAACGTAAAATAGATAGCTAGTGGGAAGCAGCCGCATAGCACAGGGAGATTAGCTCGGTGCTTTGTGACCACCTAGAGGGGTGGGATAGGGAGGGTGGGAGGGAGGGAGATGTAAGAGGGAAGAGATATGAGAACATATGTATATGTATAACTGATTCACTTTGTTATAAAGCAGAAACTAACACAGCATTGTAAAGCAATTATACTCCAATAAAGATGTTAAAAAAAAAGATTCAGAATGGAAAGACAAAGCCTTACTCTGAACTAGTGTTAATGGAAAATATTTTTATGAAGATGCTACTGACCTATTCATATAAGTGGCTTAGCTTTTCAAAGTGAGGCTGAATATTAAAATGTTACAGCAATAGCACTGCATAAAAAATTAACTCTGTGAAACAGCTTTGTGACTTTTAGAAAATTCAATTCTGGATATGTTTTCAGTTTTATATTTAGTTGTGCTGGTTTATTCTAATCAGCAGTGATTTAAGCTTAAAAAAAATTTTTTTTAAGGGCTTTCCTGGTGGTGCAGTGATTAAGAATCTGCCTGCCAATGCAGGGTACACGGGTTCGAGCCCTGGTCCGGGAAGATCCCACCTGCTGCGGAGCAGCTAAACCCGTGCACCACACCTACTGAAGCCCACGCGCCTAGAGCCCGTGCTCCACAACTAGAGAAAGCCCGCATGCAGCAACGAAGACCCAGTGCAGCCAAAAAAATAAATAAAATAAATTTAAAATAATTTTAATATAGGTATTCACCAAGTAAAATCTGTAACAACAGAATTTCTTAAAAGTCATCTTTCTGCCTGCCAGTGTTTCTTTTTTTTTTTTTCTTTTTGCGGTATGTGGGCCTCTCACTGTTGTGGCCTCTCCCGTTGCGGAGCACAGGCTCCGGATGCGCAGGCCCAGCGGCCATGGCTCACGGGCCCAGCCGCTCCGCGGCATATGGGATCCTCCCAGACCGGGGCACGAACCCGTATCCCCTGCATCGGCAGGCGGACTCTTAACCACTGCGCCACCAGGGAGGCCCCTGCCAGTGTTTTTTTTACTGCTTGTCTTAGCCTTGGTTCTGGTTCTCCTAAAAGCATGGCCCAAGACAAAAGCTTGCATCCAATAGTTTACTGGGGATGTGATCCCAGGGAACAGGAGTGAGGGGGAAATTAAACAGATGGCAGGAAAGCCAATCAAGGACACATTGAGTTGGAAACAACATAGTACTAGGGCTTGATCTTGAGGAGCCTTATGAAATGTGCCTCTGAATTGTATTTGAAAGGGGGTTAGAGGTCAGCCCCACATCTCTCCCCAGTTGTATATGCCCAAATGCCAAGCAGTTCCTGTAGCTTGTCAGAAGCCAGGAGGCAAGGTGCAGTTGCCCAGTCCTGCTTGAAACTGGTTGCCATACTAGTGGCTCAAGTAAGAGGCCAAGAGGATTTCAAGTGACATATGGGAGGTCTACCACACTGCTTTTAAAATGACCAGAGTGTTTTAATGCCACCCGAAGTGATTAAATTGGTATTCACTATGATGATGCTAACAGTATTTTCTAATCTAATTTACTGGATAAGTTATGGGTTTGTATATTTAAGATTTCACTTTTAAAAATTTAAAACATTTGAATTTAAGTTGTTTGGAAAAAATAACATATAGAATACTATGTTCCTTATATATAAATTATATTTTATGGACACATGAAGCTCTTTACATTTTCCCCAGAATTTTAAGGGGCAGATGGGAGAAGGAGGAGATAAACATACTCCATAGGAACACTAATGAAGTAGAAAAAAAAATGCTAGGCTTAGTCTAATCCAGTTTTACCTTAGACAATTCACTGAACCACTCTGTTTTTTCCAGCGAAGGATGATCTCCAAAGTCTCTTCCAGCTGTAAAAGTTTATGATTCTTAGACAATAATGCCACTTCAGGTGGAGGGACCTAAGCCCAGGGAAACCTACTAGCTCCACACAACTAGTGGAGGCATGTGCAAATAAAAGTAGACGCGGGCTTCCCTGGTGGCGCAGTGGTTGAGAGTCTGCCTGCCGATGCAGGGGACACGGGTTCGTGCCCCGGTCTGGGAAGATCCCACATGCCACAGAGTGGCTGGGCCCGTGAGCCATGGCCACTGAGCCTGTGCATCCGGAGCCTGTGCTCTGCAACGGGAGAGGCCACAACAGTGAGAGGCCCGCGTACCGCAAAAAAAAAAAAAAAAAAAAAAAAAGTAGACGCAAGACCGGACCTTAAACCTTAGAAGCTGGTGGCTATTTCTAGAATTGTCATGAATGAGACTTCCTTGGTATTGTCCATGTTTTAAAGCACTAAGTAGCTCTACCACCTGGTAGGAAACCAGGAGAAATATAAACAATAAAAAGTGACTAGAGGGCTTCCCTGGTGGTGCAGTGGTTGGGAGTCTGCCTGCCGATGCAGGGGGCGTGGGTTCATGCCCCGGTCCGGGAGGATCCCACGTGCCGTGGGGCGGCTGGGCCCGTGAGCCATGGCCGCTGGGCCTGTGCGTCCGGAGCCTATGCTCCGCAACGGGAGAGGCCACAGCAGTGAGAGGACTGTGTACCGCAAAAAAAAAAAAAAAAAAAAAAAAAGTGACTAGAGATTGATTAAGAACTCTGAATAGGATATTTAGCAAGGCTTCAGAAAAGGCAGCTAAACCAGCATTTATCTAACTTTGCATTTCGGGCTACTTGCATCAAAATCACCTGAGCCCCTTAATAAAAATGCAGGCTTCTGGTCCTATCCCCTAACCATATTTATCGATCTCTTTGGAAGGGACTCAAAACCTGCATTTTTAAACCCACCAAGTGATTCTCAAAACATCCTACAGTTTGAGAACCTCTGATACAGTATTGTAGGTAAGTGGGAAAATATACAGAAAGCAGATGAGGAAAGAACAAGGCCAGATAAAGAACAAAAAGGATGCTAAAAAATGATAGGATGGCTGAGGAAAGGAAGGATGCAGTGTATACTAGGGCACTGTTTCATTTTTCTATAAATTACTGTATATAAACAGAAAACTTAAGCCTATAACCTGCTGAACAAATAACTTATTAACCTAATTCTAGAAAACTAGAACATTTGAAAGATACCTCAAACTTCACATCATTATTTGAAAATATGTAAGATTTACCTTCTCAGAGCAATTGTATGAGCAACATACCAATAATCAGATGACAACATCAGCACCAAATTATGAATTTATTTTTAGCCTCATTGGGTTGGTTAATTTTGTGTCTCCTTAGCTTTATCTTTTCATCTAACTTTCTCACCTACTTCTACTTCGTGTATAACCATAAGTCACTTTACATCCTTTTTGGAAAAAATTTTATTTGGACTCACTCACTAGCACCCAAATAAATAAACAAAAGCCCCCACAAACATTGTAGAACTCCAAAAGCATTTTAATATGCCCTCCTATGTGGTAAGGTTAACAAATGAAGTGAAATAATGGTTGTGACTACTCCCTGGTAATAGTGGCAAAACTTCGATGATAATTCTAACAGACAGAAGAGGGCACAACTGTTAAAAGCTACAAACCTTGGTGTTCAGAAGAGCACTTAGCTACAATGGAGCCATTAAGGCTAAAGTGACCTTTTTGGTGATTCCTTGCTACTCCCCACCCCCGCTCCCCATTTACCTAAGGCACAGTGTAGGTTTTGCACACCTAATTATTCAGGTCCTAATTAAGTCAAAAATTGACTGTTTGTCAAATACTTGTCAGTTAAATGACACAAAGCTATGACAAGTGTTTACTGAACTAAAATGAACTGCTCTACAATGTTGCACTTAAGCAGCTCCTCTGAGTCCAAATGGTACTTCCAGATCTTTCCAGATCTCAGCTGTTCTACTTAAAACAGAACACTGGAGCAGTTGGTTAACCAGTTAAAAGTCTCACATATGAGCATCTAAACTCCCATTAAAGCAAAAATATCATCAATGTCGTCTGTCTCCTTAGTGATTCCTGATGTATTATGTTTATTTATTTGCATTGTTGACCAAGAATCAGTTTCATTTTCATTGCTTTCTATAAGATTTTCATGAATTTGTTTCTCCTTAGTTTGTATGACAGGACTTGAAACTCTTCTACTCAACTGTTGCTTATTGTTAGGGTAGAGATCAGTTGTACAAACTGTAGGGTGTGCGAGTCTCCCTTTAACGATATCGGTAGAACTCTGAGTCCCTTGAGGGGGCTGCTGGGTTTCCTTTAAAAGAGTCGACTGCAACTTTCTCTGTGGTTTCCTTTGTTTCAATGAAAATTTATTCTGTGATCTTCTTTGTCTCAGATGATTCTTCAAAGTTTTGCTACCTGAGCCATGAAGAAGGCAGTTGCAAATTGATGTTTTTATGCACTCTAGTTTCTTTGGCAAACTTTAAGACAGAGAGAGGAAAAATTGGAGATTGTTAAGATGCAGAAAAACATTCTCAGAAACTTTTGTCTCCTTTTTACCAACTTCCAATTGAAAAATATATAATTTATAAGTCCTATGCCTGTGTACAACTCCAGAATCATAAGGAAAAATAAGGAAATAGGAGCTTCAACCCAAGCCTGTGTTTTCAGAGCACAACTTCCCTCTGATTTAGATTGTGAGCAAATGTGTCCCCATTATGTTTCCAAAGTAAAGTAGCTCCTACAAGTAGCAAGGTAACTGAATGGTGAGATATCTCCATATTTTAGTGCCAGAGCTCTTCCCTGATAATTGCTAATCTGTTCATAATATAATAGGAATGGAACTGGGGAAAAGATGAATCACAAATAGAAAAATTGTTAGGATGCATCAACCCATTTCTGGATTAACAGCTTCATATTACAGCAGGGAATGAACAAAGAAAAAGATATAAAAGTGAAAAGGGAGTTTATGTAAAATGAGAAAACAGGGCTCCTGGCATAGACATAATGACAGCCTTGAGCTACCCTAATTGTGATTCATATATCATCTTCAAATTTGGGAATTTGGAACTCAAATGGCCAGTTATTTTAGGTGTTTTGCTTCTGAATAGGGTACACTGCCA
This sequence comes from Mesoplodon densirostris, assembly GCF_025265405.1. Classification (NCBI taxonomy): domain Eukaryota; kingdom Metazoa; phylum Chordata; class Mammalia; order Artiodactyla; family Ziphiidae; genus Mesoplodon; species Mesoplodon densirostris. The sequence goes on from NC_082665.1 coordinate 60,053,441, forward strand.
CAAGGTACATCAGTACCCCGCTAACTGCCTGTTTTGATAGACTGCAAAAGATTAGCATGAGTCTGTATCTCCTACCCTACCCTCTTCCTTTTTAAACAAATATGGAACTTTGAGGAAGCCCATTTTAATGTAGTAATTCATGATCTCCGTTTCCAAACCATTTTGTCTTACCATAAGCAGTAATCTTTAATTGAGGAGAGGGTAGGTGTACTTCCCAATTGAAATGGAAATAGGAAGAATGAAAACAGAAGGATCAGAGGATCTGCACTGAGTTCTAGATCTCCAGCTCTAATACCCTGAGTAAAATCCTCTATTTCCTCATCTATATAATATGAATAATACTACCTACCTCACAGAGTTATTGTGGACATTAAATAAAATTCAGATGTACTACAAATGTATTACTGAAACAGCAAACCAGGGCAGAATGAAAGAACACTATATTTTTGTGGGGTGCAAAATAATGGTCTAATCAAATAACTACCAGTTTCTTACCCTCTGCATTAACTTTTAATTATCATCTCTGCCTCATCTACCTCTGACTTTACATGCAGTCTTGAACAAAACACCTCCATCTTAGGCTGAGTTTCTACTCTAGAATGTAATGTAAAAACCCTTAACTTCCCCAATAGCTTTTAATGAAAACTTGGTATAAAACCTTCAATATATATCATATTTTTTACTAAAATAGGAATATCTTTTCCGTAAATTTTTAAAGAAAATTTAACAAATTTTAGGCTGTGATTCACCCACGGGAACCATTATAAAGCCCTGAATAGATACAGTAACTCCCCTACATACAAACGAGTTCCATTCCGAAAGCACGTTCTTAAGTCCAATTTGTTCTTCGGTCCAACAAAGTCAGCCTAGGTACCCAACTAACACAATCGACTATATAGTACTGTACTGTAATAGGTTTAACAAAACTGCACTTTGAGTAGATCTCAATTTTAGACTACTGGACATTAAAAAGGCTAACTTGAATATATATACTTTTTCCCTAAATGATAATAGAAAAAGTAAAGAAATATAATTTTTGTGATGTACTTACCTATAGCCTTGAGCTTCCACATGTTTAAGCCGGTTACTTTTAAGAAGTTTATTACCCAGAAAGGTGGTCTGAGCCCTGAGTTTTTTGCTCCTACACCACAGAATTGCCATTTGGATCTCTTCAGAAAGTTGTACGAAAGTCTCAGTTTCTCGGAATCTTTGCACAAGACTTTTTACACAGGGAGTTCCTATTGCTTTCCGAGAAGAACGTTTGGTTGCCTTTAGTTTGGATTGAGAACATTTAAACTCAAAACTGTTCTCCTGAAATATGGAACGATGAGAAAAATATATTGGATTTGTTACTGACTTATATAACAACAGAGAGAAGTTGACTCACAGACTATAAAAATTTGAAAATATGTCTTTTTAAAAGAAGGAAAAAAAGTTTTTTCAGCTCACTATGCTTTCCTTTCTTTTTATTTTTTTTGCCATGCTGCTTGGCTTGTGGGATCTTAGTTCCCCAACCAGGGATTGAACTTGTGCCCCCTGCAGTGGAAGCGCAGAGTCCTAACCACTGGATGGCCAGGGAATTCCCTTCCTTCTTCTTAAAAATGTTTTTATTCACTGCTCCTAACACAAGATTTTTTCCCTCTGTGCTACAACAGATCCCATCTATAGCTGAATTCAGCTGTATACAGGTAACAATATAAATATTTGCATACATTTCTATTTATTTAACCTATACATACGAATAAAACTCCACATGATTAAGTATTGGTCAAAGCCTATCTAGTGGGAAAAAAATCACTGAAGAGCCCTCTTCCTCTAATACTGGACTACCACAACTTGTTTTTCATTTATTTCTATTGTTTTTCATTTATTTCTATTGTTTTTCATTTATTTCTATATCCTGAGTCACCCTCCTCAATGATGGGTCATAAATGTTATTGAAAACGTGAAAATGGGGATGATTGCTGAATGTATGTTAAAAATGCTTAGCTGAGCAACATTTCCAACTCCAATCCAACCATCTTTTGATGTGGCACCTTTGGTCTCTTCAACCTCATCTTTCTATATCAAGTCAAGTTTGAATTTTATCAACTTTCACTGTTTATTGAAACATGCCACCTACTAGGTCTGCTTCCATCCTCTGTTCAAAACTTACCTTCTTCCAAATTTCTCACTCTCAAGAACATAAAGTAGTAGAATATGAAAGCAAAGACCTATCAACACTTTGTTTTGGTGATCCATAAAAGTTTGACCTAAAAGCAAGCTAAGCATATTGGTGCTAAATGCTAAAAATATGGTAGTCATTGGTCATGAATAAGAGGGATGCTGGAAACAGCTCACCTAGGAACAGGTGGACGGACCGCAGAAAGTTTCAAGAGTCACAGAGAGCCGTAGTTATTAAGAGAGAGCTGACGAAACTATTTGGAGGACTGGTGTAATGATAAAGGACAAGGACTATGAAACCAAACTGCCTGCATTCAAATCCCAGTCCTGCCCCGTATCTGCTGTGTGGCCTGTGCAAATTTCTTGTCCTTTCTGTGCCTTAATTTTCTCATCTGAAATATGGAAACAGTAATAATAGCACCTACCTCACAAGGCTTTTGCAAGGATTATATGAGTTAACACATATAAAGTGTTTTGAACAATGCCTGGCAAACAGTAAATGCAACGTAAGTGTGATGATGATGATATCTTCCTCCGGAACTTGTGAATCGGACAAAATATAAATGCAAACTGGAATCCTTGTAAGCCTTCAAGAAAGTACTGACTCGTTAGAAATGATTAAGAATTCTTGAATCAAATGGAAGAAATAACCCATGAAGGAAACCAGAAGAAAACAATTTTGAAAAGAGAAAGGGGAAAAGAAGTCAAGAAGTTACTGATGAAAGAGGATGACGTTGATGTACTTATCCATGTCAGGTCCAGAACAAACAGAATTTGCAGACACTGGCCAAAGAGAGGAATCAGGTTAAAGCTTGAATGCTGACAGGAAGAAAGAAATAGAAGCCTCATGACAAAGGATGAGGATGACGATAATGACGATGAAAGTAGCTAACAATATCTAACACCAATTAAATGCTTACCACACTTTAGACTCTGTGCTGAACACTTTACATGAACTAAAACTGGCACAACCCTATGAGGTACATACTGTTATTAGAAACAGAGGTATGGACAGGCCAAGAAACTTACATAAGTCACAGAGCTAGTACAAACCAAAGCCAGGACTCAAACCACTTCTGTCTGATTGTAAAGCCCATACTCTTAAGCTGCAGTACAATCCACTCCTATGATGGATCCTAGGATCACTTTAAAATTCTAGCAAAACCCTTAGTAAAATGTTTCTGAAGGCACTGTATTAACTGAATTAACTACATACACACAAATCCCTTGGGAATGCCTCTATTCATTCAGAAACACACACTGAGAACTAAGATGGCACTACTCTTAGAGCTGGGGATAAAAACAGAAAATTCAGTCTCTGCCATTGGTAAGTGGCATCTACTCTACAAATCAGCAGAAATCATAAGCTATATTAAAATAAGCCAGACAAACCTGAATAGCTTTGTGTTTCAGCTGTTTGCAGAAAGCCCTCACGTCAAATTCTGATGAGTTTTCTGTAAAGATGGAAAGATCACAGATACAAAAACTTAGGCATACTATTTTCAAATCAACAAATTCTTAAGTGCATGACTACATTTCTTGCCAAATTACTACAAGAGAAACAAAGGGAATTAAGCAAGCAAAGAACTATGAAGCAACAACAGAAACAACTTTATATGCTCAAGCTGAGAAAACATAAGTATTACCATACCTCTCTAAGAATAATCAGAGTTAAAATTAAGAAGAAAGATGCTGAATTTCTTCCTACACAATGCATGACTACATTGTAATTTCAAAAGTTTTTTTGTTTGTTTTTTTAGAGTATGTGCCATATCAAAGCAAATTACCTTTTAAGATTTTCTTATTCTTTACTGGCTGTCCAAGATCCACATTATTCTGAATATTGATCTTCATTTGTTTAGCTTTTTTGGAAATTCTAAGTAATGTTTCTTCACTGGACCTCTGTGATTGTTCTTTTGTTAAAAATAGTTTATTTAGCAGTTTAGTTACTCCTTTCGCTGCAAAAGCTGTAGGCATTTTTTTCTTAAAGATTTCAAAGTAGGGCTCTCCTAAAAATTCAGCAATGTCAGAAGGAAAGGTAAAACCTTTGAAGTAAGGCAATGGTTGAATCCTGGAGACCTCTTGAAGTAATCCAAACAATGGCTCATATAAAGAAACCAGCCTTTTTAAAACATCTTTATAGAGAACCCTAGAGAAAGAAGTAGGAGCTCATGAATTAGCTAGTAATTATCATTTGCAGATTACATAATAATAAGAGAGTCAAAGCTGAAAATAATGCCTGTGAATCTGCCACTATAGATTAAAAAAACACTAAAGCGGATACTTGCAAAGAGCTAGATTAGTCCAGCCTAAACAGAAAAATACAAGTACAAAATGCTATATAAAACCAAATAAAGTACTACATGGAGAGATATCTCAAAAGATGTGCCTCAAAATCTTAAGTGTGGTTTTATCTAGATGATGAGATTTTAGGCAAATTTCAGGTTCTTTGCATTTTTTCTATTTTTAAAAGTTTCTTAAAATAACCTTGTATTATTATTATAATCAGCAAAAATCAAAGCTATTTTCATTACAGGAATAATGAAGGTTTGACATTTTAAAATAATATGATTAGTAATTTTAACACTGTTAGTGCTAAAAACAAGCAGAATGAAAAACAAGATGATTGGAAATAGTACTTGAGATATCCAGGTTAAGATATCAAAGCAAGGTTTAGAGAGAATTTTCTCTCTCTTTTTTTTGGTTTTCATTCAAATTAGAACTAATCACCCCAATTGTTTAAAATGGCCAAAAATAGGTCTCCTTATAAATATGGGCAGATTTTGAATCCAATTATCCGTCAAATAAGTTTCATAATATATATTGTGAGATGCAAGGGAAGGGCTCTTTGGTTTGCAACTAGTATTATCAGTGTTCTTTACATCAACTAACTATGCTCAAAAAGCAGTGGTGGGTCAGGTGGAAGAAAGGAATCTAGAAAACATAAGGAAGGTCATTGCCATTAAAAGTTAGAAACCTATGGCAGAAACAAATGATACAGACTGCTCAGGAACACCTTCATTTTAAATGGCCCAGCTGCTGAATGATTAGAGGAACCTTTTTTTTTTTTAAATTCCAGCTGCTAATCCTAGGAATTCATTTGCTTAGTTGTTTAGTGTTGAGGTGATCTCATGGATTCAGATTCAAAGCCTAATCCTTTGACATAACCATCAACACTTAGCTTCCCAATCTACCCCAAATAAACTGATCAAATGAAGAAACAGAATTCCTGCACCTTCAGCATCCCATGGGAAAGCAAATATCAAAACTACTAATAAGAAACTTAGTCTGAGTTAGAGAAATGAAGGATTTCAAAGGTACATACATACATACCATAACCTGCTCACCAGCCCAACCATCACAAGGTTTAAAATAATGAATTCTTGCAAACCTAGATGTTTCACAGTCAAGCTGGAGAATCAAGTTAAAGTTGGAAAACAGAATCAAAGGAATTTAGGTTTTTTTAAATTACATTTATGAAAAGAACAGACTGGAAGTAGAAAGAATTTTCTGGAAGGAACTAAAACCTTAAAACATGTTCTATTTAAGTCATGGAGGCTTAAAAATAAAGTAATATACACTCTGCTAGAGGAAAAATAAAGTAATACACACTCTGCTAGAGGTCTCATATAAATTTAGTTTCTAAGATTAAGAATTTCTAACAGTCAATGCCCTTAGGATAATACATACTAGGTAGAGACAGAAGTCTCTGGCAATGGCTATATCAGGCAAATCCCAGGAAAAGGAAGCCAAAGAGCAAAATTTTAAGAATTCCCATAAGTTATAACTCCTACAGACTCTCTAGCTTTCAAATATAAATACTATTAAATATATCCCAACAATTCCAACTCAGAAGAAGTACTTTAGTTGATTCAAGGATACAGAAATGTCTTGCAGCAACAGTCCAACAAGCGAAGTAGCAACTTGCAGGCTCCCAAAATCTTCATCAACACCAGTTCCACCACTGGTTGGCTAGGGATGACACATGCTTTGGTATTTACAGGCTGATTTTCACTTGGCAAAAATAGAAAAGTACATTACTTTCATTCCTAAATATAAAGCACTTATATAGCAATTTTCAAGTGCAGACTTGCCTTAAGGTCAATTTGAGGTAGTTATGTTTAATAATGACTCACTGAAGTTGACTGACACTTATGTTTCAAAATAATCTACCATGACCCAGATTTCAGTGTCACATCATTCCCTCCCACTGGCCGACAGAGGGAGATTACCACAAAATACCAGGGGTCTTTTATTGAAACAAAATTTGTACAGCTAAGGTATAATTGTTTATATTCTAACAATAAGTGAAGAAAGTCTAAAGCGAGGTCACAGCAAGACACTGGGTTCCCAGCCCACCAAAAAGCCCATTACAAAGCAACTGGACCACTTACTTAGAAGAAAATGACTCAGAGAGATCTTGAATTGAACCTTCCAAATTCATGTTTTTCAAGCGTTTTAAACATTGTTCAACCTGAAAGGGGAAGAGCAGCTCATGTGTGACACAGACAAAGCCACTGATGTGACCAGGAAAACAAATACAAAATTTCAATGTATGGAAATACACTCAATACCAAAGAATACTTTTTAAGGGTAAAGAAACCCATAGCCCAAAGCAATTGCTTCTGGTTAAAAAATTGAAATTTATCCAGCCAAATAAATTTCTCAAATCAGGTTATGACTAAGAATTTATTGTACTACATGCCAGGATGTGCTTGATGCTATAAATGGGACCAAGGTAAGTATAAGATTATTCTCAAGATTATATTTTTCTGAAGCAATATGATTTCTAATAGTGAAACTATTAAAACAAGATAGTAAATTATTAAGTACTAAATTTCAACAGTCTGTAAGTGCCACAGACATAAGGGATCAAGTGATAGAGGGATTGGGCATTGTAAACATACAGGCCCAGGTGAGCAAAGGTTCAGAGGAGGGAACGAATGTGGTGAGTAGGAGGACTCACAAAGAGTTCAGGCTGTCTGAAATACAAAATATATGAAGATGAAGACCAGAGAGAAGCCTGAGTTAAGGGAAACTGAAGAGGCCAGATCACGGGGGATCTTGTAAGTTAACCTAAGAGGCTTCCTCTTTATTCAGGAGATAATGGAGAACTATTAAAACTTAAAGCTGTGTTTTAGGGTGATTAACCTGGCTTTGGTACACATGAATATGCCAGAGTGGAGGAAAGATGGAAGATGGAAGATCAGTCCGAATTGCAAGACAACTAACTATTGACAAGGTCTAAAAAAGAAATGGCAGCCGGAACTAAAAAGGGACTAGATGCAGAGAAAGTTTTGACTGATCAGTTGGCCGGATAGGAGAGCTACGTAAAAGAAAGAAGCAGAGAAAACAGAACACCAAATTTTTCTGACCGGATAATTATTCGCAACTTGGAAGCCGGGAGGAGAAATACGTATGTTCAATCTGAGATGGTAAGTTTGGTTTTGGCGTTAAAGATTCAGAAGGAGATAAAAGCTGCCCCAGAGAAGAAAACTTAAGAAAGACCATGATCCCAAATCTTTCTTTGATGAAAAAAATCTTCATCTTTTTTGCCTTAAGTAATGGGAGTGGAAAACTAACCAGAGAATGAATCTGTAAGGTTAGAGACTATGTCTGTCTTTTTCATCCTGTACGCCTAGCACGAAGCACAGTGCCTGGCACATAGAAAGTTTCAAAAATACTTGGAGAATTAATAAAATGAATGAATGAATGGACTCGTAAGGAACTCAGGTTAGGAGGCTCTGCTCTGTGGTGTAGTCCCTGAGTTGGAGGGCCCAATTTTGTCTTAAACTCCAAAAGTTACACAAAACCACTTTACACAACTTGTTATATACTCATTCAGTATATTACCGATTAGATTATTTTCCCCACAATAAATAGACTGCAACTTTGTTCTTTTTATGATTTTGGGATTTTGATTATGGTCAGGAAAATTGTTTCTTAATCCAAAACTCTGTCTTGATCAAATTACTCAATCTTTAAACTAGGCAGAGGCAGGGTACTAAGTATTATAGATTTCATATAATGAAAATTTTTTATAAAAATTACCTACCTATAATAAGAAAAATAAATAAATAAAAAGTAAACATAAAAACAAAAAATTACCTACCTACTAGAAACAAGACTGGGAAAGAATCCAACATAGCTCCTTTTTAAATAAACTGTTTTTTGAAATGCTTTCAGGGGAAGAAAAAAAAAAAAGCCCACATGCAATTGCAAGATGACCTATAAATCACAAGTAAGTTACAAAATATTAAATAGCAGTGTGATCTCCATCTTCATCAAGTAAACATGTTGAGTATTAAACACAGGGCTCCCTCCTTACCTGTTTGAGGGCCAAATGGGGCTTGTGGCGGCCCATTCTGTTGTGATTGCTGTAAAGGATTGCACATAATACATCTGTTTCTGCATCTAAGATTTGGCTCTTCAGTGACAATGTAACGAGACAGCATTCTTTAATTACAGCTGCAATGCAAAGGTCTAAAGCAGAGACGTTTCATAAGACTTAATATGCATTTCTACATTAAGTATATTCTATAAAAAATACACTGAAAGAAGCATCTTTCCTTATGTTTTAAAGAAATCAAGAACAAATTAACATAATCAGCCTCACCTGTAAGAACATAATTAATGTTTCCAAGTATGTGAGAAGTGACATAGGAAGGAAGTGATCGTACAGTGACAGATGATATCAAGTCCAGGAAATCATTAAGAGAACATGTGTTAAAGTAGAATGTACATCTTTACACCACATTTTATCATGATTTTAATAATCTTTCATACGAATACTCTGCAGTCATTTGGTGTACACTTAACACTTCAAGTACCTTAAAGGTGGGACGTGTTGTATACTGCTCTACCACTTTAAGAATATATTCAGGGCCTCCCTGGTGGCGCAAGTGGTTGAGAGTCCGCCTGCCGATGCAGGGGATACGGGTTCACGCCCCGGTCTGGGAGGATCCCATATGCCGCGGAGCGGCTGGGCCCGTGAGCCATGGCCGCTGAGCCTGCGCGTCCGGAGCCTGCGCGTCCGGAGCCTGTGCTCCGCAACGGGGGAGGCCACAACAGTGAGAGGCCCGCATACCGCAAAAAAAAAAAAAAAAAAAAAAAAAAAGAATATATTCAGAAGAGAAATCACTATAACAGCTGGAAATTATATTACATAATGAATGTCTGACTGAACACGGGGTGCTTATTTAGTAAAACAAGGTAACAGCCTCCTAGTGTGAAAAAGCTGTGAATAGAAGATGGAGTAAATGTGTTCTCTATGGCTCTAAGGGTAGCAGTAGCATCCTAAGTGGCAGTAACACAAAGGAAGACTTACACACAACGTGGAGAACTTTCTTACTATACGAACTATTTGAGGCCAGAATGGGCTACCTTTGGGGTGGGGAGAGACTTGGTGAATTTCCACGCCTAACAGAATCCTGTTAAAGAATCCTTGAATAGAGGAAGGGGTAAGATTAATCTGTAAACTGAGCAGGATGGATGGATGGGGAGGGGGATGTGATGATAAGTTACAAGTATTTAATAACAGCTGTCATTTGAGTGTTTATTTACTGTATTAGGCATTGTTCCAAATGCTTTACCTATAATGTTAATTCTTTCATCAGAACAGCTCTATGAGGCAAGTACTATTTTTATCCCCATTTGAAAATGCGCTTAAGCCCAGAAAGGTTAAATAACGACATTTCCCACTCCTCACCCCAGCTCCAGCAGAGAGAAGAGCCAGGATTCAAACCCAGGCAATTTGGCTCCTGAGCCCAGCGTGTACTGCCCTACTGCCTAATGACGGCAATGCCACCATACATTGATAGAACACTTTAGACCACGCTCTCCTAAATGACATCATTAGACCCTCCCAACAACCCGGTGATAGGGAAAACTAACCCGATTTTACAGATAAGAAACGGGGGATCCAGAAAGACTGCGGTTTAAGTGCAGAGTGCTTGAGTGACGACCCGCAGCCTCTCAGAGGCAGAGGTCGAGAAAGACTGAGGGGGAACCACGGCACTTGGTGGCCTGAGTGAACGCAGGGTCCCCAGGCAGCAATTCTTCCTGACGCTAGCTGCGTCCGCCCTCTTTCCCCATTTCGGTGCGGGGCTGGATCTTGGGCCTTCGGCGCCCCAGCCAGGCCCTGCGGTAGACTCGGTGGGTCCAGCGAGGAACGGCGATGCCAGATGCCCTGCAAAATTCCTCAGCAAACTCCAGAGCCCAGGTCCCTTTCGGCCGCGGCGCTGCGCAGCGTCCCGCGAGTTCCGGAAGTCCCGCCCCCACCCCGCGCACGTGCGCCTGCCTGACACCTCCTCCGGAAAAGCCTGCTCCCCGCGCCGGGCGCCTCACGCGCCGGGCGCCTCACTCACCCAGCGCCGCGCCGGGGTCCTGTACGATCACTGTGCTGCGGCTCCCCGCCTTAGGGAGCCTCACGCGGTTCCATGGCTGCGGGCCCGGAAGCAGCGCAGCCATCTTGGGAGGCAGGAGAGGGACTGGGAAAGGCGGACCTAGGCGAGACGCAGTGGAGCGACGGAAGGAGGGGCGATGAGCCGACGTCAGGGGAAGGTAGAGGGCAAGGGGTGGGGCGGGGGCGGGGCCCGGGCGGGGAAAGGGGAGGGTCCTTCACGAAATAGTGGACCAAGTACGGTGAACCTGAAAAACCCAGAGAGTCATCCAGCCCCTGGTCACTAATACCTGGCCGCGTATCAGAATTACTTGGGAGAATTTGGGGGAGCCGCATCCCGGTACTACTCAATCAGAATCTCGGAATGGGGTCTTGTGTTTATGCTTCCCCACGGGATTCTGAAGCACAACCAGTTTTTGAACTACTTCAAGGTATTTTACAGATGTGGAAAGTGAGGCCCGCAGTTGAGTTGGTGCATACGCCCCCATCTCCACCTCAACCATTAGCGGAAAAGGAAGAAATGAAATAAAGAGGCTTATGCAAAGTGCGCATTTGTAACGCAGAAATAATTTAAGTTAGTCAAGGAAGGCTCTACCTGGAGCAGCAGCAAAACCACAGTCATAGAAACTTGGAGGCCGTCTGACTCTCCATCAACCCCATCTTCTATCAGTGTCCAAAACAAGACGGTATTCCAAGCTTTCCTGATCCTCACCTCATTTATATCTTTCTAATAGTTCATTTATCTTCAGCTACCCTGATGCCAGCTTACTTAAGGCCCCCCGCGCAATGTATTAGAGAGGCAGTTAGTGGGTTTTGAAGACAGACCAGCAAGGTTCTGATTCTAGATCTGCCCTTTACTAGCTCTATGATCTCAGGAAAGTTACCTAACTCCTCCAAATCTTAGTGTTCCTACAGGTAAACTGAAGATAATAATACAAACTTGTAAAGTGCTCACAGTTAAAAAGTGCTTTAGAATAGTGTCTGGCATACAAACAGTATTTACTCTTAGCAAAATTAGTATTGTTGATATTATTTTTACTGTTTAATACAAGTAGCCACGCCAAACTGAAACACTTTGCATGTTCTCTGTATGTGCCTTTGTACATATTAATTTCTCTATCTGGGCCATTTCCCTGAAACACAATCGCCCTCAGCTCTGGTGTCATCACCTCTAGGTAATTCTTCCTGAGCATCCCATTCCCACTCCATAGCTTGATGTAGAGAGGACTTTATGTACAACCGTAGTGCCCTGTGCTGGCCTCTGTATTAGCCTCCTATTGCTGCTGTAACACATTACTACAAACATAGTCACTTAAAACAACACAGTTATTATATTACATTTTTGGAGGTTAGAAGTCCAAAATGGATCTCACTGGACTAAAGTTGGCAGGGCTGGATCCTTCTGGAAGCTCTAGTGGAGAATTCATTTTCTTGCTTTTTTCAACTTCTAGAGGCCACCTGCATTCCTTGGCTCATGTCTCCATCCTCCATTTGCAAAGTCAGTAGCATAGCATCTTCCAATCTCCCTCCAGCCTCTCTTTCTCTCTCACCCTTCTGCCTGCCTTCATCTTAAAAGGACCCTAGTGATGACACTGAGCCCACCAAAATAACCCAGGATACTCTTCTCATTTCAGAGTCTTTAACTTAATCATATCTATACAATCTGTTTTGCAATGTAAGTAAACATATTCATAGATTTGGGTGATTAGGACGTGGCTGTCTTTGGGGGGTCATTATTCAGGCTACCGCAGACTCTCACAGAATTTACCTCACTGTACTGTATTAATTTGTATATTTGTATGTCTCCTTCTCCAATGGCATGTGAGCTGACTGAAGGCAGTACTACCAGTGTAGCTTACTGATCTTTATATCACAATGCTTAACTCAGAGCCTGGTGTGTAGTAAGACCTCAATAAGGCTTTAACAGCTTTGTTGAGGTAAAATTGATATACAGAGAACTGCACATAGTTAATGTGTACAATTTTACTAGTCTGTCAATATTTACTGGCTAAATAAGAGACTAGATGATGCTTGAATAGAATTTTTGAAAGACAAGTAGGAATTTCCCAGGCAGATAAGGGAAGAAGACATTCCTGACAGAGAGATGGTAAACAACATGAGTTGGAAGAATCATTAGTCCTGGCTGAGTCAGTATTGCTGGAGCATGATGTGTTGTGAGGAATGAAGCTGGGAGTAGTGGTGTCAGATCAGGGACAGAATTTGGATTTACACTGAAGGCTGGTGATTCCCAAACCTGGTTGATCATAATTACCTGGATAGTTTTTAAAAAATATTTAGAAAAGTTTCAGGCCCCACTTTGGACATTCTTATTCATTATGTCTGAGTAGGGCTCTAATCTGGGTTTTTTTTTTTTTTTACATCTTTATTGGAGTATAATTGCTTTACAATGGTGTGTTAGTTTCTGCTTTATAACAAAGTGAATCAGCTATACATATACATATGTTCCCATATCTCTTCCCTCTTGCGTCTCCCTCCCTCCCACCCTCCCCATCCCACTCCTCTAGGTGGTCACAAAGCACCGAGCTGATCTCCCTGTGCTATGCGGCTGCTTCCCACTAGCTATCTATTTTACGTTTGGTAGTGTATATATGTCCATGTCACTCTCTCACTTTGTCACAGCTTACCCTTCCCCCTCCCCATATCCTCAAGTCCATTCTCTAGTAGGTCTGTGTCTTTATTCCTGTCTTACCCCTAGGTTCTTCATGACCTTTTTTTTTTTCTTAAATTCCATATATATGTGTTAGCATACGGTATTTGTCTTTCTCTTTCTGACTTACTTCACTCTGTATGACAGACTCTAGGTCCATCCACCTCATTACAAATAGCTTAATTTCATTTCTTTTTAGGGCTGAGTAATATTCCATTGTATATATGTGCCACATCTTCTTTATCCATTCATCCGATGATGGAGACTTAGGTTGTTTCCATGTCCTGGCTATTGTAAATAGAGCTGCAATGAACATTTTGGTACATGACTCTTTTTGAATTATGGTTTTCTCAGGGTATATGCCCAGTACTGGGATTGCTGGGTCGTATGGTAGTTCTATTTGTAGTTCTTTAAGGAACCTCCATATCGTTCTCCATAGTGGCTGTACCAATTCACATTCCCACCAGCAGTGCAAGAGTGTTCCCTTTTCTCCACACCCTCTCCAGCATTTATTGTTTGTAGATTTTTTGATGATGGCCATTCTGACTGGTGTGAGATGATATCTCATTGTAGTTTTGATTTGCATTTCTCTAATGAGTAAAGATGTTGAGCATTCTTTCATGTGTTTGTTGGCAATCTGTATATCTTCTTTGGAGAAATGTCTGTTTAGGTCTTCTGCCCATTTTTGGATTGGGTTGTTTGTTTTTTTGCTATTGAGCTGCATGAGCTGCTTGTAAATTTTGGAGATTAATCCTTTGTCAGTCGCTTCATTTGCAAATATTTTCTCCCATTCTCAGGGTTGTCTTTTCGTCTTGTTTATGGTTTTCTTTGCTGTGCAAAAGCTTTGAAGTTTCATTAGGTCCCATTTGTTTATTTTTGTTTTTATTTCCATTTCTCTAGGAGGTGGGTCCAAAAGGATCTTGCTGTGATTTATGTCATGGAGTGTTCTGCCTATGTTTTCCTCTAAGAGTTTGATAGTGTCTGGCCTTACATTTAGGTCTTTAATCCATTTTGAGCTTATTTTTGTGTATGGTGTTAGGGAGTGATCTAATCTCATACATTTACATGTCCCTGTCCAGTTTTCCCATCACCACTTATTGAAGAGGCTGTCCTTTCTCCACTGTACAGTCCTGCCTCCTTTATCAAACATAAGGTGACCATATGTGCGTGGGTTTATCTCTGGGCTTTCTATCCTGTTCCATTGATCTATATTTCTGTTTTTGTGCCAGTACCATACTGTCTTGATTACTTTAACTTTGTAGTATAGTCTGAAGTCAGGGAGCCTGATTCCTCCAGCTCCATTTTTCATTCTCAAGATTGCTTTGGCCAATTGGGGTCTTTTGTGTTTCCATACAAATTGTGGAATTTTTTGTTCTGTGAAAAATGCCAGTGGTAGTTTGATAGGGATTGCATTGAGTCTGTAGATTGCTTTGGGTAGTAGAGTCATTTTCACAATGTTGATTCTTCCAATCCAAGAACATGGTATATCTCTCCATCTATTTGTATCATCTTTAATTTCTTTCATTAGTGTCTTATAATCTTCTGCACACAGATCTTTTGTCCCTTAGGTAGGTTTATTCCTAGATATTTTATTCTTTTTTTGCAATGGTAAATGGGAGTGTTTTCTTAATTTCACTTTCAGATTTTAAATCATTAGTGTAAGGGAATGCAAGAGATTTCTGTGCATTAATTTTGCATCCTGCTTTTTTACCAAATCCAGTAGTTTTTAGTAGTAGAAATTAAAGATGATACAAATAGATGAAGAGATATACCATGTTCTTGGATTGGAAGAATCAACATTGTGAAAATGACTCTACTACCCAAAGCAATCTATAGACTCAATGCAATCCCTATCAAACTACCACTTGCATCTAGTAGTTTTCTGATAGCATCTTTAGGATTCTCTATGTATAGTATCATGTCATCTGCAAACAGTGACAGCTTTACTTCTTCTTTTCTGATTTGGATTCCTTTTATTTCCTTTTCTTCTCTGATTGCTGTGGCTAAAACTTCCAAAACTATGTTGAATAAGAGTGGTGAGAGTGGACAACCTTGTCTTGTTCTTGATCTTAGTGGAAATGCTTTCAGTTTTTCACCATTGAGGATGATGTTGGCTGTGGGTTTGTCATATATGGCCTTTATTATGTTGAGGAAAGTTCCCTGTATGCCTACTTTCTGGAGGGTTTTTATCATAAATGGGTGTTGAATTTTGTCGAAAGCTTTCTCTGCATCTATTGAGATGACCATATGGTTTTTCTCCTTCAATTTGTTAATATGGTGTATCAGATTGATTGATTTGCGTATATTGAAGAATCCTTGCATTCCTGGAATAAACCCCACTTGATCATGGTGTATGATCCTTTTAATGTGCTGTTGGATTCTGTTTGCTAGTATTTTGCTGAGGATTTTTGCATCTATGTTCATCGGTGATATTGGCCTGTAGTTTTCTTTCTTTGTGACATCCTTCTCTGGTTTTGGTATCAGGGTGATGGTGGCCTCGTAGAATGAGTTTGGGAGTGTTCCTCCCTCTGCTATATTTTGGAAGAGTTTGAGAAGGATAGGTGTTCGCTCTTCTCTAAATGTTTGATAGAATTCTCCTGTGAAGCCATCTGGTCCTGGGCTTTTGTTTGTTGGAAGCTTTTTAATCACAGTTTCAGTTTCAGTGCTTGTGATTGGTCTGTTCATATTTTCTGTTTCTTCCTGATTCAGTCTTGGCAGGTTGTGCATTTCTAAGAAATTGTCCATTTCTTCCAGGTTGTCCGTTTGATTGGCATAGAGTTGCTTGTAGTAATCTAATCTGGGTTTTTTTAAAGCTCCTTGTGATGGTGGTCTGCTTTAGGGATCCCTTTCTGGAGGTGACAAAGGAGTCACTGAGATTTAGGCTGGGCAATTTTGGCACCTTGCATCAGAGGACGAGCACTCTGGAGAATAGATTTGAAGGAGATGAGACTGGAGGAAGGGACTTAAGGGGATCTGTTACAAAAGCTGAGGCAGGAGATAATGAAGACCTGAATTCCAACACTGGCACTGAAGATGGACAGTATGACTTATTTAGATGTCTAGTATTTAGGTATTTAAATGTCTAGTATGACTTCCAGACTTTTGCCTTGAGTGACATGTGGCATCCAAAAGAAGAACAAATTTAGATACACCTAAATAATAGGAATAATGAGATAACTTTTGACGTACTGAGTTTGAGATTGCCTATGGGCTGCCCACAGGAGTATGTCCAATTCGCCAGTTGAATAAATGGGACTGTAGCTCAAAGGGTAATTGCAAAGGGAGGGAGTAGAGATGGTGAATATAGGATAACGTTTTTAGCGGCTTAGATGAGAAGGGAAGACAGAGTTTATGTCATAACAGAGAGATGTAGGATCAAGCAGCGTATAGTTTTGTTTTGTTCTAATTTTAAGGATAGTGTATCAGTTAGGGTTCCACCAGTCAAACAGAACCAGTAGGTGATATATATATATACTTTTGAAAAGAAATTGGCTCACATGCCTGTAAGGGTTGAATAGTCAAGCCTGAAGTCCAAAGGGCAGGCCATCGTAAATGGCAGTCTGGAAACTCAGGCAGGAGCTGAAGCTGCAGTCTACAGATGGAATTTCTTCTCGTTCTTGTCCTCAGGGAAACCACAGTTCTGTTTTCAAGGTCTTTTAAACTGATTGGATCAGGCTCATCCAGATAACCCAGGATAATCTCCTTCACATACAGTCAACTGATTGTAGTTGATAATGACATCTACAGGATGCCTTCACAACAACACCTAGACTCACGTTTGATTGAATAACTGGGTGCCCCAGCCTAGTCAAGTTGACCCATAAAACTGACCCTCACAGACAGAAATTGTTTCATCATCTGAACAGGCTAAGAGAAATGGGGCCAAAAGAGTGAGAGAAGCTGGACCTACTAAAGAGATAAAGGTGAGAGAACTGATGAAGAAAGATCCATTATTCATTCAACAAAGTTTGTGAGCATCATCCCAGAGGAGACAAGCAAAGGTGGGATCAAGAGCTTAGGTAGAGGGTTGTCTTAAAGATCAAAAAGCCTTTATCCTCTGAGCCAGGAAGAAAAATCAAGATAGCTTTAGACATGGCTATGTTTGGGGTACGGTAACAGAAAGATGAGGGAGCTCCTATGTTGTCAGTGAAGGAAGATCATTACCAAGAGGGGAGGGCAGGGAGATGGGTTCTGGGCGAGCAGTGGATATTTAAAATTAGAGTTTCCTTGAACTGGGGGATATGGAAGAGGTGTGTGTTCTGTATATTAGGGAGAAAGTAAGGATTTACGGCTACGTTTTTAAAATTTCAAATTTGCAAAGAAAGACTGCCACAGACACAAATGACCATGAAATAGACAGAACCTTGTCCATCTCATTAGCAATTCAAAAAATACAGATTAAAATAATTTTGCGGTATTGTCATATAGACAAAGAGTAAAAGCATGGTGTCTCATGTTACTAGGACTTTGGACAAAAATTCAGATACAAAGTGATCCTTTGCTGTTGTAATCATGAAAATGGAAATTGATATATTCACACAATGAATCAGTGGTTTTCTAATATTTTGGCAGTGGAATTCTTTTTCCCCCACAAAATCTTAACACAGAAATCAAATATATAAAACAGTAAAAGCAGAATTGTAGTGGTTCTCTCTCAAAGGAGAATGCAGGGCCCTCCCATAAAGGCCTCCTGCCCAGGCTCCTAGAAGTACCTCATAAGACACTTCCTAGGAACAGTTTGGAATCCACTGTTGTAAATAAATTAATATGTGTTGATGTGTGCAATTGTTTACCATACATTAAGATGTTTTCTAAAGCAGTTTAGAAAACTCTATGTACAATGTGATTACATGCAAAAATATACCTCCACACAGAGAAAAAGGTCTGGAAGGATCTAAATGAAGGTGTTAACAATGATTATATTTTCAGCAGTAGGATGGATCTTTTTTTCTTCTATGAGCTTATTTGTACTTTCTAAAGGAAAGAAATACATGTTGCTATTGTAATGAGAAAAAATTATTTTTAACGTTAAGTGTGTATCAAACTCTTAGGATGTGTGTGTGTGTGTGAGTGTGCGTGCATACACCAGCATATTCGGAGACATACATTTTTTGGCCCATCCAGCTACGGTCTTTCAGCTCTAATCTCATGCTTCTATACTTTGCTCTGTGATGCGGGGCTGGGATTCTGCAAAACCACATGGTCTTTGCCGGCTGGTGGTTATACCCATATGGACCACTAGAGGGAGATTGGAAGGCCGGAGGAGGAGAGAAATTCCTGTTTGTTTTCTTATTCCTGGTAGTGTTGCCAGGCAACAGCTCTTCATCCCAGGTAATGACAGTTGCTTCTAGTCCCTGACTCATTTTTACACACTGGCAGAACTAATTGACCCCTCTAAGGTACTAACAGCACCTGGATGATGTTCTTTTGTCAAAGATCTGAGTCCCAGTTCTGCATATCACTTCCTCCAACAATCTAAATTCTAGTCTTCTCCTTGTCTCCCCAGCTCCAGGGCTTATAACTGCTTTCAGCAGTTATCTCTGTGTTACCTCAGTGTTGCATGTGTGCTTTTAAGTTCTTAAACATCTATTTAACCAGTTCATTATATTAAATTCTCTCTGGTGAAATACTTAGTATGAGTCTGTTTTACTAACATGATTCTTAAACAAGAAGTGGTCCTAAGAAACAGCCCCTCAAAATGGGATTCTGAGGTTGCTCTGAGCTTATCCTTAGCTTTGAACACCATAGTGATCTCTTTAGCAAGGGGAAATGGGATTTGAGTATCCATGATACTCTGTGGCATCACACTTAATCACCTGTGGTTGATTGTGATGAAATGCCTTCTGTGGCCCTAAGAGGGACCAGATGACCGTTTTGATAGCAGTGATGCTTCTACAAGAAATAACAACCTCAGATCATTAACTCTTAGCTCAAGTCACAGAGAATCAGAGAGTTTCTATAGTGGCTCTAAAAGAATCACCTATTTCTTATAG
Source organism: Mesoplodon densirostris (assembly GCF_025265405.1). Taxonomy (NCBI): domain Eukaryota; kingdom Metazoa; phylum Chordata; class Mammalia; order Artiodactyla; family Ziphiidae; genus Mesoplodon; species Mesoplodon densirostris. The sequence goes on from NC_082665.1 coordinate 60,072,666, forward strand.
CTGCAGGGCTGACCTTGACCCAGAATTTAATTTTGTGGGTTACAGAATTTCAACCAGAATTGAATTCATAGATTTGAAGATCTTGTATGTGAAAGTTAGGGCACTGACTGGTAAGAAGAACTCTGAGACTTGGAATAGGAACCATCTAGTTTGACTTAGGAAAAGCTGAGAATCTTGGAGTTGCTTGCCTTCTTGTGTCTGAGGGAACTTGTGTTAAGACCCCATAATAACCTCAAGACCCACTCCAACTACTTCTCATCACCTCTAGAGCTAACCCAGTTCAGATATCAGTTTGCTCCAAGGGGACAAGTACAAAGTCTGACATGGAAGGAGATGGTTTACTCCAAAATAATTGCAAAATGTTGCTAATTGACAGAAATGGAAATAATAGTGGATTTTAAGTTATTAGACTAAAAGAGGAAGGAATATAAAACACTGGATTAGACCAAATGTATTGATAATGGGTCATTATTACAGTTACTAAAGATGTTAGTTAAGGACTTCCCCTGTGGTCCAATGGTTAAGACTGCACACTTCCACTGCAGGGGGTGCGGGTTCGATCCCTGGTCGTGGACCTAGGATCCTGCATGCTGCGTGGTGCAACCAAAAAAATAAAAAAGATCTTACAGTTAGAAGTGTGTCTAATGATTTTCTTGGTTGCTTGAAACTTGAACTCAACTATAGCCTATACTCACTGAAGGTAAAATACCAGATTTTTCCTGGCACAATGTAGAAGGAGGAGTCAAAGACTCAGAGAGATTGGAATGATGGGGTGCATATATAATCTGACTTGCACACCCATCCACCCCCAACTGTGTCCTTTGAGAGGTCACTCACCCCACTGAGACATTGAGAAAGTCATTAATGACGGGCTACTTTTGTGTCCTCACAAAGTTCTGTGATGGCTGTCTTCTGTAGGCTATGGTGATGGTAGAAGATACTGCCATTGAAATCGGCTCCATGATTTCACTGAAAATGATGGGATCCCAGAATGACAAAGGCCAAGTGGCAACAATTAACTACAAGAGACAAGGTTAGTGCATTTACTATAATGGGCAATAGAGGCAAAATGTTAACCAAATATTTTGACTAGCAGGAATCTTTAGTAGTAGCTAATTGATCATGGTGCCTGTAGGAATTGAATAGATAGCAGCCTATTAAAATATTACTTCATTTATATAGCAGGGACCAGAAACCTAATCTGAGCACCAAAATGGAGAGGAGACATGACTCCTTACTCAATTTCCAGACTTAAACAAGTTCAGCAGCACAAAATCGAAGCTGGTACAAAGATGCTTATCAGTGTCATTTACAGGAACAAAACTTCAGAAACATATAAGTATCCATGTATCAGTTATTTATTGCTGGTTAGTCAACATATTCACGACTTAATCATTTTATTACTTACAGTTCTGTGGGTCAGGAGTTTGGGCAGAGCTCAGAAGGGATGGCTTGTCTCTCATCCACATAGTGTTGGCTGGGAGGGCTCTACTGGGTCTAGAGGACCTACAATGGCCTCACTCACAAGTCTGGCACTCCCATTGGGATGACTCAAATGACTGAGGGTGAACTGGGATGGCTGGGTCTCTCTTTTTCCGTGGCATTAACCGGGCTCACACATATGTGTGGGGCCTTGGTTCTCCTCTATGTGGTTTCTCTCTCCACGTGGCATCTATCCTCTAGGACCCATCTCCCCATGTAGACTCCCTCTCCAATAGGATAACCTGGACTTCTTTATGCAGCAGATGGATCCACCCTGAGCAAAAGCAGATGCTGTACGGCCTCTTAGAGTCTGAACTCAGAAGTCCCCAAATGCCACTTCCATCACACTTTATTGGTCAAAACAAGTCAGAAGGGCAGAATAGATTCAAAAAATGGGGAAACAAACATGAGCTCTTGTTGGAAAAAGCAGTAAAGATGTATTGCAAAGAGGTGTGGACACAGAGAGACCCAATTCAGTCACTGGGTCCATTGTCAATAACCTATTACAGGCTAACAAGAAACATATCTCTTAAAAAATTAAGGTACATCCATACAATGAAAAACAGAGTAGGCAAAATTGCTGTAACAAACAGACCCCCAAATATATAATGGTTCAAGCACAATAGATGTTTATTCTCACCCACATTGTGTTCAATACATGATTATTCAAAATTTTAGTCTCCTTCCATCCTTTGACTTTGAATTCCCCTAGGGCCTTGTCATCATCTACATCTAGCTGTAAGAAAAGATAACATAAAGGATACACACCTGCCTCTTAAAAGCATTGGCCCAGGAATAGCACACATCACATGCATTCCTATTCTTTTGGCTACACGTAACTGCAGAGGAGCCTGGAAATGTAGTCTAGCTGCATGCCCAAGGAGAAGGAAATGGATTTTGATGAACAGCTAGAAGACTCTGCCACAGTCATTTTTTAAAGATAGGCAGTGGCACAGGGAAATGCTCACATTATATTAAATGAATGGAAGGCATTACAAAATTTTATATGACTCCAAGTTGGGGAAGGGGCAAAGAGAAATGTATATCTGGAGTGAAAATGGTACCAAGATATTGATGATTTTTGTTTCTGGTTGGTGAGAGTACAAAAGTTTTATCTTTTCATTTTCAGAATTGTGTTCAGTGAACACAAATGACCTCATAACATGATAAATAATATTTTAAAATGTTAAAATATCTAGGGCTTCCCTGGTGGCGCAGTGATTGAGAGTCCGCCTGCCAATGCAGGGGACACGGGTTCGTGCCCCGGTCTGGGAAGATCCCACATGCCGTGGAGCGGCTGGGCCCGTGAGCCATGGCCGCTGAGCCTGCGCATCCGGAGCCTGCGCTCCGCAACGGGAGAGGCCACAACAGTGAGAGGCCCGCGTACCGCAAAAAAAAAAAAAAAAATGTTAAAATATCTAAATTATAAACTCAAAGCACTCTTTTAGCATCATTGCTGGCAATCAATCCGTCTCAACTCCTAGAAGCTCATAGAAATGTAAAGAAAAAATGCCCATTGATAGATAGCATTATTTTTGCCACTCTGTTTTCTGAAGTATTTAGGGACAAGCATACAATTTTAATACAGACAATTCCTAATTTAGAAAAGCCATTTCTAAGTGCATTGTTTGAAACTGAACATCTTCGCCCATAAAGTGAACGTAAAACATGATTATGAGGAACCAGAGCCAGCGCCCCAAAGCCACTTTCCTCCAATCACTCATGTGATTGGTTCCGGCCAATGATGTCCCGGCCATTGGTTCTATAGAGGACAACTATGGATTCCAGGATTGTTACAGAAAAATGCTTTCCACCATCAAGATTAAAGCAGCAGGAGCACATCTTCCCTCAGCTTGGGTCACCCTCACCCCCAACAAGCTCTGGCACTCAGAGTGGGAGCTTACATCCTGCCGTGTTCCCAGAACCAGTTTCTCTACCAGGTGGGAAGTGGGAGCTGGGATCTCTCAGCAGTGAGCCCCTGGCATGACAGGAGCAAGAAGGTGGAGGGGAGAGCTGGGTTCTAGGCCTGGGCAGGGGTCCCCATGTGGCATGGCCACATTAAGACCCAGGATTCTGAGGGAGATACAGTGGTGGGATATCAGATTAGGATGATGGGAGAAATGCTAGGGACTCCTAAGCTGGGGAAGAGATGTTTTTCCCATTCACTTTCCCCTTCATAGACGTAGTGATCTTGAATACTTCAGTTCCTCTCCATCCCAAGTCCTCTGTCATCCCAGTTCCTTCACTGTCCTCAGCTCCAGTAACCTTCACATTCACTTCACTTCAGTCACATGCTCTCAAATCATATCCCAAATCTTGCCACCATCCAGAATTACTCCATATCTGATATCATAAATGCAGACATTTTTCTTTCTGATGATAGCGTTCTATCTTTTCAACTTTCTTACTCAAGTTATTTCTTATAAATCTGATAAACCTTACTGGATCACCAGTCCTTAACCTCTTACTGTCTTCACATCACTACCCTTCTTTGTATACAGCTTAGATTCTCCCAGTCCATGGCACGCCAATGTTATCAATCCCCTCTCCCCGTTACACTTCCATCACATTTGGCTAGCCAAAGTCCAACCCTTTATTAATTCCACTCTCTGAATTTTCTGTAATTATGGGGAAAAAAAAACTGAAGTCCTCAGACAAGAACTCTCTCAACTTACTAATGCCAAACCTACAAATTTACCTGTCCCTCCACCATCCTATCTTCCATTCCTCCAGTTACAGTGTGTAAGGCGATCCTCCCCTCACCTGAGGTGAATCCCTTCACTGGCTGTCACCATCCAGTAAAAGCTTTTTCAGAAAAAGGATCATGTATGCTTGTTAACTGCTGCCTTCCAGGACCTAGCAGAGTATCTGGCATATAACAAGTGCACAGTATTTATCAAATGAATAGCTTTGGTGAGTTAAGGAAAAGATAGGGACAGAGAAAAGGAGTAAAAGAGTTATTCTTTCTATCCTATTTTACTGTTTTTGGTCAGAAGAGAGAAGAGTATTTTGAGGAGGAAAACAGAATTTTTCTCATACATAAAGGACAGAGGTTGATCAAGAATTGACAGTATTTGAACTGTTAATAATTCTTACATTTCAAAAGTCACCTGAGTGGGTGAAAGTCATTTCCATGGCACGTATTAGCTATGTATAATTTATTTTCCTGAGAAAAATTCTTCCTTTAGAATAAATTTCCAAATAAATGCCTTTAGAATAAATTTCTGTCATCTAGAATAATTTTATGTACAAATCCTATTCATCCTTTAATTCCTAGTTCCGATGCCCCTTGTTCACCTCCCCCCAAATCTGGAACTTATCTCTTCCATCTCTGAACTCCCATCTCACTTTCTCTCTACCTCTCTTTTATGAGACTGACTGCCCACAGTCTGCCTTGTTCTTGAGACATTTGTACCAAGCTCAGTAAGCACTTTCACTCAGGGATGTATATCCTCCCTCCTGCTGACACATGGGTGCTCAGTAAATACTTGCTGAATAAATACTGAATGAACTAAGTAATGAATAAAAAAGTCTTTCAATAAGAACCAAATACTAGCCTGGCATCAAGAATTTCTTAATTCAAGAAACACAGTAGTTCTAGAAGTCACGGGAACACATTTGAAAGGCTAGGCCTACATATGCATAATGTGTTAATAACCCATACGATAGTCTCCAAAAATTTTCCTTGATTCTAAAAGGCATCCTGTCACAGGTTTTAATTTAAAAAGCATGCTTCTACCTGACTATACTTTTTGAAAATGTTGGCATTTTTAGGGCTGTTAAAAAAACAAACATTTTCTTTCAAAATGTAATTTGCACGCAAAAGCCTTAAGGAGACAGCCTCTGACTTGTACTCAGGAACTTTCAGAAGATACAAGACTAACATGTTTCATTTGAATTCCTGAAGTGAATTTTGGTTTGGATTTTGATCTGAATGTATAGGTATAAATCCCAGTTTAAGATCTGGAGTATATAAGAATTACAATTTTCTTGGGTCAAATGCTGATTTTCACTTTATGGAAATGTGTAAAGATAACCCCTTACAAGAATCTTATAATTATCTAAAGATACATGAAGTGATGATTGAAGAAAAGGAAGAGTTTAGAGAAAAAAAGATGAGAAATGAGTTCCCAAAAAACAGAAGTAAAAAGAGAGTGGAATTAAAGCACCCATTATTGAGAAATCAGACTCATAGAGCAACCTTTCAAACTCCATTCAATATATATTTTATTATAACATTTAGCTTCACAATAGAGTATAACTTAATAGCTTTAAGTGTAATTATTCCCCACGGACCTTTACACAGACACCTTAACAGCATTTGCTGAGGAAATCCACAGTCCGCAGTTATGGCTTGCTCAATACCCACCTCTCCACCAGAGGGCAGCAAGAGGCTGTACCCAGATTACTCTCTAATGGCTCCTGGTTTAGTTAGAAGCCAAGCAGAACCTAATCTACATTCCAGCTCGCCAGTGGAATCCCAGCTTCACAACCTCAGACAGAATGGAGACAAATCGACTTATCCCTGGCAGAAGAGATTCAAATTATCAAAGAAACGTCTTACAGCAAAGTAGATGCACATGATTTCAAGGCTTTGCCCCTAACTTGGAAGCAAGTCATGTGACCTGAAGGCATAGTTTTGGCCAGGAGTGGCATAACCTAAATTTATTTTCAAGGCACAGAGTCACTTAAACCTGAGAATGGCAAAACTTAAAAAAAAAAAAAAAAAAGTTGATAATCAGATAATTGGATATATATTTTTTCTACATTAAAGACTCAATGCCCAAGAACTGACCTTGGAGAAAGTGAAATCATTATTCCTGCTCTTTGACAGCCTTGAGACAAAATTTCCAAGTCAAATTTATAAGGTGTATAGGGATTTGGTTGCTTGTTTTGCTTTCTTCTCTCTTGCCAGTTACTTCCTGAGATCCGGGCATGGATCAGTAAAATCCCTCTGCCGTGGCTGCCAGCAAGTCTGTGCCTGATTCGGCGCCTTTCTGAAAAGGTACCAGGGCCTCTAGTGGAACATAACACCCTAGTACTAAGCCAAGGGACAGAGCCAAGCCACATTTCAGTGTCTGCCGCTGAACCAAGCTCCGAGCAGGGGCCACCTTTTCTGCCCAAGAAGTTGTTAGTGGACTCCTTCAAGTGTTTGCTTTTGCGACTAAACTGGTCAAGAAAATGTTTTTTTAAATTAGGGTTCACTCAGAAAGGAGACAGTCTGTCTACACCTGACATTTTCAAGAGGCACATCATCTATGCACTCAGATACACTCACAAAAACACACATACAGAGATGCACACTTGCCAAGAAACAAAAAGTTCTCAGGAGAATAATGGTCCTGAAAGCTTTCTCTCTTTTACACCAGTATTTATTGCTATCTCTTCTCATAAAATCTACTGTAAGAGATGCTGGCATAGCAAGAATTTTGCCTCAGGAATATATAAGAAAACATGATCAGGGCAGTAAGCAGATGTATTTAAATAGTGACAAGGTACTCAAGTGTGATAAAGCCAGTACATGGAGTCACATCTAACTCAGGTCAACTCTAGAATAAAAACGAAGGATATTAAAATTGGCATGGAAACTCTCCCCCTATGAGCATGTAGGCATCACAAGAACAGGAATGTTTAGTTCCTTGTTCTAACAAGAAGCTATTCAGTTCCTCATTCTGACCTAAATGCCTAGAACAGTTCAGATGCTCAATTAATATGTCAAATGAAAAAAGTGCTTAAGAAAGTTACTGCATCAGAGACCAGCATCTCTTAGTAAGTCCATTTCAGATAATCTTTCACCCCCTCCAGCATGAAAGCAGATCATGATTTCTTCAGTTGAACACTAGCTGATGTAGTTGTCATGAGTCAAGGGGCCATGTTGTATGCATCTTTAACAACAGTCATATCCAGAGAGGCAAGCTGTTTACACCATGGGCACAGATGCTGACTGAATAAATGAAGATTCCCATCTCACACTCTCTCTGGGGTAGTGTTGCCAGACAGAGCAAATAAAAATAGAGGATTCACAGTTAAATTTAAATTTCAGGTAAGTTAATTTAGCATAGGACAAAGACTTATACTAAAAAAAATTCACTAACTAAAATTCAAAGTTAACTGGGTGTCCTGTATTTTATCTGGTAATCCTAATCTGTGGCATATACTACAGCATTTTGCTCTTCCTGAGCAAAATCGTGGGAGTATTGTCTAACTTTTAAATTGTTGGACTTCCCTGGTGGCGCAGTGGTTAAGCATCGCCTGCCAATGCAGAGGACACGGGTTCGAGCCCTGGTCTGGGAAGATCCCATATGCCCGTGTGGTTCCCACATGCAGAGCAACTAAGCCCGTGTGCCACGACTACTGAGCCCATGCTCTGGAGCCTGTGAGCCACAACTGCTGAGCCCATGTGCCACAACTACTAAAGCCCATGCGCCTAGAGCCCATGCTCTGCAACAAGAGAAGCCACTGCACTGAGAAGCCCACACACCGCAACAAAGAGTAGCCCACACTCGCCACAACTAGAGAAAGCCCTCAGGCAGCAGCAAAGACCCAACATGGCCAAAAATAAATAAATAAATAAATAAATAAATAAATATAATTCTATTTGATTAATTAATTAATTAATTGTGACCTTTCTCTTGGGTGACATAGGTTGTATCTTTTTTTTAACACCTTTATTAGAGTATAATTGCTTTACAATGGTGTGTTAGTTTCTGCTTTATAACAAAGTGAATCAGCTATACGTACACATATATCCCCATATCTCCTCCCTCTTGCATCTCCCTCCCACCCTCCCTATCCCACCCCTCTAGGTGGTCACAAAGCACCGAGCTGATCTCCCTGTGCTATGCGGCTGCTTCCCACTAGCTATCTATTTTACATTTGGTAGTGTATATATGTCCATGCCACTCTCTCACTTCATCCCAGCTTGCCCTTCCCCCTCCCCGTGTCCTCAAGTCCATTCTCTACCTCTGCATCTTTATTCCTGTCCTGCCCCTAGGTTCTTCAGAACCTTTTTTTTTTTAAATTTTATTGTGACCATCAGTTGAAGGTCAGTTGAAGGCTCCTCTCATTTAAATCTTTATTTGCTCTTGCTAAAATAAATATTTTTATGGGGGAAAGCAGTCCTTTAAGAAGACCTTCTGGGGACTTCTCTGGTGGCACAGTGGACAGGACTCTGTGCTCCCAATGCAGGGGTTCAGGGTTCAATCCCTGGTCAGGGAACTAGATCCCACATGCTTGCCTCAGCTAAGAGTTCTCATGCCACAGCTAAGGAGCCCTGGAGCCGCAACTAAGGAGGCTACATGCTGCAGCTAAGGACCTGGCGAGCCACAACTAAGGAGCCCATCTGCTGCAACCAAGACCCAGCACAACCAAAATTAATTAATTAATTAATTTTTTAAAAAGACGACTTTCTGTCTTCAATCATAAAATCAGATTTAAAAATAAAGAAAAAAATAAGATGCAAATATAATTCTGACAAAATAACAATTGTTCTCCAAAATAAGCCCCCAAACTGAAATTAAAATGCCTAGGGTACATTTATAGTTAGCGCAAATACTAAAGGAATAAACAATAATTTTCAATTGATCAGCTAGCATTTTGTGAACGCTTGTGGCTTTAAGAATGAATAAATAGAAATGTTAACAGGAGGTGGGGAAACATCACAGAAGCACTGACTTTTAAAATAAAAAGGAGCAGGGGCTTCCCTGGTAGCACAGTGGTTGAGAGTCCGCCTGCCGATGCAGGGGACACGGGCTCGTGCCCCGGCCCAGGAAGATCCCACATGCCGCAGAGCAGCTAGGCCTATGAGCCATGGCCGCTGGGCCTGCGCTTCCGGAGCCTGTGCTCCGCAACGGGAGAGGCCACAACAGTGAGAGGTCCGCATACCACACACACACACAAAAAAACAAAAACGAGCAGTCACATGTAGAGAAGCAGTCACAAGAGCCTCTACAACTAAAGGAAATGAGAGTTGCGGGTAGGGCAGAGTTAGTAATACACAGCAAAAGAGAGCTAAAATATTTCTTTTTTTTTTGAATTTTATTTTATTTATTTTTTATACAGCAGGTTCTTATTAGTTATCCATTTTATACATATTAGTGTATATATGTATACACTATCTACATATACACTATATACATATATAGATTCCATATATATGTGTTAGCATACGGTATTTATTTTTCTCTTTCTGACTTACTTCACTCTGTATGACAGTCTCTAGGTCCATCCACCTCACTACAATTAACTCAATTTCATTTCTTTTTATGGCTGAGTAATATTCCATTGTATATATGTGCCACATCTTTATCCATTCCTCTGTCGATGGACACTTAGATTGCTTCCACATCCTGGCTATTGTAAATAGAGTTCCAATGAACACTGTGGTACATGACTCTTTTTTTCTTTTTTTTTTTTTAACATCTTTATTGGAATATAATTGCTTTACAATGGTGTGTTAGTTTCTGCTTTATAACAAAGTGAATCACCTATACATATACATTTATCACCATATCTCCTCCCTCTTGCATCTCCCTCCCGCCCTCCCTATCCCGCCCCTCTAGGTGGTCACAAAGCACTGAGTTGATCTCCCTGTGCTATGCGGCTGCTTCCCACTAGCTATTTATTTTACATTTGGTAGTATATATAAGTCCATGCCACTCTCTCACTTTGTCCCAGCTTACGCTTCCCCTTCCCTGTGTCCTCAAGCCCATTCTCTGCATCTGCATCTTTATTCCTGTCCTGCCCCTAGGTTCTTCAGAACCATTTAAAAAAATTTTTTTTTAGATTCCATATATATGTATTAGCATATGGTCTTTGTTTTTGTCTTTCTGACTTACTTCACTCTGTATGACAGACTCTAGGTTCATCCACCTCACTACAAATAACTCAATTTCATTTCTTTTTATGGCTGAGTAATATTCCATTGTATATATGTGCCACATCTTCTTTATCCATTCCTCTGTTGATGGACACTTAGGTTGCTTCCATGTCCTGGCTATTGTAAATAGAGCTGCAATGAACATTGTGGTACATGACTCCTTTTGAATTATGGTTTTCTCAGGGTATATGCCCAGTAGTGGGATTGCTGGGTCGTATGGTAGTTCTATTTTTAGTGTTTTAAGGAACCTCCATACTGTTCTCCATAATGGCTGTATCAATTTACATTCCCACCAAGAGTGCAAGAGTGTTCCCTTTTCTCCACACCCTCTCCAGCATGTATTGTTTGTAGATTTTTTTGACGATGGCCATTCTGACCAGTGTGAGGTGATACCTCATTGTAGTTTTGATTTTCATTTCTCAAATGATTAGTGATGTTGAGCATCCTTTCATGTGTTTGTTGGCAATCTGTATATCTTCTTTGGAGAAATGTCTATTTAGGTCTTCTGCCTACTTTTCAATTGGGTTGTTTGTTTTTTTGCTATTGAGCTGCATGAGCTGCTTGTAAATTTTGGAGATTACTCCTTTGTCAGTTGCTTCATTTGCAAATATTTTCTCCCATTCTCAGGGTTGTCTTTTCGTCTTGTTTATGGTTTCCTTTGCTGTGCAAAAGCTTTGAAGTTTCATTAGGTCCTATTTGTTTATTTTTGTTTTTATTTCGATTTCTCTAGGAGGTGGGTCAAAAAGGATCTTGCTTTTGATTTATGTCATAGAATGTTCTGCCTATGTTTTACTCTAAGAGTTTTATACTGTCTGGCCTTACAGTTAGGTCTTTAATCCATTTTGAGTTTATTTTTGTGTATGGTGTTAGGGAGTGTTCTAATTTCATTCTTTTACATGTAGCTGTCCAGTTTTCCCAGCATCACTTATTGAAGAGGCTGTCTTTTTTACAATGTATATTTTTGCCTCCTTTATCAACAATAAGGTGACCATATGTGCGTGGGTTTATCTTTGGGCTTTCTATCCTGTTCCATTGATCTATCTTTCTGTTTTTGTGCCAGTACCATACTGTCTTGATTACTGCAGCTTTGTAATATAGTCTGAAGTTTGGGAGCCTGATTCCGACAGCTCCGTTTTTCTTTCTCAAGATTGCTTTAGCTTTTTGGTGTCTTTTGTGTTTCCATACAAATTGTGAAATTTTTTGTTCTAGTTCTGTGAAAAATGCCAGTGGTAGTTTGATAGGGATTGCACTGAGTCTGTAGATTGCTTTGGGTAGTATAGTCATTTTCACAATGTTAATTCTTCCAATCCCAGAACATGGTATATCTCTCCATCTATTTGTATCATCTTTAATTTCTTTCATGAGTGTCTTGTAGTTTTCTGCATACACGTCTTTTGTCTCCTTAGGTAGGTTTGTTCCTAGGTATTTTATTCTTTTTGTTGCAGTGGTAAGTGCGAGTGTTTCCTTAATTTCTCTTTCAGATTTTTCATCATTAGTGTACAGGAATGCAAGAGATTTCTGTGCATTAATTTTGTATCCTGCTACTTTACCAAATTCAGTGATTAGCTCTAGTAGTTTTCTGGTGGCATCTTTAGGATTCTCTGTGTATAGTATGTTATCTGCAAATAGTGACAGCTTTACTTCTTCTTTTCTGATTTGGATTTCTTTTATTTCTTTTTCTTCTCTGATTGTTGTGGCTAAACCTTCCAAAACTATATTGAATAATAGTGGTGAGAGTGGACAACCTTGTCTTGTTCCTGATCTTAGAGGAAATGGTTTCAGTTTTTCACCACTGAGAATGATGTTGGCTGTGGATTTGTCATATATGGCCTTTATTATGTTGAGGAAAGTTCCCTCTATGCCTACTTTCTGGAGGGTTTTTATCATAAATGGGTGTTGAATTTTGTCAAAAGCTTTTTCTGCATCTATTGAGATGATCATATGGTTTTTCTCCTTCAGTTTGTTACTATGGTGTATCACATTGATTGATTTGTTTATATTGAAGAATCCTTACATTCCTGGGATAAACCCCACCTGATCAGGGTATATGATCCTTTTAATGTGCTCTTGGATTCTGTTTGCTAGTATTTTGTTGAGGATTTTTGCATCTATGTTCATCAGTGATATTGGTCTGTAGTTTTTTTGTGACATCTTTGTCTGATTTTGGTATAAGGGTGATGGCGGCCTTGTAGAATGAGTTTTGGAGTGTTCCTCCCTCTGCTATATTTTGGAAGAGTTTGAGAAGGATAGGTGTTAGCTCTTCTCTAAGTGTTTGTTAGAATTCAGCTGTGAAGCCATGTGGTCCTGGATTTTTGTTTGTTGGAAGATTTTTAATCACAGTTTCAATTTCAGTGCTTGTGATTGGTCTGTTCATATTTTCTATTTCTTCCTGGTTCAGTCTCGGAAGGTTGTGCTTTTCTAAGAATTTGTCCATTTCTTCCAGATTGTCCATTTGATTGGCATAGAGTTGCTTGTAGTAATCTCTCATGATCCTTTGTATTTCTGCAGTGTCAATTGTTACTTTTCCTGTTTCATTTCTGATTCTATTGATTTGAGTCTTCTCCCTTTTTTCCTTGATGATTCTGGCCAATGGTTTATCATTTTTGTTTATCTTCTCAAAGAACCAGCTTTTATATTGTTGATCTTTGCTATCATTTCCTTCATTTCTTTTTCATTTATTTCTGATCTGATTGTTATGATTTCTTTCCTTCTGAAAACTTTGGGGGTTTTTTGTTCTTCTTTCTCTAATTGCTTTAAGTGTAAGGTTAGGTTGTTTATTTGAGGTGTTTCTTGTTTCTTGATGTAGTATTGTATTGCTATAAATTCCCTCTTAGAACAGCTTTTGCCGCATCCCACAGGTTTTGGGTCGTCGTGTTTTCATTGTGATTTGTTTCTTGGTATTTTTTGATTTCCTCTTTGATTTCTTCAGTGATCACTTCGTTATTAAGTAGTGTATTGTTTAGCCTTCATATGTTTGAATTTTTTACAGTTTTTTTCCTGTAATTGATATCTAGTCTCATAGCATTGTGGTTGGAAAAGATACTTGACATGATTTCAATTTTCTCAAGTTTACCATAGCTTGATTTGTGACCCAAGATATGATCGATCCTGGAGAATGTTCCATGAGCACTTGAGAAAAAAGTGTATTCTGTTGTTTTTGGACAGAATGTCCTATAAATATCAAGACCATCTTGTTTAATGTATCATTTAAAGCTTGTGTTTCCTTATTTATTTTCATTTTGATGATCTGTTCATTGGTGAAAGTGGGGTGTTAAAGTCCCATTGTATGATTGTGTTACTGTCGATTTCCCCTTTTATGGCTGTTAGCATTTTCCTTATGTATTGAGGTGCTCCTATGTTGGGTGCATAAATATTTACAATTGTTATATCTTATTCTTGGACTGATCCTTTGATCATTACGTAGTGTTCTTCTTTGTCTCTTGTAATAGTCTTTATTTTAAAGTCTGTTTTGTCTGATATGAGAATTGCTCCTCCAGCTTTCTTTTTATTTCCATTTGCATGGAATATCTTTTTCCATCCCCTCACTATCAGTCTGTGTGTGTCCCTAGGTCTGAAGCTTGTCTCTTGTAGACAGCATATATGCAGGTCTTGTTTTTTTTTGTTTGTTTTGTTTTTTTGCGGTATGCAGGCCTCTCACTGTTGCGGCCTCTTCCGTTGCCGAGCACAGGCTCCGGATGCGCAGGCTCAGCAGCCATGGCTCACGGGCCTCGCCACTCACAGCATGTGGGATCTTCCTGGACCGGGGTACGAACCCATGTCCCCTGCATCGGCAGGCGGACTCTCAACCACTGCGCCACCAGGGAAGCCCCTGCAAGTCTTGTTTTTGTATCCATTCAACCAGTCTTTGTCTTTTGGTGGGAGCGTTTAATACATTTACATTTAAGGTAATTATCAATATGTATGTTCCTACTACCATTTTCTTAATTGTTTTGGGTTCGTTATTGTAGATCTTTTCCTTCTCTTGTGTTTCCTATGTAGAGAAGTTCCTTCAGCATTTTTTATAAAGCTGGTTTGGTGGTGCTGAATTCTCTTAGCTTTTGCTTGTCTGTAAAGGTTTTAATTTCTCCATCGAATCTGAATGAGATCCTTGCTGGGTAGAGTAATCTTGGTTGTAGGTTTTTCCCTTTCATCAGTTTAAGTATGTCCTGCCACTCCCTTCTGGCTTTCAGAGTTTCTGCTGAAAGATCAGCTGTTAACCTTATGGGGATTCCCTTGCATGTTATTTGTTGCTTTTCCCTTGCTGCTTTTGATATTTTTTCTTTGTATTTAATTTTTGATAGTATGAATAATATGTGTCTTGGCGTGTTTCTCCTTGGATTTATCCTGTATGGGACTCTCTGTGCTTCCTAGACTTGATTGACTATTTCCTTTCCCATATTAGGGAAGGTTTCAACTATAATCTGTTCAAATGTTTTCTCAGTCCCTTTCTTTTTCTCTTCTTCTTCTGGGACCCCTATAATTCAAATGTTGGTGCATTTAATGTTGTCCCAGAAGTCTCTAAAACTGTCCTCAATTCTTTTCATTCTTTTTTCTTTATTCTGCTCTGCTGTAGTTATTTCCACTATTTTGTCTCCCAGGTCACTTATCCATTCTTCTGCCTCAGTTATTCTGCTATTGATTCCTTCTAGAGAATTTTTAATTTCATTTATTGTGTTGTTCCTCATTGTTTATTTGCTCTTTAGTTCTTCTAGGTCCTTGTTAAACATTTCTTGTATTTTCTCCATTCTATTTACAAGTTTTTGGGTCATCTTTACTATCATTACTCTGAATTCTTTTTCAGGTAGACTGCCTGTTTCCTCTTCATTTGTTTGGTCTGGTGGGTTTTTACCTTGCTCCTTCATCTGCTGTGGTCTTCTCATTTTGCTTTACTTACTGTGTTTGGGGTCTCCTTTTCGCAGGCTGCAGGTTCATAGTTCCTGTTGTTTTTGGTGTCTGCCCCCGGTGGCTAGGTTGGTTCAGTGGGTTGTGTAGGCTTCCTGGTGGAGGGGACTAGTGCCTGTATTCTGGTGGATGAGGCTGGATCTTGTCTTTCTGGTACACAGGACCGCATCCAGTGGTGTGTTTGGGGGTGTCTGTGGCCTTATTATGATTTTAGGCAGCCTCTCTGCTAATGGGTGGGGTTGTGTTCCTGCCTTGCTAGTTGTTTGTCATAGGGTGTCCAGCACTGTAGCTTGCTGGTTGTTGAGTGGAGCTGGGTCTTAGCATTGAGATGGAAATCTCTGTGAGAGCTTTTGCCGTTTGATATTACGTAGAGCTGGGCGGTCTCTGGTGGACCAATGTCCTGAACTCCGCTCTCCCACCTCAGAGGCACAGGCCTGACACCCGGCTGGAGCACTAAGACCATGTCAGCCACACGGCCAGGTACATGGGGAGTTTCTTGCCTTTTGGGGAGTCTGAGGTCTTCTGCCAGTGTTCAGTAGGTGTTCTGTAGGAGTTGTTCCACATGTAGATGTATTTCTGGTGTATTTGTGGGGAGGAAGGTGATCTCCACATCTTACTCCTGTGCCATCTTGATGGTCTCCCCAGATTGTATCTTTTTTACTTTGATGTAGAAATGCCACTGTAGTATAATGATGACAATGGGTTCCATTTAATTCCTTTAGGTGTGCCATCGAAAATTCCAGTATTTGGAAATGTCCTCTGAACTCAGAGTTTTGAACACCACTAGTATAGAGTCTTTGGTATCAGCCTTGTTTTATCTAAATGAAGGATCTGCCCTATAACATACTTTATCCCCTATACTTTGGAAGATAATTTCTGGGCAGATACCTTAGTTGAGAAGGTTGAAACTAGGCTTAGGAGGTCCTGTGTTTCCTGAGTGATTTCCAGCAAATTATCAACCGTCTGATCATGAAGTGGTGATAAAACCCAATTCTGGGAGTTGGGCAGGAATTCATAATGCAAGAGTGTGGAGGGAAAGTATTGAATTAAGTAATGCTAATATGTACTCAGTTTTACCAACATGAATATGGCTTAGAAAAAGTGATCCCCTGACTTCTGTCCACAAACATCATGTATTAGTCCCGGACCAGAGCCAGTCTTTCCTGAGAACCCATACCTAGCTGTAAGCTAAACAAGTGATCAGTTCCTGGTTATTGTCTCTGAGGGACCTGGTCCACCTTTACGCAGAGCTCAGCCCTTGTACTTCATGGCTCAGCTCAGCCAGAAAGCTCAGTGGATAACCCTGAGTGACTTGAGTGTCAGTGGGGGTGGAGGTGGAGGAGTTGCAGGGGGCAGAGGAATTTAGCTGGTAATCAAGGAAGGAATACATAGGAATGAACTCTTTTCCATAAGAAAATTTTTGTTCAGCTAACCTCAAAGCTTAGTTTTAGAATTTCATAAAGAAAATGTTCCTTTGTCACTTGTAAGCATTATTGCTTTTTATTGAACTATACTATAAATGAGTACCATTGAATAAAAGGAAACCAATTAAATGAATAAAAATAAAACTCTTACCTTCCTAGAAACCTCCATTATATTATATGGCATTTAAGACCTTTCACAAATTAACACCAATCTATCTTTCCAACCTCATTTCTTGCCACTTCTTTCTAGGACTGTCATACTGTACCCCAGGGTTGGGTCTTCGTTGCTGAGCTCGGGGTTTCTCTATTTGCGGCGAACAGGGGCTACTCTTTGTTTCAGTGCATGGGCTTCTCATGGCGGTGGCTTCTCTTGTTGTGGAGCACAGGCTCTAGGCGCATGGGCCTCAGTAGTTGTGGAGCATGGGCTCAGTAGTTGTGGCACATGGGCTCAGTAGTTGTGGCTCACGGTCTCTAGAGCACAGGCTCAGTAGTTGTGGCGCACAGGCTCAGTTGCTCTGCAGCATGTGGGATCTTCCCAGACCAGGGCTCGAACCCGTGTCCCCTGCATCGGCAGGCAGATTCTTAACCACTGTGCCACCAGGGAAGCCCTCTACTTATTCTTGAAAGCCTAAATCAAATGCTATCTATCTGTATAGTTTTCCTTACAATCTATGCCAGCATAATTTCCTTCCCTGCCTCTGGCTGCCAGAGGCACTGCACACATCTTTACTACTAGTACTAATGGTGTTTACCACAGAGAGCTGCAATTATCCCCTCCTCTCAAGAGAGTGAGCTTCTCAAGAGCAAGGTCTCTATATCCACACTACCCAACACAGTGTGTGTGTGTGTGTGTGTGTGTGTGTGTGTGTCTCACCAAATATGCACAGCACTCAAATAGATGTTTATGTAAGCACAAGCCAAAGTCCTGAGTTATAACATTTACTCTATATTTCCTAAAGGAATACATGGATTTTCATATTTATCAAGTAGATAAAATTAGACTAGACCCCACTAGACTTCTGTGCTTCAGCAAATCTGGTTTACTCACCATTTTCCAAACACGCATGGTAATTTCCCATCTTTACACCACAGTTGAAATTTTCTTCCCCTGAAA
Organism: Mesoplodon densirostris; assembly: GCF_025265405.1. Lineage (NCBI taxonomy): Eukaryota > Metazoa > Chordata > Mammalia > Artiodactyla > Ziphiidae > Mesoplodon > Mesoplodon densirostris. The sequence continues at coordinate 60,090,466 of NC_082665.1, forward strand.
GCGTCTATTCTCATTTCTCCCAATTAAAATCTTCCTAAACACCACCTCTACTTTTCACAACTCTAGACACACACTTACTCACATGCACACACACTATGATCTCTCCCTTCTGAAAGCATCTTTGCTTTTTTTCTCTTCTTTTCTAGTTCTCCTCATTCTCCATCTTATTCCCAATGGTCTTCTCTTAAAGTTGGATTCTGCTCCTTGAAGGCAGAGACTCTATCTTCCTCTTTCTGCAGCTCCTCGCCATACTAGGCACTAGGCACTAATCAAGAATTTGTTGAATAGAAAAAATCAGAGGTCGTTTAAAAAATACTCAGTTCCCACCAACAGTGCAGGAGGGTTCCCTTTTCTCCACACTGTCTCCAGCATTTGTTGTTTGTAGATTTTTTGACGATGGCCGTTCTGACCAGTGTGAGGTGATAATTCATTGTAGTTTTGATTTGCATTTCTCTAATAATTAGTGATGTTGAGCATCTTTTCATGTGCCTCTTGGCCATCTGTATGTCTTCTTTGGAGAACTGTCTATTTAGGTCTTCTGCCCATTTTTTGATTGGGTTTTGTTTTTTTGATATTGAGCTGCATGAGCTGCTCGTATATTTTTGAGATTAATCCCTTGTCAGTTGCTTTGTTTGCAGATATTTTCTCCCATTCTCAGGGCTGTCTTTTTTCTTGTTTATGGTTTCCTTTGCTGTGCAAAGGCTTTTAAGTTTAATTAGGTCCCATTTGTTTATTTTTGTTTTTATCTTCATTACTCTAGGAGGTGGGTCAAAAAAGATCTTGCTGCGGTTTATGTCAAAGACTGTTCTGCCTATACAATGGAATATTACTCAGCCATAAATAAGAAGGAATGAAATTGTGCCATTTGCAGAGACGTGGATGGACCTAGAGACTGTCATACAGAGTGAAGTAAGTCAGAAAGAAAAAACAAATGTCGTATATTAACGCATATATATGGAATCTAGGAAAATGGTATAGATGAACCTATTTGAAAAGCAGAAATAGAGACACAGACATAGAGTGGGATGAATTGGGAGATTGGAATTGACATATATACACTATTATGTACAAAATAGGTAACTAATGAGAACCTACTGTATAGCACAAGGAACTCTACTCAGTGCTCTGTGGTGACCTAAATGGGAAGGAAATCCAAAATGGAGGGGATATATGTATAGGTATAGCTGATTCACTTTGCTGTACAGCAGAAACTAACACAACATTGTGAAGCAACTATACTCCAATAAGAAAAAATAGTTCATATCCAGAGACAAATGTAAGTGTATACAGAAAGGAAGGGGATTGCAACCCATCATGGGGAAGCTTTAGAAAGATTAATTCACCTGGGTCAGGAAAGAATGGAGGTGCATTATCAGGCAACCACAGTAGTCCAAGGGTAAGGTAAAGCCATCGCTTTGATAATAACAAAGATGTCAGGAACGATTTCAAAAGGATGGGGTACAGGATTTGGTACCTAACTTGAAATGAGGCAAGAGAGAGAGAGGAGTAGGAATAAATAATATTCAGATCCTGATTCTGGGTGCTGGGATGATGACAGCATCACTTACCGAAATATAAAGTTTTGGGGGAAAGGATGAGCGCAGCAGTTGAGTGTCAATGAGCCACCTCAATAGAAGTATAACAGAGACAGTTGGAAAGGTGAGCATGAGGCTTAGACAAGCAGGGGAGCCCAGTGATGGAGTGTGGGAGTCAGTCATATAGCTGAGGCCAAGGGGCAATACAGGGTGACGGAGGGGTGGGGTCTGTGACAAGAGGAGAGGAGAGGGGCTGGTGAGGGAGGCGGGCGGGAGAAGGGGAAGTGGGGCACTGCCGTGGAGTAGCATTTCAAGGGCTTCAACACTGCAGGAACGGTAAGAATGAGGGCTGGAGATAGGCCAGTGGGTATGTTGATGTGGTGGTCTGCTGCCTTTTTTTTTTTTTTTTTTTTTTTTGCTGTGTTGGGTCTTCATTTCTGCGTGAGGGCTTTCTCTAGTTGTGGCAAGCGGGGGCCACTCTTCATCACGGTGCACGGGCCTCTCACTATCGTGGTGTCTCTTGTTGCGGAGCACAGGTTCCAGACACACAGGCTCAGTAGCTGTGGCTCACGGGCCTAGTTGCTCCGCGGCATGTGGGATCCTCCCAGACCAGGGCTCGAACCCGTGTCCCCTGCATTAGCAGACTCTCAACCGCTTCGCCACCAGAGAAGCCCAGTCTGCTGCCTTTGAGGATGAGACTCGTGGGGTAGAGGGGCTGAAAGCCAGACTGCTAGGAGGTATGGAGTGAAGGAGCAGTGAGAATGTAATGGCTAAGACAGAAGAAACCGATTTCCTCAACAAGTGTGTCAGTGAGAGGAAGGCCGTCGGTACCACAATAGCTTGAGGGCATAGCGGGGTTCAGAGAGGTTGTGTTTGTTTTTAGGTTGTGTGAGACTGGAACTTGTTTGTTGACAGAGGGAAAGGAGCTCGAAAGTAGGAGATTTGGAAGCTATGAGAGAGAAAATGTAATAAGCAAAGTCTTGGAGGAGGTGGGATAGGATTGGAGTCTCGGTGGAAGGGCTGGCTTTGGAAGGAGAAAAGACCTCTTCCTCCAAGAGAGAAGGAAAGAAAGGGGGAGGAGTGAGGAATCACATGACTAGGGCAAAGAGGAGGGTGGAGGGGCCTCACCTCCACACTTTCTTATCCACCAGAGCAGGAGAGGAAACCCTGTGCCCAGGTGTACCCAGTTTGTGAGGCTGGAGTTACATGAGGACAGTCCTGAAACAAATGTGTCAGGGAGATGACAAGAGACAAGCGAAGGGGTGGCAAAGCAGCAGTGAGGCCCCAGGATTCCTTTCAGATGGGCACATCTTTTCCTGGGAAACTCCTTACCCTTCAAGACCCAGCTCAAATGTTCCTTCTCTGGCTCACCCAGGTGAAAACTGAACTCACGGGGGTCCTACTCCCCCACCCTGCCCCGCCCAGGCCCTGCAACCTTTATTAAAGTATTTACCTTGTATTTCAAGTTTCACTCATTCGTCTCTCCCATCAGTTCTTAAGCTTCTCAAAGGTCATAATTTATCAGTAAGTGCTCAAAAAATAACGAGTGAGTGAATGAACCAAGGGATGGATGTGTGAATGAATGATATTTCCTCCCCTGGTGGAAGCTGACTTCTGCTTCCAGTGTATTAATGCAGAGAGAGACCTCAGGAGGGAGATTAGGGGAAAACGGCACGTGTGGATACATGTGAAGTAAAAGCAAATGAGAACAAGAATAGCCGTGAAACAAATGTGAAACTCAAATGGTCTTCTCAAAAGTCATATGCAGTCCTGAATAGTAGGGGAAACGAGTGGAAGGATGGGGAGCTAAGTGAAAAAAGTAACAGGCCCAAGAGATAATTTACAGTTGGGAATGGAATGACTTCCTACATCGTAGAGTGTGTGGTCCAGGAGCAGGGCACCACAGATGCAGTTACTGTAAAAAAAAACCACTCGTGACTTTTTTTGGCAAAAAGAAAGTCTTTTTGAATCTGACAGTCTCTCTAGCAGCACATGACCTTGCCTTAAAAAACAACAGCTTCATGAAACCCTCATTCAGATGGAATTCAGTTTAATGTGCCTAATGGCACCTTCAAACACTGGTGATGCTGTTTACTGAATCCCAGGACGTGCTCACAATCTTCCTGCTGGGTGGGTGTGATGCATCTGTTTTACACACAAGGAAATTGAGGCAAGGAGCAATTAGGTGAGGAACCCTAGGTCACACAGTAGTATATAGGGCCAAGATTAAAGACGAAGTCTAGTTGATTTACAATGTTGTGTTAGCTTCTGGTAAAGACCAAGTCTTTCTAACTGCAAAGCCCGTATTTTCCTCACGATATTAAGCAGATGCTCCATCATATGTGATCAAAAGAGGGTAGTGAGGGGCCACCTGTAGAATCAAGGACGGCTTACTGAGTGAGCTATCTGGTCAGGCATGCAGGACCCCATGCTTAAAAGGGCCCTGTGCTTGGCTTCGTGTTATGTTGTTGCTGTCTTGAAATTCTTAATAAGTTTCAGCAAGAGGCCCTGCATTTTCATTTTGCACTGGGCCCCACAAATTTTGTAGACAGTCCTGTGTAGAATCATAGAATGTTTGAGCTGGAAGGGCTTTGAGGGGTCATCAGTTCCCCACCACCATCCATTTTAGAGGTGAGGAAACTGAGGCCCAGCAAGGCGAACTGGCCGGCCTTCAGTCACACAGCTCATTGGTGGTAGAGCAGCAGCAGAGCCCAGGTGTCCAGTGTTCTTCCTCTTTTACCACACCAAACCCTCGAGAGCCTTTAAAGATAGAGAAGGGAGGTTTTTCCCCTTCCCTACAGGAGCTTATCTCTAGCCAAACTATCATTTGTGGCTGAGCTGGGTCAACTCATTTCACTTCTGGGCAAATGGCCCTGGGTTTTTCATAAAACCAAATGCACATTAACCTGGATGGGATTCCAACAAAACCACAATGTCTACACTGTGGTAAAGAAGGCTTTAGCTGAGTCTCTCACCCAGCACCCGTCTCCCCTGCTGCAATCTCCCTAACGTGCATTTCTCATGCAGAGGAAGGCTGGCTAAACCAATGTCAGGCTGGGTCAGGGGGAGGCCAGGCTCAAGGGCAAGGCCCAAGCTCCTACCAAAGCTGACCCTGAGAAGAAGAAGCATTCTGGCACTGCCAATCTCTGTCCAGGGCCCAAGGCAAAGATGTGCTGCTTCTCCTTACTTGGTAGCACATTAAGCCCCAGTAGCAGGACCTGTCAGGGCCACCCTCAGGTCAAGACAGAAGTGACCAAGCACTTGTAAGGGTTTGTGCTCATCTCTCCTGTGCCCATGTATTTGGAAGTTACAACAAGGAAGCCATAGTGTTCTGATTTTCAGCCCAGAAAACATGTATTTGCCTCAGACACACCAGAGCATGTGGCTCTGCTCAGGGGACAGCTGGTGCTGAGAAGCATCTGACTGTTTTGAAGGTCATGTGCGTTCCCCCAGTGTGAAAGAGAAGAGGTGCAGCCCATGCAGGTCACCAAGGAAACTTGGTTATGTTACAAAAGAGTTTCTCAAGGTTTCCTGGTTTGGTGCAAATGTTTTGCCTGTACCACAGTATGAACAGCTTCCCTTTCAGTCAGAATGAACACAGTCTTTCTCAACACTGTTGTGGCATGGTCTCAACTGAGTGACCTGGTACCAACCAGAAGACCATTGTCCTTATGTCACATACATCACCTAACGAAGAAGCACCATAAGGGCAGGGGATCTTACCTCTTGTTCACTGATGTGCCCAAGAACCTGAACAGAGGCTGGCACATGGTAAGTGCGCCTTGAATACTTGCTGTGTGAATCAATGCTGTTCGTGGCTTTCAGTGATCATTGAGATATTGAGATAAATGAAAGACTAGAGAGGTGTCATAGCTTTTCATTCTAACATGACAACCAAAGAGGGGTATTTCAGGGACTCTGAGGAGGTAGAATGGGTCCATGAGGTTTTGTGAGCATTTGATCCAAATGACAACAAGGAAAGATGGGGAAAATATTAGAAGTTACCAATTCATTTTGTGATTATTCCCCTAAGGGCTCTATTATTTAGGCTAATTTTAGTAACTCTAGCACACATACGTATCTATGTATATGTGTATATATGTGTATATTTATAAATATATTTATAGAGAAATACATATAATTTTTATTTGGTTATATGTGTATATATGTCTGTGTGCAAATATGTGTGTGTAAGTGTGTAAATATACATACATGTATATATATGAGAGAGAGAGAGTCTTTTTTTCTGGCATCATGACCCATGACTCCTAAATACTCCCTGTCCACTTTCACAAAACAGGAACACTCTTCTGTGGTACTACCTTCCCATTCTGGAAAATCAACGTCAATACAACACCAGCCTCCAATCCACTGACCCCATTCAAATTTCTCCAATTGTCCCATCGTCTCTTTTTCCTCATTCCTCTCCAGGAACACCCATTATCTCATTGTTCTCCTTCAGTGTGGAACATTTCCTCCTTCCTTCCCTGGTTGTGTGTCCTTGACAGTCTTTTTTTTTTTTTTTTTTTTTTTCTTTTTGCGATATGCGGGCCTCTCACTGTTGTGGCCTCTCCCGTTGCGGAGCACAGGCTCCGGATGCGCAGGCCCAGCGGCCATGGCTCACGGGCCCAGCCGCTCCGCGGCATATGGGATCCTCCCAGACCGGGGCACGAACCCGTATCCCCTGCATCGGCAGGCGGTCTCTTAACCACTGCGCCACCAGGGAGGCCCCCTTGACAGTCTTAAAGAAGCGTTGACTTTTCACTCACTAGGATGACCCTCAACTTGAATCAGTCAGATGTTTCCTCCGACTCAAGCCTTGCCTTCTCGGCGTACACTAGGAGAAATGATGCTGCACCACATTAGGAGGCTATATTATACCAATCTGTCCCACTGCTGGTGATGTTAGTCTTGATCCTCTGGCCAAATTTTGGTCTGCCAAGTTCTCCACTGTGAAGTCACCATTTTTTCTTTGTACTTAATTAGTATTTAGTGGGGAGATATTCGAATGTTACACCAATATACTATTCATCAAACCTTCACATTTTACAGTTGGAATTCTACTGTAAGGAAGAACTTCTCTTTCATTTGTTTACTTATACATTCATTTATTAGTATCAGGTGAAGTTATGGATTCTTATTTTATTCATTGAGTTTCAATCCAATATTTTCATCATTTATTTTGATGCTGTAGTTGTCCTAGATTTGGCCAGTGCAAACTCCTTCAAGCTGACTTCTTTATCCTATTGACATGTCCCTATCATTCTTTGGGCGTTTCTTTACTTTCTGTCACAACAAGATGATTCAGGCTCATCTTGTTCTTTCCTTGCCCTAGACTTACAATTACCCATTCCTCTAAGGCATCCTGGCTCCTTTTAGTGCAGGAGGTATTTAAAAGCCAAAATCTGGGGATTTGGTGTGCTCATTGCTACATATATCTATAACTTTTCTATATCTATGTATATATATGTATTTAAAAATTCATAAGTTCATACAGGTAGTTCCAACTTTAATCCAACACCTCAGTATCTTTTTAGTTTTCCCAGTTTCCGTGTTTGAAAATCTTGTGAAAGTGAAAAGATGGTGAAAAATGTGGATCTGACTCTCCTCAATATACTTGTCTATTGATACTTGCTCAGCCAACTAATTTATTTGCTGAAGGTAACCAATCCCCAGCCTTCCAGCTGCCTTCTCTACCTGTCACCTCTGCATCTTCCTCACTTTAAAAAAAATTGAAGTATAGTTGATTTACAGTATTGTGTTAGTTTCAGGTGTTCAGCATAGTGATTTTTTTTTGCAGATTATATTCCATTATAGGTTATTACAAGATATTGGATATAATTCCATGTGCTATACAGTAAATCTTTGGTGCTTATCTATTTTATGTATAATAGTTTGTATCTGTTAATCCTATACTCGTGATTTGTCCCTCCCCCGCTTTGGTAACTACGTTTGTTTTCTCTGTCTGTGAATCTATTTGTTTTATATCTAGATTCATTTGTATTAATTTTTAGATTTCACATATAAGTGATATCATATGGTATTTGTCTTTCTCTGTCTGACTTATTTCACTGAGCATAGTATTCTGTAGGTCCATCCATGTTGCTGCAGATGGCAATATTTCATTCTTTTTTATGGCTGAGTAATAGTCCACTATATATACTAATATACCACATCTTCTTAAGTCAGTCAACCATTCATGGGCACTTGGGTTGCTTCCATGTCTTGGCTATTATAAACGGTACTGCTGTGAACATCGGGGTGCATGTATCTTTTCGAATGAGACTTCTTGTTTTTTTCTGGATATATACCCAGGAGTGGACTCCCTGAATCATATGGTAATACTATTTCTGGTTCCTTAAGGAAATTCCATACTGTTTTTCATAGCAGTTTCACCAATTTACATTCCAAACAACAGTGTCCAAGAGTTCCCTTTTCTCCACACCCTCTCCAACATTTATTATTTGTAGACTTTTTGATGATAGCCATTCTGACTGGTGTGAGATGATACCTCATTGTGGTTTTGATTTGCATTTCTCTAATAATTAGTGATTTTAAGCATCTTTTCATGCGCCTGTATATCTGTATCTGTATATATCTGTATATCTTGTTTGGAAAAATGTCTATTTAGGTCCTCTGCCCAGTTTTTGTATCAGGTTGTTTGTTTTTTGATATTGAGTTATATGCACTGTTTGTGTATTTTGGATGTTAACCCCTTGTCCATCACATCATTTGCAAATATTTTCTCGCATTCTGTACGTTGTCTTTTTGTTTTGTTGATGGTTTCTTTTGCTGTGCAGAAGCTTTTAATCTTGATTAGATCCCATTTGTTTATTTTTGCTTTTCTTTCTTTTGCCTTGAGAGACTGATCTAAGAAAATATTGCTATGATTTTTGTCAAAGAATGTTTTGCTTATGTTCTCATCTAGGAGTTTTATGGTGTCATGTCTTGCATTTAAGTCTTTAAACCACTTTGAGTTTATTTTTGTATATGGTGGGAGGGAATGTTCTAATCTCACTGATTTACATGTAGCTGTCCAGCTTTCCCCGCACCACTTTTGAAGAGACTGTCTTTTCTCCATTGTATACTCTTGCCTCCTTTGTCATAGATTAACTGACCATAGCTGCGTGGGTTTATTTCTTGGTTCTCTCTTCTGTTCTATTGATCTATGTGTCTGTTTTTGTGCCAATACCATGCTGTTTTGATTACTGTAGCTTCGTAGTATAGTCTGAAGTCTGGAAGAGTTATACCCAGCTTTGTTCTTTTTTCTTAGGATTGCTTTGGCAATTCTGGGTGTTTTGTGGTTCCATATAATTTTTAAGATTATTTGTTCTGGTTCTGTGAAAAATGTCATGGATATTTTTATAGGGATTGCACTAAATCTGTAGATTGCTTTAGGTAGTATGGCCATTTTAACAATATCAAGTCTTTCAATCCAAGAGCATGAGATATCTTTCCATTTCTTTGGTATCAGGATGATGGTAGCCTCATAGAATGAATTTGGGAGTATTCCCTCCTCTTCAGTTTTTTGGAGTAGTTTGAGAAGGATAGGTGTAAATTTTTTGTATGCTTGATAGAATTCCCCAGTGAAGCCATCCAGTCCTGGACTTTTGTTTGCTGGGTTTTTAAAATTATTATTATTACAGATTCCATTCCACTTCTAATGATAAGTCTGTTCAAATTGTCTGTTTTTCTTGACTCAGTCTTTGCAGGCTGTATGTTTCTAGAAATTTGTCCATTTCTTCTAGATTGTCCAATTTGTAGTATCCTCTTATGATTTTTTGTTTTCCTGTGGTATCAGTTGTTATTTCTCCTCTTTCATTTCTTATTTTGTTTATTTGGGTCCTCTCTCTTCCTCTTGGTGAGCCTGGCTAGAGGTTTGTCAATGTTGTTTATCTCTAAAAAACAACAGCTCTTGATTTTATTGATCTTTTGAATTATTTGTTTGATCTCTATTTTATTTATTTCCTCTCTGATCTTTATTTTTTCCTTTCTTCTGCTGTCTTTGGGCCTTGTTTGTTCTTTTTCTAATTCATTTAGGTGGTAGATTAGGTTGTTCATTTGAGATTTTTCTTATTTCCTGAAGAAGGCCTGTATCTCTATGAACTTCCCTCATAGAACTGCTTTTGCTGAGTCCCATAGATTTTGTAAAGTTGTGTTTTCATTTTTGTTTGTCTCAGGGTATTTTCTGATTTTTTCTTTGATCTTAATGTTGACCCATTGGTTTTTTAGTAGAATGTTGTTTAGTCTCCATGTGTTTGTTCCATTTTTCCTTCTATAATTGACTTCTAGTTTTATACTGTTGTGGTCAGGAAAAATGTTTGATATAATTTCTGTACTTTCAAATTTGTTGAGGCTTGTTTTGTGACCTAGTATGTGGTCTATCCCAGAGAATATTCCATGCACACTTAAAAAGAATGTGTATTCTGCTCTTTTTGGATGTGGTGTCCTGCAGATAAAAATTAAATCCAACTGTTCTATTGTATCATTTAACATTTCTGTTGCTCAACTGATTTTCTTTCTGGATGATCGGTCCATTGATGTCAGTGGAGTGTTAAAGTCTCCTACTGTTACTGTATTATTGTCAAGTTCTCCCTTTAGGTCTGTTAGTATCTGCTTTATATATTTCAGTGCTCCTATATTGAGTGCGTACATGTTAATGGGTGTAATATCCTCTTCTTGTATTGATTCCTCTGTCATTGTATAATGCCCTTCTTTGTCTTTCTTTATGGCCTTTGTTTTAAAGTCTATTTTGTCTGATATGAGTCTTGCTACCCCTGCTTTCTTGTCGTTTCCATTTGCATGAAATATCTTTTTCCATCCCCTAACTTTCAATTTATATGTGTCTTTTGCACTGAAGTGACTCTTGTAGGCAGCATATTGCAGGTTCTTGTTTTTTATCCAGTCAGCCACTCTTTGTCTGTTGATCAGAGCATTTCGTTTTTGACATTTAGAGTAATTATTAATAGATATATACTTATTGGCATTTTAATCCTTGTTTTCTAGTTGTTTTTGTAGTTCTTATTTGTTCTTTCTTTTTATTTTTCCTTTTGTGGTCTGATGATTCTCTTTTGTAGTATGCTTGAGTTCCTTTCTTTCTGGTTTTTGTGAATCTATTATGTTTTTGATTTGTGGTTGCCATGGAGTTCATAGCTGTTGATCCATAACTATATCTGTTTGATTTAAACTGATAGTAATTCAAGTTCAAACACATTGTCAAAGATCTACATTTTTATGCTTCCCTCCCCCATATTTTGTGATTTTGATATCCTATTTTAAAGCTTCACGCTTATCCTTTTACTGTTAATTGTAGTTATAATTGGTTTTACAATTTTTTAATCATTTTTTCATCTACATACTGACTTATTTAAGTGACCTTCAATTCTTACTATATATTTGCCTTTCCTGTTGTGACTTTACCTTTCCTATAGATTCGTGCTTCTTTTCTATTTAGAGAAGACCCTTTAATATTTCTTGTAGGGTAGATTTTGTATTGCTGAATTCTTTTAGTTTTTGCTTATCTGAGAAATTCTTTATCTCTCCTTATATTCTAAATGATAATCTTGCTGAGTAGAGTACCTAGGTTGCAGGTTTTTCCTTTTCAGGACTTTGAATATATATCATGCCACTCCCTTCTGGTCTTCAAAGTTTCTGTAGTAAAATTGGCTGATAGCCTTATGGGGGTTCCCTTGTAAATGACTCTTTGTTTTTCTCTTGCTGTCTTGAGGATCCTCTTTAACTTTTGCCATTTTAATTATAATATGTCTTGGTGTGGGTCTGTTTGAGTTTATCTTGTTTGGGTCCTTCTGTGCTTCCCATATGTGGATATCTGTTTTCTTCTTTAGGTTTGGGAAGTTTGGGGCCATAATTTCTTCAAATACATTTTAGATCCCTTTCTCTCTCTCTTCATCTTCTGGGACCCCTATTATGCATAGGTTGGCACACTTTATGTTATCCCATAGGTCTCATATGTTGCTTTCATTTTTCTTTTTCGTTTGTCTTTTCTGTCTGCTGTTCTGATTGGGAATTTCCTTTGTTCTATCTTCCAGATCACTTATTTGTTTTTCTGTGTCATTTAGTTGGCTATTTATTGCTTCTAGATTGCTTTCTACCTTAGAAATTGAATTACCTGTTTTTGATTGGTTCATCTATATAGTTTCTAGTTCCTTGTTAACAGTAATCTGTATTTATATTGATAATCTTTCTTAATTCAGTTGGCATTTTTATTACCACCTTTTTGACCTCAAGATCTGGTAGACAGGTGAGCTCTCTTTCATTATTTGTTCTTTCAGGGGATTTCTCTTACTCTTTTAATCAGAACCAGTTCTTCTGCCTTTTAATTTTATTTAATTTTCTCTGTCTCTGAATTTAGGAGAAACAACTATCTATTGTGGTTTTGAAAGCGTGTTTTTATGTGGGAGAGTACCCGTGTAGACTGTGTGTGTCCAGTGTCTTTGTTGTGAGGTCTGGTTTTGATATGGACACCAGCCATATCTTCTCTCCTCAGAGTATGGTGGCTGCTATCACCTTGATAGGGGACTTGGTTGGTGTTAGGAGACCTAAAGCCTGTGCAGGGTGTGAGGCGGGACTTCCTCTCTGCTCCTTGGCAGTCACTGCCCTGTCAGGGGTGGGGCATGGTCCCCAGTTGTAGGAGTAGAAGTCCTGAGGGTCAAGCTCGATCAGGTTCTATTCCCCTCGAGTGTATGCCCTGCCCCTCGGTGGGGAGTGCTGAAGGAAGTGAGGCCCATGTGCTCACAGAGGAGTGATGTGTCACCTGTGTAGGCACCCGTAGCTCTGCTCAGACATAGCCCAAGGTCACATCCCTTCCCTTGTTGTGCTCGTCCTAGATCCAGTACAAGTCTGTGATGTGAAGTGGGTACAGCCAGGGCATCTGCTGGACTGTGGCTGGGGGTTGGAGCATTGTGGCTGCAGGAATTGAGGTGGCTGTGCTGCCGCCAGAGATCTGGGCTGCCTCTGTAGCAGTCTTCTCCTGAGACCTGTCTGCCCCCGATCCAGCGCTAAGCTGCGATGTGGAGTGCGTGGGGCTGGAGCCCTCTCGCTCAGCTGGGAGAAGAACTGCAAGTTCTCTCATAGTGCCACTCCAGCATTTGCTGACAATGGCTGCCACCACCTCACCTGGATCACACCCCAGACCCGCACCCCCCGGACTATCTCTGTGTAGCTAGACTGAATCTTTTTTTTTTTTTTTTAGTAGATATTTATTGGAGTATAATTGCTTCACAATACTGTTAGTTTCTGTTGTACAACAAAGTGAATCTGGGAGGGAGAAGCTGGGGCAAAGTGAGAGTAGACCGAGTCTTTTCCCATGGCCTGGTTGGCCCTGATCTCCCACTAGGCTATGGCATGGAGTGAGCAGGGCCAGGGTGTTCACCCCATTCGGATTGGGGAGTGCAGCAAGGCTACAGCCACCAGTGAAAGGCTCTCTCTGCCCTGTCAGCAAGCCAACTGTGTGCATTCCCCATGAGTAGACTCTAGGCTTCTCCAGCCCATCTGTCTGTCCCAGCAGTCCTTCCAGGAGCCAGAGGGTCTCTGGTGGATGAGGTGGTGACAGCCGTTGCGCGTGAGTATAGCCAGTGGATGTACATCTCTGCCAGCACACCTCAGCTTTGGCCTGTGATGTCTGCTCTTGGCTGATCCAACCTTGGACCATCACTCAGCCACCTCATTGCCTTCTTTATTTAATCATTGCCATATAGCCTGGTAGGAATCATAAACCCAACACTAAACTCCACAAGCCAGAACTGCCAGGGTAGAGCAGTATTAACCCACCTGAGCCAAAGTTATTGCCCTTTCTCCAGCTCCACACTAATGAAGAAACGTGTCAAATATTTATTCTGGAAGAGAAGTTGAAATCAAGCAATTAGAAAAGGAGGATGAATGACTGCATTCTGATATTGCCTTTCCTGGCTTTTGACATTGCTAGAGAAAACAAGAAAACCTTATTTGTGCTGTTAATTTTCATACTTTCATGCTTACATTATGGCTGAAAGGAAAGTCAGGTTTGGCTCCAGATGAAACATCTCTGCCTAGAAAAGGAACATTTTGTCCCAGAGCCACAACTGACATGGCCCTGCAAAGCAAGCTTACACAACAAAATTAGGGAAAAAGTTAAACAAGCGAAGAACTAAAAAGAGAAAGAACCCAAGAGAGGAGGTTCTTTAATTTATTAAACCTTTGTGAAGTCAATATCTGATTTGCTAATAATAGAGTGGTCTCTAAAATCTTCCTCTGACCTGATGGTCAATTCCCAGAGATCACCATGGATGGTATTTTGAGAAGGAAACCTTGAGTAAATCACAGACTGACATGGACCACAAGAAAACTCCAGTGTGAGATGGAATTCATGCTGCATAAAGTTTAGCTCTAGGAGCACCTTCTCCTTTCAAAGATGCTAATATGGAAGGTTAAAGTTGATTATATTTTCATGGGTATGTATGTGTGCATTAAAAAATCAAAGCAACAGAATCAAGGTGCCAGCAGACTTAGTGTCTGGTGAGGGGCCCCTTCCCGGTTCATAGGTGGCTGGCCATCTTCTCACTGTGTCCTCACATGACAGGAAGGGGTGAGAGAACTTTCTGTGGTCTCTTTTATAAGGTCACTAATCCCAATCATGAAGGATCCACCCTTATAACCCAGTTACCTCCCAAGGATTCCACCTCCAAATACTATCATATTGGGGATTAGGTTTTAACGTGGCTTCTGTTAAGCCAGCCTCCAGAAGAGGGCAAAGCCATATGGTGTCTTGGGGAGGCTCCTGTTGAGAGCAGGACTTGAGTAAAGGGGAGGAAAGAAACATCTGTGTTTTTTCCTAGCCAGTCTTAATCATTATCCCCACCTCATTCCTAACCAGAGTCATCCCATCAGCCTACTCAGTTTCTAGGGAGGGGCAGAGAGGAACACAAACAAAGAAAAGGAGAGAGTAAAAAGGTGCTAAAGCATACAATTCATTGACTTTTAGAGATGGAAAGGGCCTTGAAGATTACTCAATCCAACCCCTCACTTGGAGTCGTGGAAATAGAGCCAAAGAGGTAAAATGACACTAAGGTCATACAGTTAGCAAATGACACAGCCAGGGCTGGAACCACATCTCATCCACTACCCCTACTATGTGCTAGGTACTGTGATGGTTTCTAATCCTTGCTTTTCATACTGCTACCTCCAGTGTAACTTACTCACAAGTAGGGGGAAGCAGAGTGGAATTAAAGGAAGAACTGAGACTCATTAATTCCTCCCTCCCAGCCAGCACATTGAACATGTAATGTTTCAGAAAGAATTGGGTTTATTAATTCCAACCACGTAGGGCCTGCCAACTTCGAAAAGGGATGTGTGCTTGAAGAGCTGGTAATGAAGGTGCTGTGTATGTACCATCTGGTGTAACTGGGAAAAAGGCATCTTTTGTCCTAAATTGAGTTCCAAGTCACAATTTCTTAAATCACAACTTTTACTCACTAGGAAACTACCAAAAATGAGCTGGTGGTTTCAATTCTTTCCAGATGGAAAAAGGTTGATGTCAGCCTGAGCATTGCCTCTACTAGTGTCATTTATTCTGCCTGGGCAGCTGTGGTAGAGGCATCAGAGTTGGAATGAGTCCCTGAGACCAAACAGACCTCTCTAGAGCTATTTCCTAACTGTTAGGATTGCACACCTCAGACCTGGGGAGAGAAACTTGTGCAGTGGCTACATCAGCTGAACTTTCTCGAGACATAGAAGATTTGGTTCTGCACTTGCCGTCCAACCCTTGTCATCAGCATTATATTTTAAGAAGGGAGGTTCTTATTAAGTTAGCCTAAATATAACCTTTGTGAGGGAACAATTCCATGCTGGTCCCCAGAGCGGTGGATAGAATGTATAGCTTGATTGATCCTCTGCCTCTCTGATTGCACTGATTATTCCAGCAGAAGTAATAAAAGAATCAGTCCACCATTGGCAAGGACTTTTTGTAGCAAGAAGATTACAGAGGTTTTCTTTAAAGGGTCATTTTGGGGACTAGACTAGGAGAAGATGAATTATATCAGATCAATCTCAAAATTCTTACTTTCTGCCTAATAATCATACTACTGAGATGACTTAAAAGACTAACTCATCATCCACAGATATATCCACTGAACAGATGGTGATCCCTGCATAGCTAGGAATAAAGTGGAATTGTAGAGACATGGAGCAAAGCAAAACTGACCACTCATTCATGCTGCTCTGAGGACAGCAATCCATCTAAATGAGATGCACTATTATATTATATGTGAGCTTCATAACAATTCTGCTGGGTTATAGGGTGACCAACCATCCCACTTTGCCCAGGACTGAAAGGGTTCTTGGGATGCAGAATTTTAGTTTTAAAATCAGGATAGTCTCAGATGAACCAGAAAGGTCTGGTAACACCATTAAACCCCAGTTCCACCTATCCCCTAAATCATGAATTATGAAGCTGAGACTCCAAGAAATTAAGAAACTTGCTCAAGATCACAAACTATTTGATGGCAGAACCTGAATTGATATCCCAGTCTGACTTCAAAGACAGGACTTTCCTTTCAGTAGCCTTTAAGGGTATTTATATTTATTGACAGAGAAAGATGTGAAAATATTAAAGAGCTGGATGTTTCCTTGTAGCTCTCCATGTTGGAGGTCTATTTAACAAGACAGCAGGCTTAAAAACCAGGTTTGGATGAGAAAGAAGATTTCCTGAATTTCTTTGGAAGCATGAAAAACTCAGATGATAGAGTATCTCCCATATTTTATAGAAGATACAATTTCTGATTATGAAGACTAGGTCGTGAATAGGATAACCATGCATTCCAGTTTTCTGGGACAGTCCTGGTTTATTCTTGTTATACTGATGAATAATTAAGAGTGCCCCTTTCACTCTCAAAAAAAGTCCTTGTTTGGATGATAAATTATATGGTTCTCCTAGCCAAGAGACTTAATCCCTCCATAATGGAAGGAGGATATGATATATTTGGAAGAAAAGAAAACCCACTCTTCATGGCTGAGAAATTGTGAGAAGAAACAAATAGATAAATGAGAAGAGAACAAAGGTAGATAAAGGAAGGCTCCAGGCAGCTGGATGCTGGACTCAGCTTATACTGGCTAGCAAGGTCACTTTTTAAATTTGGAAATTTTCTGAGCAGGTTGTTAAATCATTGATAGCTTGAGATCAGCCATGGTGGGAGTATTTACACCACAGAAATCAGAAAACACTACAAACCAGAGCCCTTTTTTTCCCTCACAGATCCAGATGACCAGCACACTCCTGGCTCCAGAGAACTCATTTTCTCTCTCATCCTCATTCACTCTTGTTCACCCACATATGTACACAGACCATGAGCTGAAACAGCAGGGGTACTTCAGAAACACCCAATAAGTCAAGTGAATTCTGAGGAGAGGAATATTTATTCTAGCTCCTC
The DNA here is from genome assembly GCF_025265405.1 of Mesoplodon densirostris. Taxonomy (NCBI): domain Eukaryota; kingdom Metazoa; phylum Chordata; class Mammalia; order Artiodactyla; family Ziphiidae; genus Mesoplodon; species Mesoplodon densirostris. The sequence continues at coordinate 60,107,423 of NC_082665.1, forward strand.
ACTTGGGGCTCTGGAAGGAGATTACTTCCTATGCTACTCTTGATCAACATGGGATGTGTTACTTTAATGCAAGCCAAGGGATACAGTGTAGTTGAGCACAGAAAGCATATAAAGTTAGCTTTTCTCAGCCACCTTCAGTTACCCATGGTATGTAGAACTCAGATGTGGCTGAGAATCTTATCTGGAGAACTTGCCAAAGAGGATTTGCCAACCTGGGGTGGGATGATGCTCAGCATAGAGGACCACCTGGACCAAGGCCAAATATATGGCTTAGCTCGACTCCAGAGGGATCCACAGATGAGGCAAGAATTCCAGGGATGGTTACTATCCCCAAAGGAGCCCAAAGAGACCTAAGTAAGCATTATGCTACCTACTGACATTAGCCATGAATTCCAGAAAGGCCAATAGTGACCAGCTGGACAAAGGACATCACTGTGGGGCCCAGAAGAGCAGAGGGCCCATAATAGTAAGCACTTAATGAATATCACCTCTCCCCAGTTTATGTCTAATTTTCTTTCCTGACTGTTGGCCCCGGTGACCCCAGGCCTAACATCAGATATAGAAGTGTAGCCTTAAATAGACTGCTTAACCAGCCCCCATGACTGTGCAAGGCCTAATCCCCATCATAAGTCCCTTACTCTCTGTCATTCATGGCTCTGCTGCTCTGATCAAACCCTGACTGATACAGAAATTAATACTGGAAGTGGTTCCAGAGAAGCATATCTTTAAGGGTGAGTTCTCTGAATTGGCTTTGGGGTTTTTAGAATTGTTTCTTTGATCTGATTAGATTTAAAGCCATGGATTACCCTATTTCTAGTGGTAAAGGAGACACAGGTAGCCCATGACATACTGAGGCAGCATTTACTTATGTTACCACCCATCACCTGCAGACACATGTAGTCAATTGCCAGTAGAAGTCAAGGCTTCTTTGTGAGAGAGCAGCTGTGTCATAGAACATTGTAGTAAAAATAAGAAGTATAATGGAGCTAGTTGGATACTTCTTAGTATGCTGGAGAACTTGAGGGGAAGAAAAGGGTGAGTTCAGGGCTTTAAATTGCCAACTCACATTTTAATGAGGACATATGGGCAAATCCTGACCGTAAACTCCTAAATTCTGCTGAGTTTTCTTTGCAAGAAGGAGCATTCCTTCCTCTCATTTCTAAGAAGATTAGTCTCCCCTCACCTGAAGGACCTGAAATGGCCAATCCTGAGGTAGTTGCCTTGAAGACCACTGACCTTCCAGACCTACCCTCATGCATTCTCACTGCTTCTAGGCTTAGAACCAGACTCAAGTCCTGGCAGGCCCAAGGGTAATATACAGAGTTGATGATCCATGAGAGGGTGCAATATACACAAAAAGAATTGCACAATTTTGCCCATTTTTACTGACAGAACCTTGAGGAAATGTATGGGAATGGATCCTAGGGGTGATGGGTCAGAGTGGAAGGATTATAATGTTGGACATGGCCTAATTCATTGAGATGGGCGCACTAAATAGAGATTCTGGATTCAAAGTATTGGCTCAAGCAGCTGGGAATAGCTCTAACCTGGGTTATTTGACTGAATTCTGGGTGCAAAGTTGTCCTATCCCAAATAAAATGCCAGAACTTCCTTGATACGCTGTAGAGCAGAGGTTTTTAAAATGTAATCCACCAAAAAACTTAATAAAATAAAATTTTTTTAAAAAACAACCAAAAAACTTAATAAAATAAAAATGTTACATGTAATCCACTGAACCCTGGGGGTCCCCATTACCCTTTTACGAGGTCCATAAAATCAAACCTATTTTTATAATAATACTATGATGTTATTTGCGGTTCTTCACTATGTTGATAGTTCCACTGATGGTGAAAAATCAGTAATGGGTAGAGCTGCTAGTGTGTTAGCAAGAATCAGGCAGGATCACCAAACTATTCTACTCATCATCATAGACTTCACTGCCACCCACTCACAATAAAAAGGAAAATGTCAGTTGCACTTAAGAATATCCTTGGTGAAGTAGTAAAAATATTAATTGTATTAAATTTCAACCCTTGAATATACATCTTTTTAATATTCTATTTAATGAAATGGAAAGTACATATAAAGCACTTCTGCTGCACACTGAAGTTGATCCAGCTAAGTGGCAGACAGTCGCCAAAGACAGGTGGATATAGTTACCATAATGGGCAACAGAGCCAAAACAATAAATAGAAGAGTTTGAAGCTCAGAGGTCAAAGGCATTGGCTAGTTAATCGTGGTGTCCCTAGAACTAAATAGATGGACAGTCTACTAAAGGCTTATTTGATTTGTAAAAGCAGAAAAGCTCTAGGTTTGTTCAACAGAACTCTGACTTGAATCACCACAATAGAGACTTGTGGCCCCTCATTCAATTTTTAGACTTGAGCCAGTTCACAAATCCAGAGCCCCTTAAATGAAGAGGCAGCTGAGCCCTCTTGAGCAAATCCTCTTTACACAGCCAAGAATGTATACTGTAAATCATCTTCCTAAAGGTCCCTTCCTAACAAGAGGCCTATACCCCAGCTCTCCAGGGGCTTGAAACTGTCCTAATTAGTCATTATTTTTCCATCTAAATCATTCCAGGCTAGCAAATCATTGCCTGGTGCTGCAAGACCCCACTCAGGCCAAGAAAGGGAGCACAGATCTCTACAATCACTGAGCCCTGTAGCATCCACAAGATCCATGCTGGACCAACCCTACCTCCAAGAGCATACTTCAGTTTGTCTCTGCCTCCTCTCCTCCACATCCCTCTACTTGATTTTCTCAGTGTACTCCTTCGCTTCTGCCTTTTCTCCGTCCTCAAGGTCTTTGTCTGTTAGCTTAGTTGGTGGCAGGTCTGTCGCAGATGAGAGGGGAGTCTTGTATATTTGGAATTGAGAAGATACAGGAAAGGTATCTAGACCATCAATGTCATGTCTTTATCAGCCTGAACTTCACTTTCCATCCCAAAGTAAAGCTACAACATAAGAACCTTCCAAGTTATTCAGGACTTGAGGGCCCTGCTGTAGTCCTCCTAAAGGGCTGGTACCACATCTCACTCATGAAGGAGCTGGTTGATAGGAGCTCAGGAAATGTGTGCTGAGTGAATGGATGAATGATCATTCTCAACTTTGTTGGATATGAGTGTTAAAGAGATCAGTGCCCAGAGCACCTGAACACTACACCTTAGTAGCTGGAGAACCTCAACTCCATACCTCATATGGGAAGATATAGTACATGTATTTCTAGAGCAAGCTAGAAAGAGATATGCCTAGGTATATAGCTAGGATATATAATGGCAATAAACTGAAATTTCACCCCCCCACACACTGGGCCCTCAGTACAAGTCCTCTGTAATACGAGCTTTCTATGCAGCTGAGGATGTATCCCTTTAAGTATCAGATATTTTCATTGAACTATGTTGAAATTATAGATATATTTATTTTCATATATATTTCTCATATTTTCACTTGCTATATATAAATATATATATGTGTATGTATATATATATACATCCCTTCTTAACCAGAGCCTGTTGAACGTAATTCTGTATGTTCTGAACATCAAATTATGACTATCAAATATGGTTTAATGTCGTAGTCTAGTTCCTGTAGCAATTGGATATGTCTACAGATTAGTCAAGGGTGAGGTTCTGTCTCAAAGAATAATTCTATAGCTAGGCACTGGAATGAGCTAAATGTCCCCCTGATTCTTTAGGTTCAGGTCAACAGTTCAAGACTATGTCTATTCTATGGCTACTTCATGTCAGGCACTGTGCCAGGGGCTGGGTACAGAGGAGTAATAAGACCTGAAAGAGCTCTCAGTCCACATGAACGTTCTTTTATGAGACAGAGGGTGGGAAGGAGTCCTGGGAGCCTTTCCTTCCACAGTCAGTTTGTCCTCTACCTCGTCCAAATGGAATTGTGACCAAGTGTCTTTTCCAAGATTCTTTTTCATTGCTCTGTTTTTCTTGGAGAAAAAGTTTTTGTGTCAGCAGCAGCAGCAGCAGCAGCAGCAAGTCTTTCGATGTGTTGAGTGCTTATGCTAATCAGTAATCTGGCACCAGTTTACTGATTCTTTTGCCTGATTATTATTTATAGAGTGTGGTAAGTACAGATGGCATTTTGCAAAGCACAGAACTCTGAGAATGAAACCCCAGCCTCAAGGCGTTGACTGTCTGATTTAGACATAAACAAAACATTGAATAAACAGACATCTAGTTGAGTTGATATGGCTGGAAAGGAGGACAAACCTGGGAGATCCAGAAAAAAAAAGTGAGGTTTATGGAGGGACGTGAAGGAGGAAAAGGTAGCATGAAAATGTGAGCCATTTCAAGAAGCATCTAAGCAAGATTACAAACCAAGGAGTTAAAAAGGAAACAAAAGGAGCATTGGGGACAGAGTCCCAGGAGAAAGGACTCACTGAGATTCCCTGGGTGCCTCTTTTGGCTGGAGAGATGAGAGGCAGAGACGTCCGGGTGAAGAAAACTTTAATGATCCTGGACAAAGGTGACAAGGTCATGGACTAGTGTTTAATATTCAGAGAGAAAGAGGAAAAGATGGCAATCAAAAGTGTGAGAAGATGGGCTTCCCTGGTGGCGCAGTGGTTGAGAGTCTGCCTGCTGATGCAGGGGACGCGGGTTCGTGCCCCGGTCCGGGAAGATCCCACATGCCGTGGAGCGGCTGGGCCCGTGAGCCATGGCCGCTGAGCCTGCGCATCTGGAGCCTGTGCTTCGCAACGGGAGAGGCCATAACAGTGAGAGGCCCGCGTACCGCAAAAAAAAAAAAAAAAGTGTGAGAAGACTTGGAGGGAGTCTCAATGAGGAAAGAGAGGAAAAGAAATGGAGAGTTCAAAAGATGAGCTTTCAACGTGGGTCGAGGGAGCTGGCCACTTCCGTTAACTGGGCCATCTATACACCTCATCTTAACTTTTTAGGTCCAGAAATTTCCTCTTATTAATTCACCCGGAGATGATCCTACTCTCAGTATCTTACTCAAATTAATGAAATTCACAAAAGGCTCTTATGTTAACATGAATTTAGATGTATTGATTCTGAGTGGATGATATAGGTTGATACTAACTGGGTAGAAAAAAATAAACCACCCAAGGAGTAAGCATAAGAGGGTTGGAATGGCTATATTAATATCAAATAAAATAGACTTCAAGACAGAGTATTTCCAGGGATAAAGAGAGACATTTCATAATGATAAAGGAGTCTATCCTATTGGAAGACATAAAATAAGAGGTGGAAACATACAAAGCAAAAATGGACGGAATCAAAGGCACAAATAGACAAGTCCACAGTCACGGTTGGAGATTTTAACACAATTGATAGAACTAATTTCTATTTCCTTTCTCAGCATTGCTAGAACTAGACAGAAAATTAGTAAAAACGTAGATGATTTGGACAACACTACTGACCCCCTTGAGTGAATTAATATTTTCGAACACTTCACCCAGCATCTAGAGAACACACATGTTCTTTTCAAAAACAGGTGATAGCTCTTACCTCAAAGCTTGTACAGGTTACCTGAATAAATTTTGCCCACAATGTGGCAGAGCATTTCAGTGTCATTCAAATCTCAGGTCCCTGCATCCAAAGAGATTACAGTTTACTTTACATTTGTTACAGTCTTTCTGTTTTTCCAGTAGTGGTTCTAGGTTCCGTAGTAAGACCTGAGAAATACTATACTCTATCAAACCTACAAATTTTCTTTGAGGATGAATTATTTTCAGAGACTGTATTGCTAACGTTAATTTCTTCAGTGTGAACAGAAAATTCATTCTCTGGCACCAGGGTGAAACATTCTGTGCTTGAGCCCTAGAAGACCTGGGTTCTTGTCACTCTGCACCACCTCCCCAGACACACACACACACACACACACACACACACACACACTCACACACACACACACAGCTTCCTAGCTGTTGACTTTGGACACATGACCTCTTTAAGCCTGACTGAGTTTCCTTACCTGTAAAACTCTTAGGACTGCAGTGAAGTTCAGCTGATAGGCTGTATGTAGCTTTTTTATAAACTACGAAGTACTATCCAGATATCATGGAGCCATATTTTCTTTTTGCTAATAACAGTTGATGTACCTATTCTCCCAAGAAAGGGAAATTGGGGCAGGTATTCTGCTTCTGCCTTCGAAAACATGTGAGTACTGCCTAGTGTGAGCAGAAGTTGTATGATGAGAGAATAAAAGTCAAGGTTGCAGGGTTTATTTGGAAGTAAAACCTGTGAGAACATTAGATTTCATATCACAGGAAAGATTATAAAAGGTGTAATGGGGGCTTCCCTGGTGGCGCAGTGGTTGGGAGTCCGCCTGCCGATGCAGGGGACACGGGTTCGTGCCCCGGTCCGGGAGAATCCCACATGTCGCGGAGTGGCTGGGCTTGTGAGCCATGGCCACTGAGCCTGCGCATCCAGAGCCTGTGCTCCACAATGGGAGAGGCCACAACAGTGAGAGGCCCACGTACAACAAAAAAATAAAAAATAAAAATAAAATTTAAAAAAAAAAAAAAAAAAAAGGTGTAATGGGCAGCTTTTTAAGTTTGCCCAAGGAGACAAGGGGAAAGCTTGGGTATGAAAATAAGAATAAGCCGTTGGAAATTTTGTTGAAGGACATGTTGGATGACATTGGTCATACAGAAAGGTGGGTGGATTTCAGGCTAGGAATGAAGAATTCTAGACCTCAGTCTACCATGGAGTTTCTGAGTAACCTTGCACTAGAGATTTAACTTCTCCAAACCGGTTTCTCCATCCGAGAGCTGAGGATGATAATTTAGGCCACCTACAACTGTCCTGAGGCTTGATTAATGTTTGCAAAATGTTTTGAGATATTTGGCAGAACAAGGGTTCTAAGAATACAACATATTATTTAGAAAAGTGAAAGAACATGATCAGAGAACACTTGGGACATCTCCTTCTCCATAGCCTTTTATGAGATTCCTCTTTTTGTCTTATAAGGAAAGAAAACCAAGTTAGGAGATGACTAAACCCACAGGCTAATCTCTTCCTTTAATGTTCTCTGGATACACGCTCTTCTGCTGAAGGAGCACATTGGAATGTTGTCGTTTGGATTTCCTCATAAGTATAAATGCATTCTTTCCTAGAAATACGACAGTGAAGTTTTGCAAGTTGCTGGCTGTGGGCCCAGCAGTCAGATGTTCTTGATCCCCCACTTTACCTTGGGCTTTGTGCAAATCAAGTGCTGTTCAACTTCCTTTCCTCATATGTACAAGTGGAATAATAATACCCCTCTCTGGGAGGTCAAGTGAAAATTAATTAGTTGTGTTTTCTTTAAGTTCCTCTCCACTGATATTTCAGCACTCTCTGTGTCATTAACTGGACCAACGCTTTCAGACATTACTTCTATCCTGTGACCACAAAGTTCTCAATGGAAATGGATATGAAGGAATCTGGGAAGTTTACTAATCACTACAGTTGGGGGATTCTGGTGAAATTTCCTAAGCTTTACATTTTAAAAAGGCACAAGAGACTCTTGCTAGATCTATTCGACACTTTCAGCTGAGTGTAAGATTAAAAACACCAAAACTGTTTTTATTTCTTTCCTCTCTCTTTTCCTCTTTCTTTCATTGTTGATATCTCTTTCTGAATCGCTCTGGGTTTCACTCTTTCTCACTCTCTCTGTTTCTCTCTCTCATTTCCCTAAACTTTAGGGAACTTGTGAAAATGAACGTTCAGCTGAGTGTTTTAACAAAGTTAGCCATCTCACAGCCTTGCTGGGAAATAAAGCGCTTTTAAGTACGGGTGTCCTCAAACTCATTAGCATCCTCCTCCGCTTACCTCCTTCACGCTGGGGCACTAACACGTTACAGTGTTCCTCTCTTTCCTCTGCACTCGCCCTTGTTGGGGGTTTGCCCTCTTCTCCCTCATCTCTGCCTTGCCCCTGCTGCCACCACTGTCATCACTCCCCAGCGGACAGAAAGGCTGAAGTGTCGAAAGATGCCTTGGTGGCCTCTGAGAAAAGTGCACATCAGCTCTGGAAAGGACTAAATATGATAGGGGGCGCAGTCATAACAGTGTGCACTTGTTAACTACAAAAATCCAGCGGGAGCCGGGGGCAGGGAGGGAGGGAACCGTGGAGAATAGAAGCTGCCTCGGCAGGAGCCCCCCCGGGAAGGAGTGGAGGGGGTCCTCCAGCAGCAACCATCAATCCTATGGTGTGGTTTTGTTTTGTTTCGTGAGGTCTGAACTGAGGCTCAGCTGATGGGGCAGGGGGCTGGCGAGAGGGTGAATAAGGGATTTTACCCAAACCAGTGACTCTGAATGGAGGTCTTGGGTTCCGTTGAGGGGGCCTTGGCAGTGGGAGCTTGAAAAGAGGGTCTCTTTGGGTTGTTGGTCGGGGGGGTTAGGTGGAGGCTGGGGGGACATTTTGAGGTGGGAGGGATAGGGGGAAGGAGGAAAATAGCACAATAATGGGAAAAAGGAGGCCAGCTTCTGAGCTCTCATTTCTGACAATGAGTCCCATGTGGTTCTCTTTATCTCGGCCATTCAGGAGTCAATAGGGAGAGCTTTTTCATTTTCAACTCTGAGTGTACAGCCACCTCCACGCCCCATCTCACACACGCACGCACGCACACACACACACACACACACACACACCTAAAAGTGCGGGACACAGAGCAAGACATTAGAAATGTCTGAAAAGCTATTTCCTCAGCTGCAATTTGCTGCATTTTCTGTCCGCCCGCTGGAACTGCACATATGGGACGGACACTGAGTTCACAGCCGTCCCCACCACTGTTCTGCCCTGTTCTTCCGGTGTCACCACACTCAGCCTCTAATCCCTCTTTTCTCTGTTGTGCACCCCTTCTCTCCTCCTCCCGTGGATTCCTCAGTCTTTGACTCTTTAAAAAGGCATAAGTCATATGATGACAGGTAAAGCAGAGCTCCGTGATGGAGTGATGGTTACTTTTAACAAAATAAGCGAAAACAAGATGGGAGCAAACCCAAGCCTGAACTCTAGACTGTTTTAGTGTACAGAAAACAACAGACAACAAACAACAACATTGTTTTTGATGGTGGACTTCTGTGAAATGTTAAGTCCCCAACTAGACAGATCCCTGTCAATTTGTTCCTATGTCTATCACTGAGGCAGCCGCAGCCTCTGAAGTTAGCCTGATAAAAAATAATTCATCTAGTTTTCAAAGAATATCGTTATGGATTCTCGTGGGATATGGGAGTCTGAATAGGTACAACATTCTTAGTCAGGGATGGAGGCTTGAAAAAATATAGGTTCCAGGTCTCAAGATTCTAATTCAGTAGCTCTGAAAGGGGCTCAGGGTTTGTGAGTTTGTGTGTGTGTGTGTGTGTGTGTGTGTTGGATCAGAGAGGCATTAGTCAAATAATGGTCACTAGAAACTAAGCCAGTGCCAGGCAAATGGTTGGTTACGTGACTTAGATCCATCCGACCAGGGAAAGGCCCTCTGCTACTAAGCAGTGTAGCTGAATGAAAGAAATGGGAAGGAGGAAATTATCACTTTCATTACCAAACAATGAAGATAAGGGGAAGGAGTAATTGAAGATGACAGTAACATCAAACAATTGCTCAGTGCCACACAGTTCCTCCAAGAATTACAAGGGGCATTGAGACTCAGTTGTCTCAAGCTACTTGCCCAAGGTCACACAGCTGGTAAGTGGCAGAGCCAGAATGCCTCGCCAGGCTTGAATGATCTGGACAGCATGCTCTGAAGTGGGAGGAGATCCCAGGAGTGGGATGGGAGTGATGGAGTGCTGGAAAGTAGACTTCCACACAGCTCATAGGAATGCTCCTAAGGGCTGGTCATGCATTCAGTGGCTGTGAGCTGTGAAGTGGCTCCTGGCTACTGCCTTCTCATCCAGGGCTCCATGATGACTGTCCTTAACAATACTGTATTGTATATTTGAAAGTTGCTGGGAGAATAGATCTTAGAAGTTCTCATCATGAGGGAAAAAATTATAACTACAGGGAGTGATGGATGTTAGCTAATCTTGTTGTGGAGATCATTTTGCAGCATATGTATACATATGTCAAATCATGATGTTGTATACTTTAAACTTATATAATGTTATGTGTGAATTATATCTCAGTATAACTGGGCAGGGAGGGGAGAGTACATAATTTTCTCAAAGAACTCCAGATTTCTCACCTTTCACAAATCTCATTTCTTCCTCTTAACACAACTTGCTCTGCTGGGCCAAGTACCCCACACCAGGCTTAGAAGGAAGATGAGTATTGCTTTTAAACCTATCTCTGAGCAGGCAAATGAGTATGGCTTTCAGGTCTCTCACACATGATGAGGAAATCACAGTTACCCTTTCCTTGGCTCCATTTCCAATGTCTTGAAGGTGCAGCTGTGTGGCTTGACTGTGAATATTGGGAAGGATATGAAAAAGGTAGGAGAGTGGCCCATTCTGCCATGTGGCCGCTTCTTAACCAGCTCTCCTCCAAGCAACTCTTCACGATGTTTGGAGTCCTAACTCTACCACACAATGTGGATGCACTCGCTCACAGGGTTCAGATGTGCTTATCCCCTCCCTCTAACTACAGAGCTCCTTGAGGGCAGGAGCACTGCCTCATACTTCTTCAGCACCCCCAACATGCCCAAGGCCAGTAGGGAGCATATGCTGCTCGGTAACTGGCCTTTGCTGGATTCCCAACAAGTGCCTTTTAAATTGGAATGCTCAGGGTGGATTTGGTCTGCCAGTTGTGTTTGCTCACCATTCTGAATCATCTTCCTCTTGTTGGCACGCTCTACTTTCTGGATCATCCCAACTGAGCTGTTTTAACTCCATGTGGACTTGGCCAGTGACTTCAGTGCTGCCTTCAGCTCTTTACATATTCTGATGCCCACTTCGCTTTCCCCAGCCTGTTGTGTTGGTTCTACCCCGCCCCGAGTCAAGCCCACTGTCTCTAGGTGTGTGTCTGTGCTTACCTGGCGTATTCATACTCATCTCAACTGTTGTTTTGGGGGCTATTTTTTTCTAAATTAATTAATTTATTTTATTTTTGGCTGCGTTGGGTCTCCGTTGCTGTGCACGCAGGCTTTCTCTAGTTGGGGTGAGCGGGGGCTACTCTTCATTGTGGTGCACTGGCTTCTTATTGCAATGGCTTCTCTTGTTGTGGAGCACAGGCTCTAGGCGCGCAGGCTTCAGTAGTTGCAGCCCACGGGCTCAGCAGTTGTGGCTCTCGGGCTCTAGAGTGCAGGCTCAGTAGTTGTGGCGCATGGGCTTAGTTGCTCTACAGCATGTGGGGTCTTCCCGGACCAGGGCTCGAACCCGTGTCCTCTGCATTGGCAGGCGGATTCTTAATCACTGTGCCACCAGGGAAGCCCCTCAACTGTTGTTTAGCAATGCTTCTTGTTCACCTGTTGCCAATTTCTTAATACAATGGCCAGTCCAAACCTTCTCCATTCTTCCACTTTACCTCCAGACCCAGAGCTTGAAAACAATCCCACATGCTACTTTATTGAGGTAGTGGGGCCCCCAGGAGCCTGAGTATTCCATCTCCATAGCCTCTTCTTCCAGATATGTGGAGGCAGGTTTGTTTGGGGTTGTTTTTTGTTTTTGGCGGGTATTTTTAGGGCTCACCCCTTTAACAATGGGCCTTTCTCCTTCAGGCCTTTGCCTCCCTCAAATTCCTGTCCCTCTACAGTTTCTAGATATCATCAAATTTCTCTCCTTTTTTTCCCTTCTCCTTAATCAATAAAGATATATATATATATATATATATATGTATGTATATTATATATATGTCACCACTATAATAAATTAAAAGACAACAAAAACAGTTGTCCTTACGTTCCCCTTCAGCTTCCATCCTATTTTTCCTTTTATCTAAAGGATAAATTCTAACTTTGTTATGACTCGATCACTCCTTAGTCTTTTGTCATCTCGTTTCCTCCCTTTCACTCTGTGTTGTTCATACTGGGAAAAGCAACAGTAACCTTGAAGAGTCTTTCCTTGACCTCATTGTGCTGGGTTCTCTGCTGCATTTGATGCTGTGGCCACGCCCTCTTCCTTTCACTTCTTTAATACTCTGTGTGCCTCTGTTTCTTGTATTACTGCTATTTCTTCATCCAGGCCACACATGTGGACATTTCCTAAGATTCAGTCTCTGCATGTTTTTCCTTGGTGATGTCTTTCACTTACAAGCCTCCACTTATTACCACGTCTCAGTAGGGTCATACCGTCACACTTCCAATTGTCTATTGGATTTTTCTACTTGTCCATCTTACTATTACTTAAAACTTGAAATATCTCAAATTGAATTTACTTTTCCTCCTAAACTGTTCATCTTCTGTTCTACTAACTTCAAGCCTCAAGGTCACTGCCTTTCTGCTAACTATACTATCCCATCAGTCATTAAAGTCTATGACTCCTTTAGATGAACCCTCAATCCTATCTATTCAGTTCCCTTCACCACCATCCTAATTCTGGCCCTTATCCCTGACACTTGGACTATGGAGATTAATCTATTAACATACTTTTAAAAGTATTTTTAACCTGTTAAAATGTATTTTTTGTACTCACACATCCTGTGGTTCCATATAATTTACAGAATCAAGTCCAACCTTAGCCTAACATTCAAGACCTTTCCTAATTCAGTCGCAGCTCTGTGTTCCCAGTGTTTCTCCCTCTACCATATTTCTCTTAAACAAATACATCACTCCAGCAAGCTGTTCTGCTCGTAAGCTCCCAGACACTTTACGTTCTCTTATATCCACACAATTGCTTTGTCCTTCCCGAGGCACCCATCCTTCTTATTCTCATCTCTCCTGGCCTAACCTTCCTTCAAATTCCAATTCAAATCCTGCCTTTCAGAAAACCTTCCTTGCCCATCTCAATCTAAATCTCTTCTTCCCTTAAACTCCCTTTAACTCTCATAAACTCCTGGAAAGTTATGAAATTATATAAAATTACATCTTAGGTTTAAAATCTTGCTTAATTTCTTATTATCTTCCTAACTAGATTGTCTGCTCAATTTGGATCTGGACCCCCAACTGACACCGAACTCAGACGTAGGAAATACTAGCTGTTCTCTTCTGAGTTTCTGTGGCTTTATAAATATGTTGCCTCTGTAAATTAAGTTCCAAGCCTGTGTGTTTATGAGAGCAGACATCTTCAATAGGATTAACTACGTGCTGGTGTGGATATTTTGTTGTGCTTCTTTTCAAACAAAATCTTATTGATTGGCTGCCAGTGGAACTATATGTACCTTACCCTATCCTTTCTTTTTGACTTTCTTAGCAGGTGGGAAAGAAGCAAGGTAGACAGCAAGTCATATTCTCTTTCAAGTAACCTCATTTTTCATACAATGGCTAATTTCTTTCTTTATGCTAAAGTAAGTCCATGGTTTAAAGCAAAAAAAAAAAAAAAAAAAAGGAAGGAAGGAAGGGAGGAAAAAAGAAAGAAATTTTGTAATAGAATCTGATTTAAGTATGTTTTTAAAAAATGGAAATTTATACCAGACTAACAGCTTTAGTATATCTAGATCATGAGTTAAGCACCACCTACACTCATTTACCAAAAAAGAAAGATGTGAGAATCATAGATATAAATACATCTTTTTTCCTTATGTGAGGAATCAAAATCTTTACTAATGAGACTTTGCTACTTTAATTCAGGTTAGAGTCAGTCCATCTTCACAAAGCTGTCTCCATTTCTTGCCAAGTTGGTGAAGTAATGTCTTGTGACTGACTCAGTGTATCAGTAGACCAGCAATAAAGGCATCACCTGAGAGCTTCTGAGAAATGCAGAATCTCAGGACACCCCTCAGAATCAGCATCTTCACAAAATTGCCAATTGATTCACATTCACATTAATTAAAGTTTGAAAAGCACTGAAGTAAAGCAGATTTGATGATCAGACAGCCTTGGAAATTCATCTCAGGTGGCATGAATGGGATGCTTGTTTCTGTAGGAATCTTAAAGCAAATATGTGGGTGTTGATGAATTGACAATATAAGATACCCTCATCTTGCAGACCAGAGTTCTGAATAATGCTCAAGACTGCAAGAGCCCTGAAAGAAATGCCTGCAGCCTTCCTCTTGGGCTCAGGAAATCCCTCCAAGATTTACAGTCCACCATCCAGCCCTCACTCGTTTCTGTCACTTTGCTCTCCTCCTGGACCTTCCCTCTCTGCCTTTCTACAGATGCCTGCTTTAGACAGGCTGGCAGTGAGTTCCTGCTGCTGCCCTTTGAGTGCCTCTCAACACCCTGCACGAGGCCAGGCTCCAGGAGAGGAAGGGCCTGGAACTCTGTGTAACCCAGGCATAAATTGCCCCAGAGAGCATTTTTCTCTAGTATGTCATCTGCTGCTGTCTTTACTCTGTCATCTTTCTCAAAGCCATCTGGAGAAACGTAATTGCTATAAGTATTGTATTTATTTCTTGTTGGGATCTGTTATTTTCCGATTAGGCTTTTCTTAAGTGTATCTTCATTTTGAATAGAAGAAAAAGACTAGTGCTCATATAAAAGAGCAAAGACAGCAGACCAGGAACGGGCACACCATTTTGCTGTGATGCTGGGTTCTCCTTAACCCTGAGAACCACCAATGACATCACTGTAAATGTTTTTTTTTTACTCATGCATTCATTTTCAACAAATATTATTGAGCTCCTACTTGTGCCAGATGCTCTTCTATGGAGTGCAGGTATTTTGGTGATCAAAACAAAATCTCTTTGTCTTTCCATGATAGATATTTGGGGTGGGTAAGGAAGGGGAGAGAGAGAGAACAAAAATGAGTAAAACAAAACCTCTGGCCTCAAACCTCCAGAATACGTGGAATGATCTAGGCACAGATATGAGGAGGAAGAGGGGAAAATATGGGAAAGTAGAGGAGAGGAAGGCAAGAGGTAGAGAAAGAAGTCAGAAAGACATGGGAGTGGTAGGGGATGCCAGTCACAGCCACTGCCCAAGCCATGGCCGTCACAGCTCATGGGCTCCCACCCAGGCGCTGCGGCCAGAGGGTGCATTTCTTCTTTGGAAGGAGGAGAGCTGCAGAAGGAAAAGACACTAATAAGCCAGAGGCAAAACAGGCACTTAGTAACAAGAATCCTTGTGAAGAAAGGAAGTTAGGAATCAGATTATAACAAAGATATAAATTGGAATTTTAAAGCTCAGTAATTTTCAGAGGTTATAAGGACGCGTCAGAGCCTCCTGCTCTGAGAGTTCTCACAGCCCTGTACAACAGTCTCACAAATACGTCAGGGTGTGAATACGGGATCCTATGTGTATATGATGTGTCTTGGGATCGTGGGGGGCACAGCGCTTGGGCAGAGGGAAAGAAAGAAGGCAAGGCCATTAAAAGCCTTGCTGAGAAAGGTATTTCTTGTTCACAAAAAAGAATCAGGCCCCTCGCTCCCTACTGAGCCCATTTCTCCAGCCTTTGCCTGAGCTGTCAGGCATGAATCCCTGTAGCATTCCGTAACTAATTGACAGTAATGGGGGCCATTGGGAGTCTAAGAATACATGGCATTGCCCGGCATGCACTGGAAAGAAGGGGGGGCTGCCTCGGGGGCAGCTGTGGGGAAAATAAAGGCTGTCTTGTAAACTGCTTTTAATGTGAAGGTAAGAGGTAGAAAGTAGGGAGGAGCAGATTTCGACCAACTTCTACTTCAGCCTAAAAATTAAAAATTGTAAATCCCCTATTTTATCCTCGGCTAATATTCCAGGATACTAAGTTTGCCACAGAGAAGAAACAGATGGAATTTCAGTTAACCCCAGGGCCCCCTGTGAAATCTATATTGTACCCTCTGGATTTACAACATATTGTAATATATGACTGGAGCCTCCGGAGATTCCATCGCAAATCAACCCTCTTTATTCCAGGGGTTCAGAAAACAGCTACAAAGGCCCACTTCACAATCAAAAGTGGCCAACTTTTTACAACTTCATCCTCAGAGTTGAAATCAAATTTTTAAATTTTACAACAGATCTTATTTATTTGAGCAGTCTCATGTTTTTTTGAGGGGACATTTATTTTTTCCTTCTATTAATGATGATGTTTATGTGCTAAAACTGTTTAGCCCAAATAGAAATTTGTAAAAAATACACCATTTATCACACCTTGAAGAATGATTCACCGCAGAACCACAGTAAATTATCTCCCAAGGATTTTTACCTTTCTAGAATGTAGTTTTTACTGGTAAATATATTCAAAGTAAAAATAAAAGCAGTTACCTCTGCTATGAATAGCACATGAAGGTGTAAATATTGAAATAACTTTTAAGAATTCCAAGTTGTTTTTCAAAGCCAGAATTATTTATCAGGTACCTACAAACTTACAGCTTTGACTTTTATTTCTTTGCTTTTCTTGTATTATTGGCCTTGCCTGTCTGCATTTGTTCTTCATTTCAAAAATAATATTTGCATAAGCATTCACACACAAAAAAAAGTTTCCAAATTAGTTGTGGCTTTTTGATATTAGGGATAAACTTTCAGCACATTTTTCTCAGCATGCTACTTTTCCCCAAAATTGAACGTCACCTCAAATCTTTCATGACCTTCTGCAGAGATGAGTTTCCTCTGTGCTGTAGTGTAGACTCTTCACTCTTCAGGTTGCTGCTCTGTTGTCCAGCATCGTTTTATGGAAGATTTGCCCCCAGACTCCTGGGGAATATCTTTAGGAATCCAGATAAGCAAAGACCTGTACTTTGAGAAAATGTCATTTTGGAGAACAGAAATGTGTCTTTTTTAAAAGAAGACTAGGGGTTGAAATATGATGAGAAAGGTCTTCCTCTCAAAGGTCACCATGAGGAACTGAGGACCAGAGGGCTGTCCTTTGAAACGCTGTCTATGAGACTCAGATGCTGAGAGCTGGAAGGACTAGAAGAGATGTCATATAGGCAGTGAAGAGACTGTGTGTCCCCACTCTTCAGTTTCATGGAAGTTAAGCAGAATTCAGTGAGGCAGTGGCAGGGACGTTCCTCTCCAGATTGTCGGGAGAGCAGAGTTCTCGAGCCAGCAGCTCTTTTCCTCCACCAAAAGCACAGCCTTGGAGGAACACATCAGGGAACGCTTCTTTTTCCCTTTATCTACCAACATGTAGCTAGAGCAGCAGGGGCTGTTACATGGTGAGGACATCCAACCAAATCAAGCAGAGAGCCTTCATGTGGCACAAGAACTCTTGTGGGAGCCACCAGGGACACTTAAGGGACTGGTCAACCCACTCTTCCACGAGGTTTGGAACATTGGCTCCAAGGTTGGAAGAGGGTCTTTTTAATGGAATAAGCCCCTATTTCTAGTGACATTGGTTTATCCCCTTAAACCACTCTTTAATCAGAAAATTATATATATATAGTGTCCAAAACATGCCTGTTTTGGATCTTAATATCAGGCAATCAAAGTTCATTTTAATGTAATTATTAGGGTTTTATTTCCTCATCTGAACAAAAACATAGATTTGTTATTAAACCCAGACCAAACATTCATTTAACCTGTCTCATTTCTATACTAGATATCATTTATTTTGCAAAGAGCAAATATGTGGTTACTTAAAAATAATATACCAGGGCCTCCCTGGTGGCGCAAGTGGTTGAGAGTCCGCCTGCCGATGCAGGGGATACGGGTTCGTGCCCCGGTCTGGGAGGATCCCATATGCCGCGGAGCGGCTGGGCCCGTGAGCCATGGCCGCTGAGCCTGCGCGTCCGGAGCCTGCGCGTCCGGAGCCTGTGCTCCGCAACGGGGGAGGCCACAACAGTGAGAGGCCCGCATACCGCAAAAAAAAAAATAATAATAATAATAATATACCAACCAAATATTAAGAGTGATTGAGTTTCTGTTTGCTTTTTTTACCTTTTGTGTAAAAATAGTTGTGGCTTTTTGATACTAGGGATAAATTAATAGTAAAAGTCAATACTGTAGTATTT
Source organism: Mesoplodon densirostris (assembly GCF_025265405.1). Taxonomy (NCBI): domain Eukaryota; kingdom Metazoa; phylum Chordata; class Mammalia; order Artiodactyla; family Ziphiidae; genus Mesoplodon; species Mesoplodon densirostris. Next base: position 60,125,281 of record NC_082665.1, read on the forward strand.
GCCATGTAAAAGTCAATACTGTAGTATTTGCTATGTTCAATAGCAAACGAATAGTAAAAGTCAATACTGTAGTATTTGTTGTGTTCCAGGCACTGTTCAAAATGCTTTATATGTATCAGTTATCTAATCATCACAGTTCTCTATGAGGTACTATTATCCTCCTTTCCAAAAAGATAACATTAATGACATGAGGAGTGTTCTGAGAACATAGATGTTTCTCAGCCTTTAGAGTTTATGGCCAGGTATCAGGTTTTCTGATGGCCTGTTCATTTGCAGAGTTGAAAGTGACTGATCTTTTAAAACATAGTCAATATGGTTCTTCTTCTTCATTTTTCCTCCCCTAACTTCTCCAAGTCTGCCCTGAGCTCTACACTATTTACAACGTATTTAAGACTCCCTCAATTATATTTGACAATTTTACTTTTGTTCCTTCTGTTTTTATTTTTATCCTATTAATTTCCTATTCCAACACCAGCAGAAATTAAAGCAAGATAAAAGGAGAAGGAAAGGATAATATAAGAGGTGTTCTGAAATCACCTGGTTTAAACTTCACAATCAGATAATGTGGGAAATGTATTCTAAATAACTCAATTGAAAAAAAATGCTTGGTGAAATTTTTTGCTATTATTTTACTTTTTCCTTGTGTATGTGTTTTCTGGGTTGGTTTAACTATTTTATCATCTCTTTTACTGAAGACTCAAACCATGATTGTTTTTAATCTCTTTGCTGAACCAAGGGAAGTGAGTACATTAGACCAGACAAGTTTTCTGTTAGATCTTACATACTAGTTTCTTCCAAAAGCCTTCACTGACAAGCCTTTCCCAAAGGTATCTATTCCTTCCTTTGAATTCTCTTGGCATTTAAGTATATAGACAGCACCTCACCACCAAGCTTTTGTTTATTATCTTGGCTTGGGATTGTTCTCTGTTTATTTAACTGGCACACATCTTAGCCAAGGAAAACGGCTATTCTTTTTCTTTGCAGATTCTGCAGAGCCTGATTTTATAGGTCAGACAATTTGATGAGCTGAATTAGAGACAGTGCTATATATAAATGACATATTTCCCTAAGTATGATTGCTGAGCACTGAATTCATTGGGAAACTGGGCCAAGTAGACAAAGTATCACATCTAGAAGAGGAGAAATGTTGGTCTGGACTGTCCCAGATTCTGGCAGATGGAAAGATAATCTTAGGTGAGGTCAGGAGCCCAGACAGCATCAGAAATGGAGCTGGAATCCAGCCTGGGCCCCTCTGTGATGGTGGGACCAAAGGAGGAAGACTGTCCAGAATATTGGAAGATGCTGAAGTTAGAGACCAGAAGTAAGACTAGGTTTTCTCTAAACAAGAGAAGAGACATTCTCTGTAACATTTGTAGAGTAGAGTCCAGGAGAAACATCTGCACTGAAAATGGAAAGCCAACCCATGGGATACCGGAGACGAAGATGTTCAAAGAAAAGCATTAATATGGTTGAGTGACTTGCCAGGAATGTTTGACTGGGCTATTATGACAAAACCGATTCCAGGATCTGATTTTTGTGGTTTCAACAACTCTATCCATTCTCTGAAGATTGCTCTCTTTACCCTAAGTATAAGTTTTGACCTTTCGTTCTCTTTATCTTTGGAAGCTCCGAGGAAATCATTGTTTAAGGAGGATCAGACTCTGCCAGAGCAGAGTCACACCATGTGGGCTGTCCTGAGCTTGCCACTGGCACCGTGGCAATGACAGCCACTCAGGCCCAACAGTGTTACTATTTCAGGCTATATCTTCTTCTGTATATTAGCAGGCTGTTTTTATGTCTTCAGAAATCATTTCTGCCTGCCATTAAGATTGATAAACTAAGTTGGCATTCATGTAGGATCTTTCCAACAAGCATCTAAAACTCAATAATGACAAAAGAATCCCTCTCTCTCTCTTTCTCTTTCTCTAATTGACTTTATTTTTCTAGCAGTTTTAGGTCTACAGAAACACTGAATGGAAAGTGAAGAGTTCCCATATACTCTCTCTCCCTCCCTATTCCCTTACCTCCTTCCTCCACAGTTTCTCCTGTTATTAACATCTCGTATTGCTGCTGTACATTTCTTACAACCTATGAGCCAATATTTATACATATTTATTAACTAAAATCCATAGTGTATATTAGGGTTTTATACATCCTATGGGTTTTGACGAATGTTTAATGAAAAGCATCCACAGTTACAGTATCAAACAGAATAGTTTCACTGTCTGAGAAGCCCCTTGTGCTCCACCTACTCACCCCTTCCTCCCTCCCTCCCTCCCTCCCTGTCCTCTAACCCCTGGCAATCACTGATATTTTTACTGTCTCCATAGTTTTGCCTTTTCCAGAATGTCATATAGTTAGAATTGTACAGTATGTAGTATCTTCAGATTGACTTCTTTCAATGAACAGTATTCACTTTAGGTTCCTTCATGTCTTTTCTTGGCTTGGCTTTTCTTTTTATCACTGAATAATATTCCACTGCCGGATATACCACGCTCACCTACTGAAGGACATCTTGGTTGCTTCCAGGTTTTGGCAGTCATGAATAAAGCTGCTGTAAACATCCATGTGCAAGTTTTTCTCATTTTGAAGTTGAGCAACAGAAGCAAGCCTCCCAGAATTCTATATCCCCACACTTCCCCATCTGACTCATTGACTGGCTGGCTCCAAGGCTCTAGGAACTGATTGCTCACAACCATTCTTGGTCATCCTCCAAGCTTAACATGCAGAGGTTAAGGTCATAGTTAGTCCAAATGGCCTGATGGCTGATCCCAGCCCAGGGCAAGATGATCTCTAAGATATCACCATTGTGGAGGAGAGGCAGTCTCAGCTGACCCAAAGGAACCTATTCCACCACAGCCTTTGGCCTGTGGAACTTGGACTTCTGTCTGAGAAGTCACTTGGAAATGCCATTTCCAGCCACATGCTGCAGACAGACCACTTTCATCTTCTGAAGCCAATTCCCAGCTAGCTAGATGGTACATTTATAGCCCACCCTTAACACCTCCCCACCTGTGTGTGTGTGGTTTTTTTAAATATAAATTTATTTATTTATTTATTTTTGGCTGAGTTGGGTCTTTGTTGCTGCACGCGGGCTTTCTCTAGTTGGGGCGAGTGGGGGCTACTCTTCGCTGTGGTGCATGGGCTTCTCATTGTGGCGGGTTGTTGTGAAGCATGCCAGCTTCAGTAGTTGTGGCTCATAGGCTCTAGAGCACAGGTTCAGTAGTTGTGGCGCACAGGCTTAGTTGCTCTGCAGCACGTGGGATCTTCCCAGACCAGAGCTCAAACCCGTGTCCCCTGCATTGGCAGGCAGATTCTTAACCACTGCACCACCAGGGAAGCCCCACCTGTGTGTTTTTGAAACCCGCTTCAGCCTCAGGAAAATAGTCATCATGAAGTTCTTTGTTTCACTTAAAAAAGATGTACTTATGTTACCAAACCTGGGTCTGCTCACCCACTCTACACAGCAAAACCAATATACTGACACCAGTTGTCATGAAGGAAAGTACAGTGTTTACTGCAGGGCACCAAGCAAGGAGAACAGGCAGCTCATACTCAAAAGACCGAACTCCCCAGTGTCTTTCAGGGAAGGGTTTTTAAAGGCAACATTTAGGGTAAGGGTTTCAGGGGGCATGACTTTCTTCTGATTGGTTGGTGGTGAGGTAACAGGGTGGTGGTTCAGGAATCTTAACCATCAACCTTCTGGTTCCGACCAGCCTGGGGTCTGTGTGCTTGTGGTCAGCATGTAGTCACCATCCTCCACCTGGCTGGGGGTCTTAGTTTCTGCAGAACAACTCAAAGATATGTGTCAGATTGTTATCTATATTCGTTGAGGAGGAGCTAGGGTTGTTTCATCACTGAACTATTATTTAAGCTATCATTACTTTTCTTGTTTGACTGCTTGTCCTGTGTTTCTGCATTCCCTTACTTTCCTAATTAGTTAACCGCTTGAGCCTGCTCTTTGAAACTCAGGGAAGGCCTAGGAGACTAAAGCCTTTTTTAAAAACAAGAAATGGGGATGCGAAAGGGCTTTCGTACCTGGGAGGACCCCATAGGGTCCTGCTTGGTTTTAATCCCACCTTTTCTTTGATACTCCTCAATCCTGAGAGTAACAGGGGTGAGACAAGAAAGGGAATAAAGTTTTAGAGAGAGAGGTTCATTATAAACACGGCAGGGGAGTTTGGTTTTAGGGGGACTCAGTTTCAATTAGAGCCATCCACTTTAGATTTCTCCCATTGGTTCCTTCCCTATGTTAATGTGTTATCCTCTTGACATCTACATACACTTAAAATGCATTTGGGGGGCTTCCCTGGTGGCACAGTGGTTGAGAATCTGCCTGCCAATGCAGGGGACATGGGTTCGAGCCCTGGTCTGGGAAGACCCCACATGCCACGGAGCAACTAGGCCCGTACGCCACAACTACTGAGCCTGTGCATTTGGAGCCTGTGCTCCGCAACAAGAGAGGCCACGATAGTGAGAGGCCCGTGCACCGCGATGAAGAGTGGCCCCCGCTCGCCGCAACTAGAGAAAGCCCTCGCACAGAAACGAAGACCCAACACAGCCAGAAAGAGAGAGAGAGAGAGAGAGAGAGAGGGAGGGAGGGAGGAAGGAAAGAAAGGAAGGAAGGAAAGAAAGAAATGTGTTTGGGGTGTTTTCCCATGAACATGGGGGCTTCCAAAGCAAAGTTGCAGAGGTGGTCAGTCTCCTCAGGCTCCTCTCTTGGCCACTTCCTTCCCAGCCACCCCCTGGGGCCTCTGTGCTCACCACAGCCCCACCCTCAGCCCTCACGGATCGCTCACAACCCGCTCCCAGGCTCTCTAGTCACCCCAGTCATCCCGAGCAGTAAAGGGATGAAAACAGCTTAAGCATCTTTCCTCCCTTAATGCATTTCAAAAAGGGACTGCTAGGATCAGCCAGGAGAAGAGTAGACACATGAAGCTTCGAGATAACCTGACCCCACCTCGAGGTGGAGGCACTTTGGCTCTCCTGAGATGGGGGGAAGGGAGGCTCCAAACCCCTTAGAAGTTTCCTTCCCAGGTTAGTTCCTCACTTAGAGGAGCCCGAACATCTCCTGGAAACTGTCTCATCAGGTAATTCACCTCTCAAACATTCCCTGAAGGGAGTCCGATTGTCGGTTTTCTTGGGGTGATTCTTTGGAGTTCACACTCCTTGCTCTTGTTCAGAGATCTGTTCCCGACCAGCTCCTGCTTGAGGAACGCGTGCATCGTGCTGGGTTGTCAGCAGAGTGGGCTTTTTCCGGTCAGGCCCAAGCGCAACCTCTCCCTACCTTGTTTAACTTTCTGTGAAATGTGGCCGACAGCGCTTAGTATGAGAGTACCCATAAAAGTACACATTAGCACTAGAGGAGAGGGGTGGATACTGTACCTGTAAAGGCAGTAAAAGGAGGGCGGTAGGAAGGGGACTTTTTGCGACAGCAACGGAGGCAGGAAAAGAAGTAGCAGGAAGTGGGCATCAAATCTTGGCAGTCCTGAGGAGGAAGGGGGAAGACAAAAGGTGAAGAAGCAGTGAGGGTGAACTGAGTGAGACGGTTTAGTTATGCTGTGTTTTGTGTGCCAGGATCTCTGTGGCTATGGAAATAAAGAAGGCAGTCTGCTTTCAAGATCTGGTTTGGCAATGAAAAACAGTTGTCTGTTTGTCATTCGAATAGCAGCACTGGGCTTGAATTGGGAGAAAGCCATTGATTATCCTCCTATCGGAAAACTCTTGAGTTAGCACTACCTTGTTCCATAAGCAGACTAAGCAAGGAAGGAGGCTCTAATGTTTGCACAATCTGCCATGTTTGCTGAGCCACACTTCCAGGGGATTTACATGCATTACCTCCATTTAGGGAGGTATCTCTATCTTAAATGGGAGTCAGTGAAAGCAAGAAAGGCTAAGTGACTTGCACAAGGACACATGACTAGTAATTTTGGAAAGTCTTGGTCCAGCGGTTTCCAAAGCCTGTCCTCACGCTTTGGAGGTGATTGGAATTCAGCTCCGCTACTCCCCTACTCCAGACCCTCCTCCCACTAAGACAACAGTTGTCCCTTAGGTAGAAGGAGCTTGAAATTTTACGATCAGAGATTTATCCTTTATCTAAACATTTTATTCTTTTTTTTTTAAAGACTTGATGTTAAGCTCCCCTTTGATTCTTTTTATTTATTTATTTTAATTAATTAATTTATTTATTTTTGCTGTGTTGGGTCTTCGTTTCTGTGCGAGGGCTTTCTCTAGTTGCGGCGAGCGGGGGCCACTCCTCATCGCGGTGCGCGGGCCTCTCACTGCCACGGCCTCTTGTTGCGGAGCACAGGCTCCAGACGCGCAGGCTCAGCAGCTATGGCTCACGGCGCTAGTTGCTCCGCGTCACGTGGGATCTTCCCAGACCAGGGCTCGAACCCGTGTCCCCCTGCATTGGCAGGCAGATCCTCAACCACTGCACCACCAGGGAAGCCCTAAACATTTTATTCTTTAGTAAATTTCTACTGAGAGGAATGAGCCATTAAAAAGTTTAGCATTAATGTCTTCCTTACTGAGAACATATTTATGAGATAATTTCCTGCAAGGAAATTTTGATCATGTGCATGCGGAATGGGGGGCAGTCAGAAAAGGGACAGAGGACTTCCCTGGTGGCACAGTGGTTGAGAGTCCGCCTGCCGATGCAGGGGACATGGGTTCATGCCCCGGTCTGGGAAGATCCCACGTGCCGCAGAGCGGCTGGGCCCGTGAGCCATGGCCGCTGAGCCTGCGCGTCCGGAGCCTGTGCTCCGCAACGGGAGAGGCCACAGCAGTGAGAGGCCCGCGTACAGCAAAAAAAAAAAAAAAAAAAAGGGACAGAATGCGAGACTGACACAGAAGAGGGAGGCAGAGATGGAAGACACCTTTGCTTAATCCTCAAATGTTTCTGCTCCCCGGGGGAAGCCCTCCCCCTCCCAGCTTCTCTCCCTGTCCAGGGAACATAAGGGTAACTGGCTAGTTCACCCGAAAGGATCAGCGAGTGGGCAGAGGCCAGAGACGAGAAGGCTGCCGATAGCAGGGATGGGGGTGGGGGCAGTGAGGTGGAGACAAAGGGGGAAGTAACTTTATAAATAAAAAAATGATAAGTGATGAAGAGAATGGCTAATCCTGGGGAACCCTGAGAATGCCGGACCGCCAAGCAAGGGCCTTTCTTTTTTTCACTTTCCTTTTTCTTTTCTTTTTCATTTCCTTTTATTTAATTTCGCTGCAGCACGTATAATCAATTACAGCCTGAATCGGGATAAAGGGAGGGGAAGCACTTTAATTCATAAATCAATTTTATACGGTCATCAGTCAGGTTGTGAATGCAAATACCTCTGTCGGTTTAGGTTATTCAGAATTAATTGACTCCCACCGGGCTGGGCTGCAGATGGAGAGGGGCTTTCTCACAAAGTCTCCTTGGGCCCAGCTTGGGGGCCGCCTGCTTCCGCCCTTCCCCCTCGGGCCCTCAGCTACCACCCTTTGCTCCTTTACCCTCTGGGCCCCAAACGTGGAGATGATGGGGGTGGGCATCCAGCAAAGAAGCTGGGTGGATAAGAGCCCAGAAAGATTGTTTGAAGAAGGAAGGGGATACACAGAAAGATGAAAGACCCCAAACAAACCCTCTTCAGTCCAGGCCCTGCAGAGACACCTTTATGCGATTAGAAATGCTTAGCTTTCAAGGGTCTGCTTTTAAGTTCTCTTGAGCTTCTTAAATAAGAAAGAAAAAAGAAAACAATTGGAAAAGCCAGAGCCCCTGGGCTGAAGCTGAAGGGATATTATTCAGAAACCACTGGGTTGCAGTGGTTCCTGTGGCTGCCAGATTTGAGCAGCTGGGGAGCAGCCCGGGAGAGAGGGCGAAGCGCCTGCAGGGCCCAGCACAAGTGAGGGCAAGGTCCTGCCCAAGCACCTTAGGCTGACGGGCACGGAGAGCCCCGGTCTGTGGACCCACACTGCAGCATGAGGAGAGAAAGAATGAATCAGGTGTAGGAAGGACTGCGGCTGCCTAGCTGGGCAGCACCTGTTTCCTAAGTCAGGGTCTTCTCCCACAGGAGTTCACTCTAATTCGGAAAAGACACACACCTACCCACCCGTACATTAGGCCTACGCTGTCCTCTACTTCCCAGCTAGCTATAACCCTGAGCGTGTTGCTCCAAATCAGACTGTTTTCGTGGTTTTCACCAATGGCCCCCACGTTAGACTCACCTAGGGAGTTTTTTGTTCTGTGTGTTTTGTTCGTTTGTTAATGTCGATGTGCAGGGGGTCCACTCTTAATAAATCCTGCTTTAATCAGGTCTTGAGTAGAGCCCAGGGAATTGGTGTTTTTTAAATAAAGCTGCAGGTGAGTCCAATGTACAGGTAAGGCTAGAGCCACTGAAATATCTGAGAACCACTCCCATCCCCAGGCCCCATGCTCTCCCCAAAACCCAGGACTGGTTCTCAAAGTGTGGGGCATTAGAATTGTATGGGGAGGAAAAAGATTGGTAAGGAAAAGGAAAAAAAAAAAACAAAATAAAATTTGAGACTACATATGTTGCAGATTCCCTGGTCCCCTCCAGACACAGTGAATCTCTAGAAAATTCTGTAACTTATACAAACTCCCAGCAAGTGTGGGAAGCCCTGCTGGGTTTATTTGAAGGCAGATCCTACCCTGCTTTCCATTGCTGGGCGTCACATTTTGCCTTCACGTACCGGCTCTGAGTTTGTGAATTCTGCCAGAGAGCTCTCCTGAGAGACCCACACCTGAATCCGACACAAAAGGAAAGCAATCCATTTGATGGGATGATCTTAAAGTTTGCATGTTCCCAAACATGGGTTCTTAATCCATATCGAGCCTCTGAAAAATCAGCTGCAAAATCCTTCACATATTTTTAACCAGAACTCAAATAATCGGCCCCTGATCTTTAATACAGTAGCTTGTATGCAAATGAGCCATATTTATTTATTATAAAAGGCTAAGAGGAATTCTTGGAGAAATGTTCCAGTTAGTCGCTCATTTGTATTTTACCCTATACTACTGGAGGCAGTAAAACTGCCTTTCTTGAAAATTCTTAGTACTTCAGACTTCATTCCCAAGTCAGACTAGACTTCCTCTCCCAGAAGTCTGAAGGTCTTAATGGAGATTAAATGTGTGTTCTCTCCTGCTGTACTTAGCCAGCAGCAAAGAGAAATTGTGGGGGGTTGGGGGGTGCAGAATGAAAGGGCACCTTGTTTGCAAAGCTCTATGTTTCTAAGGTAGAAAACGAAGACGTCCATTCGGGGGAAAAAGAAATCCTTAGACCATTAAGGCAGTATGCCAGGGTGATTAAACATACTGCCCAGCTTTGAAACAGCTGCACCACTTACCTTGGACAAGACGTATAACTTGTGTGCCTGTTTCTTCCTCTTTAAAGTGGGAATATTAACAGGAGCTACGTCATAAGGTTGTTGTGAGGATTAAATGAGATAAAGCGTCTAAAAAGCTAAGCAGAAAGCAAGCTCAGTAAATGACAGCACTTACTTCAACTGAGAGAAAGCATGGATGAGAGGTTTCTGAAGAGTGCATCAGTGGGCCTGTTGGTCTGAATTGGTCCCCCCCAGTAGCAGCAGCATCCTTGAGAACTTGTTAGAAATGTGAAATCTCCAGCCCCATCCCAGAACTACTGATCCGAAGCTCTGGGGGTGGGACTCAGCGCCCTGTGTGTTAACAAGCCGGTGATTCTGAACCCCCCTAAAGTTGGAGAACCATGGGGTAAGTGAAGGGCTGGAGGCTTGGCAAGCAATCAGAAGGTTCTTAGGGTCAAGCAGTTTGTGGTAAAGAAGGAGGTTGGACTCGATTCTCTGTATAGGAAACAGAGGAAGGTGGCTTATACGACTGTGTTTGGGATTGGAAGGCAAGGCAGCTCAGAGGGACTGCGGCCTGGGGTGTCCAACCAGAGGGTGACATCTCAGCAGGAAACATAACACTTTGGACAACAGCACTGTTTGCAAAGCCCTGCCCCAAGCGACCTCTCAGACCTCACAACCTCAGACTGCCTTCCCTCCTCCACACTCCCAGCCCCTCCCCAGATTCCAAGACCCAGGGGTGCCTCCGACCCCATTGCAGCCTGGGACGTCAGCAGACTGCACTGCCCACTCTGTTGCCAGATGAGAGCAGCAGGGAAGTCTGAGTCTCCTGGCCTAGACTTGTGCAAAGAGGGCAGCTCTGCCAGGAAAAGGGTCCTAGAAGGGTAGTCTCAGCCATGCTGCTTTAAGATGCCAGTGGGGTACCTTCTCCCTAGCACTTTCCTTCTCCCACAATAGGATTCCCAAGAGCCAGAAGGTGGAGATGGGGGGAAGGCAGTCTGGAGGGGTGGAAACAGGAATTTGGAAGTCATCTGTATAAAGGTAGTTTTTTTTTAAGGTATCAAAAAAAAAAAAAAAAAAAAGGAAAGAGAGAGAAGTCCAGGGGTTTCAGAGAGAAACCACATATTCAGATCTATAAGAGGCTAAAGAAGGAAAAGCAGGCACAGTTAGGAGCCAAAGGGGTGGTTAAAATGCCCTGTTAAAGATTTCTACTTCCATTCCACGAACAATAATAGAGCACCTACTGGGTTCCAGGGACTCTGCTATACTCTGAGAGACAGAAATGCATAAGACACAATTCCTGCCCTCCAAGAGCCTTTGAAGAAAGACAAGAAAATAGAAAAATTGTGCACATTCCTTCCAAAATGACACCTGAAGAAAAGGAGAAAAGAAAGCAACTCCCAAAGTTTTTTTTTTAAACACTTGACTTAAATTTGATATTTGGAGTTCAGCAAAAAGGCAGAGTGCGAATTATCCACTCCCAACCCCTCTCGTTTACATGCACACGCACATGCGCACATGCGCACACACACACTTCAGCAGCAGTCGTGTCCTTGTGGAGCTGGCCAGTGAAGGATCTGCCTTCCAGTGGCTGCTGGCCCTGCCACAGGACTTCAGTCTTGATCAGAAAAGCACTAGAAGTTCATTAAAGAAACAAATCCTAGAGTTTATGGTATGTAAGCCAACTCCAACCTACCCTCCCTTCAATGAGGTAAAGGCGAAGGAGCCTGACAAACACAGATCTAATTTCCTGTGAAATGCACAGGGGTTTAGAAACTAAGAGAGGAGCAGGATCTAGACAGATACATTTTGCATTTTATCACACAAGATACATAAAACCCTTCTGTTGTGTTCACTAGGCCCAAGGCCCCCTTAGTTTCATCCATTCTTGACTGGTACCACATCCTGTCTTGAGCTCAGCCCTTCAGATCCCCCTCCCTTTGGGCTACCTCTCCTTGGGGAAGAGAAGTTAAGGCAACTTCGTTGGTGTGGTGGCTGGGACTTAAGTCACATGCTTCCCAAGATATCTGTCGCAGTGGTCACTTTCCCAGATCACTGTCCCACTTTCACACTTTCTCTAAATGTGAGCCAGTCAGTTATTAGACTGGGGCAAAATGGAGACCCTAAAAGGGGCCCCTTTGTTACTCTTCATGCCTCAGCCCCCAGGTACTCCTGGTATCTGTTCTCTTGCTCCCTGAAGGAAGAAATGAGTTTTTATTCCCTCTCAGGTCTCTGCTGATATTTATTTCCCAGGTCAGTTCCAAACAGCCAAATGAATTTTTCAGAAAAACTACAGCTGGAGTGTCAGGGTCCAGGTAACAATATTAAAATAATCGAGAGAGGAAAAAATCTCAGAATCCCTTGGGTGTCTTTTTCACAAAGTTTTCTTCTGGGCATCCTTACACACTCAGGGTTATTCCTTGTTTCCCTTCTGTTGTTCTCCTTGGCCATCTTCCCTGCCACTTCTTTTTTTCTCTGTATTGCTCCCCAAAGCACAAGCTATGTGTGTATGATCCTGAACAAAGTTGATTCCAAAAGTTGTTTTTTTTTTTTTTTTTTTTTTTTTAAGAATGTTCCTTAGACAAAAAACAACCCTGGCTGCAGCTGGAGGCTGCTGGGATTTCTGTGCCTTGTTTTCATGCATGGCCCCTTTCATGAAACCCAAGGGAATTCATGGGGGTGGGGTGGAGGAAAAAGAGGAGGAGGAGGAAGAGAGGCGTGAGCCTTTACACCCAAAGTGGGATTTCTGAAGAATTTACAGCATCTTTTCTGGAGACCGTTAAGGTTTATTGCCCTAGTACCAGCAGTTACAATGCTCCGTGGCGCTCAGAGCTGAGCCCATGCCAAGGATCCCCTAGCTTGCTAAAGCTGGCAAGAGGCCAACTCTAAAGCAAGTTCACTTCAGGGAGAGGGAGCTAGCTTAATTGGGAGGTGGGTCAGAGGAGAGGGAGAAACCCAGAGAGTAAATAAGGCATTATCAAGTCACAGCTTCGGCTCCACAGTCAAATAAAGCTGACTTTGGGTGACTTTCCACCGTTTACTAGCTTCTGATATTAAACAAGTGATTTAACCACTCCAAGACTGAGGTTTCTAATCTGTAAACCGGAGCTCATAGGAGCACCTAATTTATTGGATTATTGTGAGGATTAAATAAAGTAAATCCTGTAAAGAGTTTAGTACAGTGTCTGGTTCACAGTAAGAGCTTAATGTGTATTATTTTATATTGATATGATTATAAATAATGACACTGCAGGAAAGGAGAGGCCACCAAGTTCACACTTTTTCTAAAGGTGAATGTGTATAACGAGACGTAATTTCTTTCTTACCTCTAAACATTGCCTTCTATGGCAACTCTCCCAGCCACGTCTGCTAGGTACCTTGGGTGTGAGGGGAAAGACCAGTAAAAAAAAAAAAAAAAGAAGAAAAGTGAGAGAAAAAGAAGAGATGATGATAGCAAAGGAGATTTATAGGGAGAAATAATTGGAAAAAGACATGAGAGAAAACTAAGTGAAAGAAAAGAAAATAGAAATTGTCAAAGATGGAAAGAATTTTTGCAGCTGGATACAGACTAAGCAGGAAATGCGGATGAGAGGCAGAGGAGTCTGGAAATGTGCAGAGCTTGGTTTGCCGGCCAATGAGTCCTCTGAGGAGGTAATGACTCCTAAAAGCCATGAGCTTGCAGGTATTTAAAAAGAACCTAAGCAGCAGAGCAAACCTTCCTGCAGAACATATAACCCCTCTGTATACTTTCTGTCAGTCACAAGCCCTCCTTCCCAACCCTCCCCGAGCCATGGGTGGCTGCCCCACCTCTAGCTGCACAGCCTCACACCTGCAGACTTTACTGTAATCCTGAAAGAGACTTGGTTCTCCAAGATAATGTTTGACACTTTGTGCTTTGGGTGGCTCTGCCGCAAAGGGTTAAATTATCCCATGCCTGGGGCTTGCTAAATGCTCCATAGTGTTTGTTGAATGAGTGAGTGCATGAATGAGTCATGTTGAGGCAGGCCTACGTGACTGCTAAAGGCTACAGGGTTTCTTCCTCCAGGGTGAGGGGGTGGAAATGTTCTAGAATTAGATAGTAGTGGTGGTTGTACAACCTTGTGAAGGTACTAAAATTGCTGAATTGTACACTTTAAAATGGTGAACGGCATGGTATGTGAATAATATCTCAATAAAATAAATATAAAAGCATAAGCTACAGACTTAGAGAAACAGTCACAACTAGCGCTTATCTTCCAGTTTGCTCTTGACATTGGGTCCTCTTCCCATCCCTTTGTTCCTTCTCAGAGCATAAGGACAGAATAATTACCTTAAAAAGTCTTTTCAAGTTTTCCTTGGATTTTCAAGTTCCCATGAAACCTAAGCGAGACCAAGCTTGCTTAGATCTCATAGAAACGAGGTGGCTAAACAGGAGGGGCACAGCCTCCTCTGGAATATTTCTCTAGGAGCTGTGTAAACGTTTCATGCATGAACACAAAGATTCACTCTCTCAGTGAACCCCTTCACATCGTCCCAGCCACCAAGGCTCAGCCGCTAAGAAATTCTGGGAAATCAATGGCACTGTTAGCTCATCTTAATGTATGTTAGCCTTAAGTGCTTTTATGAAACACCTTATCTTCCCTGACGGTCAGGGGCCTTCAAGTGAGCAGAAATGATTTTCCAGATGGGGTGAAGTAGAACAAAGTCTAGCAGTAGATTCGTCTGCTCTTTCAACCTCCCCACACAGAGGACCTATATACCCAGAGATGTCTTCCTGGTATTGGAAGTTACTGTTTGCTATGGACACTTCAGTTTTGTGAGATTGTGTGGTTAACTTATGCACAGTACACTTCTCAAAGGATTTTGTGTGGAGCTTATTTCAATGGCTTGTTTAGTACTGGCAAGGGAAACTCCTAAATCTTAAGCACTGTTTAATACATCAGTAGCAGACTTTTTAGACAAACAGGATTTCAGGTTCGAGGGCTGCTGTCTGCTCTATTCCTATCAATTAAAGAGGGAATGAGTCCATATGTGTCTGCCTCCCGCTCTAAGGTTTGGGCCAAGTACTGGGTCTCCAAGAAAAACTGAAAAAAGCAGGCTATCTTCTGTTTCAAGTTCCTTCTCCAGCATCCAATCATGAACAGAATAAAAATGTAAAACAGGGAAATGCTACTTAAACCTAATCTTGAACAAAAGAAACAAACATTAACATCTTCATTCACTTTCTGTGAACTGAGAGGCCCTAAGAGTTTCTGAAAAGTCCACCCAATCATTCTTCATAACTTGTCATGACTCACTGAGAATCTCAGTTACCAAGCCTACAAAGTGAGATTTGACCTTGATCTTAGGTTCCTGGTGTTGTCACTACCAAGGCCCCCCGTTCCTCTATGTTGGCAATGATGTCATCAGCCAACCAGAGCCTCAAATCCCCATGAGCTCTCAGTGCTAACAACTGAATTGCCTGACATCATCATCAGTTGGGGAGTTTGTTGAAAGTTAAATGTATGATTCCTTTTAAACTTTTAAAGTTGTTGAAGTAAAGCTTTTAGAGCCACTATTTTTGTCTTTGAGTATCCCCCAGCTGTTCAAGGACCCCAGATTGGAGCTTCACCAGATAATCTGTGAGGCTCTTGCCAGCTTCAGGATTCTCCAAGTCTGGAAATCTGAGGGTGAATGAGTAAGCCACGAGTGACCTGGACTTGCCCCTCCTTTCAGCCTACCCTGAAGATTCTCCCTGAAAAACAGAATTGCCCACTGGCTGGACTTCACACTCAGAACCAGCCATTACTGTCTTCATAGTTAGGGTAAAACAATGCAAAATCAAGGAAATGGTCATTATTTGGATTTAAATCCTGGTTGTTAATTTCCTCCAAAAGCCTTTGGTCTAGAAACTTAAGGGAAATGGCTCCTTCTTTGTCTTTTCTAACAAACTTTGTGACTGTAGGAGATGAAGAGAGAGATCCTTATCTACTGCACCCCAGGTAGTAAACCATAAAACTCTTGAGTTCATTGAAACCCTAGAGAATGCTTGCACAGAGGGAAACAGCCATGCAGCTGAAACTCAAGAGAAAGGCAAAGGAAGAGAAAGAAAGATGTCCAGGAACCCAGAGATGCTACAGCTTCTTTCCCCAGTGCCTGTCCTCTTGGAAGGGGCAGAGGCCTACATCCCATACTCAGCCCCTCCCTCGTATACCTCTTAATAGTGTGGTTTTCTAGACACTGTGGGTGGCAACCCTTTATATTAACCTCCATTAGTACAGAAAACCCAGAGCAGCGTTCTTTGCTATAAAAAAAAATGGCACTGATGTCAGCAGCCCTTCTCACAGTGGCCAGCATGGTTGCTTTTGCAGTCTCCAGTGTCAGCGAGCTTGCAGTGTGGCTTATCTTGTCCTCTTTTATTAAAATGCTTACTTTGTCACTGCCTAATTTTTAAAGATCAAGACAATTTTTTTCCCTCAAGCTTAGGAGCCTTTGCTAACTTTGGGAGAGGACAGTTCCTCAGCATATTCATTAGTGATCTAATTGACTTACCAAGAATACTTTATACCCCTCTTTGGAATCTCAAGAGAAGACATTTCTGATAGCCACAAATTGTATACAGTACTTCCCCCTTATTCTCAGGGGATACATTCCAAGACCCCCCAGTGGATGCATGAAACCACAGATAGTACTGAACCATATAGTTACCATGTTTTTTCCTATACATACATACCTATGATAAAGTTTAATTTATAAATTAGGCACAGTAAGAGATTACTGACAATAATAATAAAATAGAACAATTATAACAATCTACTGTAATAAAAGTTATGTGAACGTGGTCTCTCTTTCTCTCTCAAAATATCTTACTGTCTTGTACTCCCCCTTCTTCTTTTAATGACATGAGATTTTAAAATACCCATGTGATGAGATGAAGTGAGGTGAATGACATAGGCATTGTGACATAGTGTTAGGCTACCACTGACCTTCTGAGGATAGCTCAGAAGAAGGGTCATCTGCTTTGGGTAATCCTGGGTCTTCACACCATATTGATGTTGATGGTTGGGGATCCTGGTGGGACGGCACAAGATTTCATCATGCTTCCCAGAATGGCATGCAACTTAAAACTTATGAATGGTTTACTTCTGGAATTTTCCATTTAATATTTTTGGACCACGGTTGATCATGGATAACTGAAACTGTGGGAAGCGAAAGCACAGATCATGGGGGACTAGTGTACTTTTCATTGCCTCTCACTGTTCCTTGCGCTTCTCTCCCAGAGCACCTTAAGCATTGTTGTTCCCTTTCTTTAATGCTCCTTCAAGAAAATGCTTCATGTTTTCAGGTTGAACATGTTATTAATTTAGGAATGTATGAGCCTCTTCCCAGGAAGTTAACCCATTTCCTGGTGGCCCCCAGCAAAGTCTTCGTCTGGATATTATTTGCATATTAAGTTGATTTTGTATTGCTCCCCCAGAGAAATTGGAAAATCATTCAAAGAACTTCAGGAAATTAAACATTCTTGAAACACTGGCTTTTATTCATCATCACTGTCATCATCATCTCTATCACTGTGCTTTTAAATCCTTCTATAAATAAATAATCAAGTGGACTTCTGATGTCAGAAAAGCAGAAGATTACATGCTGTTTTCCACATTTATTGACAGTGTGTTGGAGCCTGAATATGAGGCAAACTCAAGTTTACTCATATTTTAAGGAAGTAAATGCCACTCAGGACATTTACCCTTTCCCTTCCACCCTGTCCTGGGTAGCATCTTCAAATCTGAAGATGAAGGGAAAGTAGAAACAACTTGTAAACCCTACGTCATGCTGTGGACTGTGTCTGGGTTATTTCAGTAATTCTCACCACAAGCGAATGAAGCTGGTGTTATCATAAACTTCTCACTTTTTATTCACAATTGCTCAGAGGTAACCACTTTGTCATTTCAGTTTGTACAAAGCTCTTACGTTTGTTTGTTCCTCCCTCTATCCCCACAGCTGCTCCCCTTTAACCACCACACCCCATAGGCAACATGCTTAATATGTCTTTAATAAAGGCACTCTTGCAATAGATATTACCCTGTGCGCATGTATTTTTATTTACATAAATGGATTCCAAAACATTTTTTTCACATTTTAATCTCTGACATAAGGATGTACCTTGCAATCAATGGTAGGTCAGTTGATCGAAAGTAAAAGAGTTTTTACTTTCTTAGTCAAAGCACAAAATAGTGGTGCCTAATACAGTAAATGATATTTAGATGCAGTGAAATTTATTTATTGAAATAGTTGATTTACAATGTTGTGTTAGTTTCAGGTGTACAGCAAAGTAATTCAGTTATATATATACATACATATATATATATATATATATATATGTATATATATATACATACATACAAATATATGTGCTTTTTCAGATTCTTTTTCCTTATAGGTTATTACAAAATATTGAGTATAGCCCCCTGTGCAATACAGTAGGTCCTTGTTGGTTATCTATTTTATATATAGTAGTGTGTGTATGTTAATCCCAAACTCCTAATTTATCCCTCTTCCCTTTCCCCTTTGGTAACCATAAGTTTGTTTTCTATGTCTGTGGGTCTATTTCTGTTTTGTATATAAGTTCATTTGTATCATTTTTTTTAGAGTCCACATATAAGCGATATCATACGATATTTGTCTTTCTCTGTCTGGCTCACTTCACTTAGCATGATAATTTATATATCACATCCTACTTCTTACATTTTCCCCCTTGGAATACCAGTTTAAGACCATGCATGTTGCCATTTGTTCATCTCTTCTGTTGCTTCTCATTGCTGCCCAGCACTCCAGGATGGTCCTCCATTGTACTCTATCTATCCAGCTTCCTGACACCACAGACAGAACTAGAATAAGCATCCTTGTGTATGTTCCCTATGGCATATTATAAGCATTTCACTGGAATAGTATGTCTAGGGCTAAAATTGGCGGGTCATTGGGTTTGTAAATATTTATTTGGCCAAGTAGAGCCAGATTGCTTTCCAGAATGGCTACACTATCCATGTTTCATCAGCAGCATATGAGGGTCCTCTGAACCCACATCCCTGCCAACACTTGCCATTATCTAGCTTCCTCATTTTACATTTGAGAAAAGGAAGCTTGGCATGAGTGGATCCTCTTCCCTTTTACCAAGAAGAAGTAGATGTAGCTTGGGGTACTGGAGCCTAGACTATGCCAAGATGCCTCTATGGCCACATAGAAGAACCATGGGGTTTCTTACTCTGCATTTCCTCAGTCATTTAAGTATGTCCCTTACCCTATCTACCCTATCTGGGCATCAGTGTTCTCATCCCTTAATTAAAGGAGTAATATTTGATGATGTCCAGGGTTCTTTCCAAATCTATAATTCTCCAACTCTGAGCACACTTTTGTCCATCACCAGCAATTGCCTCTGCCTCTAACAGCATCCAAGTGTCTCTGTGGGCTTCAAGATGTTGGAAATGACAGGCTGTTCTTTGTACCTTTTCATCTAAGTGACAAAAGCACCCACACTCAATGCTATCCTCTTTCATATGAACCTCCTCTCCCAGTCTCTGCACCCTCGACTGAGACAATGCCCAGAAATAAAAGACAAGATACACAAGTGTACTTTTGCAAAGTCCAAGAGTATGTTAAATTAGGCTTTGTTCCAGTCTGAAAAGTTTTATTTCCCCTGTTCTGGTGAGGGATGGATCACATTATTTCTAAGCCAGAGTCCAAATACAAAAATGACATCACCCAAACTGGGAGAAGCCAAAGGTCTCTCCTCAGCCATTTCGTGAATAAGGGATGGAGAAATGATATGAAGTTGGGGGTCGCTCTGAGAGATTTTATGGCTAAATATTCACTCCCCACTTGTTTCTCTATACTGGATAAGCTTCTGCAGACTCTTCTGGCTTCCAGCCACTGCCTGAAAGGACTGTGAGTGCATGTCCGTGTAGACTAGCCTCTCCAAGATTCACTTCTGACATCTCCCTCAGGAAGACCAGCCCTTCTTGAGCCTCATAGATGGGCAGTCGCTTTCCACCAGCAATCTCCACGTTTAAACCTATCAGCCCCTTCCCATGTCACATTCTTGTCAGGTTTTCAAATCTCAGAGACCTGGAGAGGCTGTATTTGGGGCTGAGTTTCGGCTTCCTGTTCTCAGGGAGAAAGAGATGAAGTGCACCACTGGACACAGAGGGAAATTCCAGGGTGAGAGGTCTCAGGTCCTAGGCTCTCGTCCTCTGAGCTGGTATCTCTTCTGTCTCCTCTCTCTCCTGAGCCCATATGGTTCCATTTTGAATACCCAGTGCACCACTGTCTATCCCAGGGTTGTAAAGGGCAGGGTAGGAATTGTTACTGAGGGGTACTCCATGAGATGCTCCTGTGTAATTCAAACATCTTGTTATCCTAAACAAAAGACTCTTAGCTGGCTGTTTTGCTCTTGTCCCAGTGGGCCCCTTTGTCAGCAGCAGGATTCAATCTTCTCCCTTTGATAGCCAAGTTGGGATATTTATTTTACTTTGCTATGGCCCAAGATCTGCTTATTGGGAAGAGCTGCTTAGCCAGTTTGCATCAGTTCTGCTGGGACCTGGATGGGAAATTCAGTATCAGCCCACATGGAATATTGTTCTGGCTTAGCTGCAGGATTAAGGTTCAGAGTTCCAACATACTTGTCTTCGCTTACTCTGCAGGGTCATTGCTAGGACACTTGGGGCCCTGCACCACTCAGGCTGGTAGGGGAGTACTCAGGTCTGGGACTTAACTGCTTTTTTTTTAACTTTAAGTAATAGCATGTTATAGCAGATAAGGCAGTGCCCGGGGAGGTCCAGACTTTATTGAACTCACTAACTGAGATAAGTGAACATTATAACCCGCCTCACCAGTTCATGTCAGGTTTTTGACCAAAAGAGTTTTGAGAAAAAAATGTGATTTTTAGAGCTCCTTTTCAGGTGTGGAAATTACAGATAAATGATTATGGAGCTAGTTAATGGAAAAAGCATACTAAACCTTCGGCACCAGAAGGACAGAGATTCAAATCCTTTCAGGCTGATTTTGGGGAAGTCACTTAATTGCTCTGAGGTTCAGTTTCCTGAACTGGACTGAACTACCACCTTGTCGTATTGTTTGGAAGATTAAATGAGACATGGCATGTGCAGCATAAGTTAAGTTAAAAAAAATAACTTAATTTTAGGATATGTGGAGGGATGAGGGATGAACTAGAGCAATGAAATGTTGGAAGAAACAAGACACAGATTTGGGGAAGGCAGTGAACCATAGGGAAAACCTTAATTTGAGAGTGTGAAGGAACAAGGGAAAGAAGAGTCAGAAGAATGGAAACTTGCTAGTGGGCTAGGTAGGCTCCGAGGAAGGCCAGAGGCTCTAAAGTAGGTGCCTTGAGCTGTATATAACCAGAACATAGCGCACTGGAGCTAAGGGATGGGCGTAAGGTACAGCGGGAAAAGTTGAGACACCACTTGGGGACCTGCCTGTTGGATATATAGAGAACCAGTCAGTGTGTCTTTCAGCATCAAGCAAGTTTTTCCACTAGGAGCACCTGACTCTTACTCACCTGGATGCATATCTACCCTGCAATTTCATTGCACTTGGAACCAGGTGACTAAATTCATAATGCCCAAAAGCCCCCAAACAGAAATGAGAAGTAAATGATGACATTCGTTATACAGTGCATGCCTACCCAAAGTGCCAGACACTGGGCTAAGGCATTTTACACCCATCACCTCCTTAAATTCTCACAGCACCATGAGGAATGTATTATTTTCCACATACCATAGATGAGGAAACTGAGGCTCAGAGACGTTAAATGATTGCCCAAGGTCACAGAGCTAGCAAGTGGCAGAGCTGGAATTCACCTCTAAGTCTGATTGACAGCATGAACCACTACAATGCACTTCCTTACTGCTGGTAGCAAGAAATGTCATAGATTTTATATGAGAAATCCCTAAGCTCTCAGGCACTGGAAATGTAAGGCTACAGTGGTGGAGCTTTTGTGGGAAGGACCTTGGCCCCCTTCACCACAGTCCTTCCTCTCGGCTGGCTCCCAGTTCCCAGCTGATGCCCACTAGGCACAGCAAGCCCAGGGAACCCACAATCCTTTTAAGGACCCACAAAAATGTTTCAATTTGTCATAAAATCAGAAGAGTAAAACTAATATAATTTATTATATTCAAAGAAGTTACAAAGGATAATTTTTAGTACTTTTATGTGGAGGAAAGGGCACACAAAAGGCCCATGAAAACCATAATGCAGCCCTGCCTGCTTTCTTAAATAATGTAGAAAGTGTATGGTGTGTAATTGCAATCCTTGCATAGCACCACCTCCTCTTTCATTTATTTGGAGAGTTATATCATTCTAGAAATCCTTAAGTAGGGAACATGCTTTTTTTGGCAGGCTCTTCTTTTCAGCTGACATAAAAACTGATACAAATATATCTAAATACTCAGATATACAAATGTGACCAGATACTTAAAGCTTAATATTCACAAGCTATACCCAAGAATTGTGTACCCCAACTTGTTCATGGACATAGATTCATAAGCACCATGGGGCAGCCCTAGAACCTTCACTGTAAACATAATCACCAACACACACAAAGACACACACACACACACTTCTCCAACAATAAAACAAATAGACAAGGAGCCAAGAAGATCAAATTACTATCCCATGAACAGTTAAAAAGAGAAAAATCCCAGAGTTGCAGTCCAATCTGTGGTAGGTAAATAAAGGATCAAGACGGGGTGGGAAAAAGAATAAGGCAGTGCAGATTGAGCCAATGCATTTATTATTATTATTTTTCAAGGTCCAAGACCAGAGTAGTTATTAATGATGGCTCTCAGAGTTTCCCCAATTAGGCATCCCCTGCTCTTTGAAGGATTCCAGATCTGTACAAGCCAGTAATAACATCAGATTTGAGGACTGAGTTGGGGGTCAAGACAAGGGGAGAAGGGGAGGGGGTAAAAGCTCTGTGAGGGGATCCATGATTAAAAACAAGCTCAGAAACCACTGAAAAGCCAGAAAGGAAACTATCTCCTTAATTGGACCCCTTTCACCTCTTTCTTTCCCCATTCTGCCAACAATTCTCCTCCCTGCACAGAATGTACCCAGGCAAAACATTTGAAAGGGATTATCTGCCCTGTTCTTCAAAGCCAAGTTATTTTTGGTTAATTGGGGGTGAAAATGTGAGGCAACCTCTGAGCAAAGATACCCTGAAGTCCTGCCTGTTTAGAATCAACAAATCCCAAACTCATACCGGTAAGAAGATGTATACTCATAATGGAGCTTCAGGCTTCAATATGATTCCTACAATATTCATTTATCTGGAATGTTGGGAGATTTAGGTATTTTGATTCACTAATTCATTCCACAAAGATATAATGCCACCTATTGAAATAATAATGATAATTATAAAGTGATAACTCTGTGCCTGTGCTAAGTACTTTATCTGCAGTGATCTCATTGAATCCTCACAGCTCCATGAATTAGGCACTGTTATTACAGAGAAGGAATTGTACAGAGGAGGAAACTGAAGCTTGGAGACATGAAGTAATTTACCCAAGATCTAGGAAATAGATCAGGTGCACTGTAACTCAGATATCTCGTTGTGTAGTTTACATTGTGGGTTTTTTTCTCATTACTATTCATCATTTAAGGTTCTTTCCAAATTTTTACTACTAGAAATAACATGGCAATGTACTCTTTGAACATAAAGTTTTTCTCTTATTCCTGATCTTTTTTTTTTTTTAAAGAATAAATTCACAGGAGTAAGATGTCTGGATTAAATGGTTTAAATATTTGTTGACTCTCACTGTATTGCCAAATTGTATTTTTAAAGGTTTTGCTCATTTACACTGGGAACATCACCATACAAATGACCCATTTTTCTCAAATCCTTTCAGATACTGTCTATTTACTGATAAGATTTGGCTGCTCTCTGGCCACCATTCCACGATCAATGGCAGAGGTTCTCAGGAATGCTATTTTAGTGGCCAGTAGCATCCCAAGGCTGTGAACATGCTGGATTATATGAAGGCCATTGGTAATGAAGGCCATTACCTCTTACCCCATCTCCCATCTGTTGGCCAATACCTGTAATTCCACCATTAGGGACTCATCCTTTTGGCTTAAGGTTTAGAGTTTTTCTAAAATGTCCCCTGGAAGGTGTTACTTTTAAATGGCTATCAGTTATTTATATTCAGTGTTGAAGGAACAGAACCAGGTTATTTTGAAAAGGAAAGGAAGCCAGGGGACAGTGTTTGGAGTTCTGGGGGCATGGGGTGGGGAAGGGGATTTGGGGAGGGACTGAGAGCCAAGAAGAAAGGTGCAGGCTTCCCTGGTGGCGCAGTGGTTAAGAATCCGCTTGCCAATGCAGGGAACCCAGGTCCGAGCCCTGGTCCGGGAAGATCCCACATGCCACGGAGCAACTAAGCCCATGCACCACAACTACTGAGCCTGTGCTCTAGAGCCCATGAGCCACAACTACTGAGCCCGTGAGCCACAGCTACTGAAACCCGTGTGCCTAGAGCCCGTACTCCACAAGAGAAGCCACCACAATGAGAAGCCCGCGCACCACAACAAAGAGTAGCCCCCACTCGCCGCAACTAGAGAAAGCCTGCGCACAGCAACGAAGACCCAGTGCAGCCAAAAGTAAATAAATAAGTAAATCTATAAAAAAAAAAAAGAAAGAAGGTGCAAGTCTGTTCCCTCCCCTACTAGCCAAGCGTACACTTTGTTTTCCTCTCCAGTACTGTGCATAGGAAGGTAGTTTTCATTTATTCCTTTATTCATTCATTCCACAAAAAATTTTTTTGAGTGCTTACTATGATGTAGACAGCATTACAGGTGCTGGAGAGAGATACATCTGTGAACAAAACAAAGTCCTTGCCCTAAGGATTGCTTACATTTTAGTGACAGGAGACAGTCAAACAAATAAACATATAATGTGTCAGGAAGTAATAATGCTGTAAAGTGTTTTTTCTAAAGAGGAAAATTGTCAGAAGCCAGTCTCTGAGAAGGACTCCGGGGATAGATAATCTCCAGACTCAAGGATGTGGGGCGTGTATGTGAGACTGAGGGATATGGCAGGAAAACAAAAATTACAGACAAATCACTAGCAAACAAGGCAGCTTTCTGACTCTTATTAGACAGTACTCTAGACCCCCTTCATTTCTCCCAACGAAGATTCATGATTTTAGTCACCAGATCCCTCAATTGGCTGTAAGAATGTGAAGGATGTGTGTAGATAGGGTGCTATTGTTCTGTGTGTGGATCCAGTGTATTGTTCTATAGCGAGAACAGCAGAGCTCTTTCAGGCTTCCCTCTGACAAGTGCCTGTGGTGAGAAGGCTGGAAAGCCTTGGAAGTTAAGACTCTACCTAACCAGCTGCTGTGGAGCTTTGGCCAGGCCCCTAACTGCTCTGCCCTGGGCCTCAATCAAGTCCAACTAAGCAAAGCGAGGAGTTTAGACTCTAGAAAGAAGGTCTCCATGGTCCCTTCCAGCCCTAGTCTTTGTCTTCTACCTCAGCTTGCATTTCTGCCTGTGAGCCTTCCAAGTAAACAGCAGGATTAATCCATCAATTCAGCTGGGCTGGGAGAGGAAGGGAAGCAGGCAGAAGAAGTATCAATGGTATTGCACTCCAGTGAGCACTGAAGAGGCTCCATTCATGGACCAACAAAACCTGGGAGAAGCCTCGGACTTAATCTGCCAAGGAGGCTCCAGCAGTAGGAACAAAGGAAATCACGGCCTTATTTGGCAATCCAGGCACAGATTCTGTGTTCTCCCTGAGACCAGAGCCCACCAGCTCCCCCAGTGCACGTGCGCACGTGGTGTGCGCGCACACACACGCACACACACACACACACACACTATGGGATTACAGGTTTCCAGAAGGAAAGGGGAAGACAAAGAGGCAAAGACAAGGCACCTGAGGAGTTAGGTGATAGCTGATATAAGAACCTCATTTTAACACTACCTTTTAGACCAGGTTGTAGGGGCACTTGTAGTTTAATTTTATAAAATGAAGATCCTTTTTACACTTAACACTGAAACTCTTGCATGGACTTCTGCATGAAACCTTTTAGGGTCCTGAAGTAATTTACGTTTCTTAACACATTATGGCAGTTACAATACTTTGTCCCTTTCCATAGAACCTCTAGCTAGGCATTTTAAAAAATATTCCGACACCTTTCTAGTGAAGTAGGTTGGGATTATGCATAGTCCCACTTTATAAGTGGGAAAACTGAAGTCGTGTTTCTTATGGCTGCCTGTTATGTCTACAGTATGCTGCTGCAATCACCTGGGCCAGCTTCCTCACAAGACATGATCCTTGACTTTGAATGGATGGTGGTGAGAATGAGCAGATTGCTATCAACCTTCCACAGGTAAGTCCCAGAAAGAGGATGGGCAATTGGGATGCCACACAACGAGTAACTTTCCTGGTTGGGGAAATAAGGACATGATGCTACCCCTCTCCATGCTAATCTAAATGCCACACTCTGTCTTTGTCAGCTGCTGAAAGTATCCGGGAGATTATATTATTAGGATGACTCACAAAATTAAATAATCACTTGTTTTTGTTTTGTTTTGTACTCATATGTTTTTCTTCATTTGACCTTCTGCTGCCCTATGCTATCATAAATTGCATCTTTCTGAAGGCAAGTCTAAGTTTGCATACATTAGAATGTATAAGTAGCATTTCAGCTTACAGACATTGTCTTTAAAAAGGAGCTAGAGCAGTCTTTTGTGGGGTCTTCAACTAAGATATTTGCTAAATAACTTTGAGGCAAATATTTTTGCCGGAAAGCCTAGTATAAAAATGAAAAGAATACTGCAAGCAAGGAATTTAGCTTATTGTGTTCAGTTATTTTTCCACAAGGAATAGGTGAGGGATGTGAGGTTAAAAATTATTGTTGAGTTATGACCAGTAGGTGACAGACCTGGTTTCTTTTTTTTAAATATGATACCTGGGGCCTCCCTGGTGGCGCAGTGGTTAAGAGTCCGCCTGCCGATGCAGGGGATACGGGTTCGTGCCCCGGTCTGGGAGGATCCCATATGCCGCGGAGCGGCTGGGCCCGTGAGCCATGGCCGCTGGGCCTGCGCGTCCGGAGCCTGTGCTCCGCAACGGGAGAGACCAACAGTGAGAGGCCCACATACCGCAAAAAAAAAAAAAAAAAAAAAAAAAAAAAAATATGATACCTGTGGCCACAACTGATTGTAGGAAAAACCATGGAGATGTTTCTCATGGGTTCAGCTATTTTCCTTTTCTGTGCTCCTCTCCCTACTAGTGGTTTGTTTTTACCTGTGAATTAGGTGGCCCTTATCATTCCATCAAGATGTTCTTGATCTTTGCCCTACACTTTGATGTTTCCCCCTGAGTAGCATCTCTCACCTGGGAGCAAACCCATTTCCCCCACTTCATCAATAGTTTCCAGTCCAGGTTTGACTTCTTGATAATTGGACAATTTCAGGTATATCCCCAGAACAGAGAACTTTGGGGGCCAAAGAGCCTCCATGCAGCACTCCTCTCCAACTCTCCATGGAGGGTCTGCTCATAGGTTGAGTCTGGCCCCTTCAGACCTCTCTTCTACACTATCACAGAGGGAGTCAAGACTCTTAGCCAGGCTTGTGAGCAAAACAAAGGAAGCTGTTGCAGTTGTAAAACTATTTTGAAGCTCTTTGTGGAGAAAGAACTTCTGGTGGCCCTGTTGCTTCCTAAGAGCTCTCCTCCCACTCTCAGTGGTGTGAGTGTAAATTATCCAGAAACCTCCAGGCCTCTTCATCATCACAAGTCTCACCTTCCCACTCAACTCTCTTTCCAGGTGAAGACTTAGCCTCTGCAGACCTGCGAGCCCTATAGTTGACCTCCCTGCCCCCATATACAAAGTTACTTCCTGCTTTGGTGGCATCTATCATTAGAAGGGATTAGAGATGTTTTGCACAAGTGGCACATGGTGGGCACAGGGTATATGTTGGCAGAGTCGAACAGACTACCAAGAAAGGGACATACCCTTCTGCCATAAAACTCCAATAGAAGGTGGCTTGCGTCTGAGACAGTGACCCTCAAAGAGTGGTCTAAGGCTCGCAGCAGGCAGGAAGGAACTTGTGAGCTTTGAAAGGGTTAAGGTATGTCTTTTGTGGGGAGGGGTGGAGCTTCATGTGGTACATGATGGGGTAACTGAGCCATGGGGCTTTTTGCCATAGTCAAAAAAATTTGACGGCTTCCCTGGTGGCGCAGTGGTTGAGTCCGCCTGCCGATGCAGGGGACACGGGTTCATGCCCCGGTCCGGGAAGATCCCACATGCCACGGAGCGGCTGGGCCCGTGAGCCATGGCCGCTGAGCCTGCACGTCCGGAGCCTGTGCTCCGCAATGGGACAGGCCACAACAGTGAGTGGCCTGCATACTGCAAAAAAAAAAAAAAAAAAAAAAATTTGAGAACATTGGATAAAAGTACAGTCATGCCAGGAAGCAAAGGGATGGCCATTGTCTTTGAAAAGTGTCTTTTGCTGCACCTGAAAGTGGGCAGCTCAGCCTGTGACACATAGGGATGCAGAGAAGGTCCACAGATGGCCTTGACCTCAGAGACTCATCACCATCCTTTCAGGTTCTGAATCCTGACTCTCCTGACATCATTAGAATAGCATTCCCCACCCCCAAAAGCTGAAACTCCAAGCCTGTGTGCATCCAGATATTACACACACACACACACACACACACACACGTGCACGCGCGCACACACACACACACACACGTGCACGCACGTGTTGCCAATTTGTTAATTAACCCTGATAAATACAACTGATAAGAGTACTAGTTATTCCCTTTAGCCTGATCAGAACATTCCTTCAGAATGAAGGATGTGAGTTGAGTTTCAGAAGCGTCTCTCCTTGAAGCTTTAGGCACTCTCAGAAGGTCAGGGGCCAGGAAAACCTCTGTCCAGGATAGTGCCTCTGCAAACTTCCTTTTTCTTCTCTTAAAGCTGATCATTTTCCTCTCCCCACTCTACTTCCCAGAGAGATGTGTTCTGTTCAGAGGGGTTCTTCAAACAGCATGCACTCAATTGGTTGGGTTCTGAGTACTGTCCTACTACCTGCTTCCCTGAATTTTCTCCTAGTTCATCTTGATTGGTATCTTAGGTATTCCCAAGATTTTGACTCACATATTTAGGGATGATATCGTGATTTACTTCCACAGGTGGCTAATCGCATCCATTGTGTATGGATCTTAGTAGTTTCACTCTTACAGGGAACTATATTTCCAAAGTCTTAGAATACATCCTATTGTGGTCTCTAGGCCCTACAGTGTCTTCTAATCCTGTGATCTGTTGGTAGGAGCAAATTCTCCCCAAGTGACAGCTCCTGAGTCACAGAGATGGACACCGAGTTCGTGTATTCCTTCTACCATCCCTCCTCTCACTTAGGCGTTCGCCTTGACCTCTTCAGTGAAGCTGGCTCTAGGCATTCTTCCCACACAGCACAGAAAGAATTGGGATGAGAGATAGCTGAGTCCCTTAACAGCAACTTTTTGAACAGCAGAGGAATCAAATAAGAGATGAAAAAGCAGCTGCAAGTGAGTTATGTGTGACCTGGGCCCTCAAGCAGGACAGGGGGCTGAAGTTTAATTGTCCTCTCTCTGGATCAGTTTATTGGTTATAGGATGGTCCCAGCTCCTGAAGTCTCACTCACTTAGCAAACATCTACTAGTAGCCTCCAACCTTCACGGCACAGAGTGTGGGCGTAGGATGAATAAAAGATGAACAAGACATGGTGCGTGCACTCCAGGAACTCAGTCTAGTGAAGGCAGGAACACTGGCTTCCTGGCAAGCGGCTCCTGGAATAAGTTATGGGATAATAACAGGCAAGAAGGAGAAGGAACATTTGGAATTGCCTGGAGAGGCATCCACCCTTGAAATCCTTCCTGCAAGCACAAGGCTGTTTTTCTGCACTGGGAGCTGCGCTCCCCTTCCTCCTCCTTCTCCCTGCCCTCCAGCTCTTTCCTCCCTGCCTGAGCCTGACTGTTCTCCCCGCCTGAGGGCTGAGGCGCTGCTTCACAGGATGAGTCATCCCCACCTGTCCCCACACATAGAGGGGCACCCCTCCATGAAAGGAACAGGGATCTTCGGAGTAAGCTCAAGTTTGGGCCAATATATTTACTTACTTTAAAGAGGTTAAAGAGTGAAAACTCTTATTTGAATGTGAGTGAGCTTCGACACTCCTTTTTTAAAGCACAGGGATATGGTAAATTTTTTTAAATGTACCTACCCTGGTATCGTGAGACCCCCAGGGCTAGAAACTATGGACTAGTGAATGAGAAAAAGTTAGGAAGTAAACTAGCCTCATTTAAAAAGCTAACAAGGAGAGTTGTATTAATTTTAGCTAAAGTAAGTTCCAAAACCAAGTGAAATGTTCCAAGAACAGGCATCCCTACAGATTCTATTGTTCATAAAATGGTAATCCAAGATATTATGAATTTGACAAATATTTAGTGTCAGTCACCTTAGTGAGCACTGGAAATACTGAGCAAGTCAGTCTCAGCCCTCATGGTTCCTTGATGAAGTTTCTTCAAAGTAAAAGGCACAGCTTCCTAAAAGTTCTGTGCTCTCTCTTGCTCTCTCACTGTCTCCCCCGCCTTTCTTTCTCTCCACCCTCCGCCCACTTTCTTTCTATCCCTCTCCCTCTGTCTTCCTCTCTTTCCTCACACTGGTGATAGTCATGGGCAGAGTCTGTTGGCAACTACCACAATGACATCCAGGCACTGCTTTGTATCATCCACACTTTGCTGTGTGGTTGTTATCAGTCAGGATAGACTAGGTTATGCTATAGTAACAAACAACTCCAAAATCTTAGTGGCTTAAAACAACAAAGATTTAGTTTTCACTCAAGTCACATGTGCATCACAAGTCAACAGGGATCTTTGCTTTTTGTAGTCACTTAGAAACCCAAGCTGGTGGAGCAGCTACCATCTTGAATGTTGCTGGTGATTGTGCCAAAGGAAAATGAATGCTCTGGAAAGTCTCAAAAATAGGCTCTAGGCCCCAGCCAGGAAGCGTTACGTGTCACTTCCGCACAAATTTCAAAGGCTATATAACTAGTCACAATACCCCATTCAACCATAAGAATCCAAGAAGTTTAATCTTCGTCTGTGCCAGAATTGAGGAAAATGAAATATTTGGCAAATAGTACTAGTGACTACCACAGTGGTGTGTAGTAGATTTGATAGGTGCTGATCCAAACCCTAAGATGCTAGGCCACTGGGCAATTTCGACCTCATCATAGTGAATTCCGCCTCCTCAGCCTTAAAGGAAAGTAGGAAAAGCACAGTTCCCACTAGGTTCTTGGAGTAGTCTGATTCCAGGGTGACCTTTCATGCCACTCTCCAGCCATATAGATACACAAATACGCACACACACACACACACAGTGGAGATAAGGGAGGTGGGGGGGGGGCTAGAGTAATGAGATGATCAAATGCGGAGGTTTCAAAATCACACAGAGCTGGGTTTGCATCCTGCTTTCACCACTTACTGCCCATGTGAACTTGGGCAAATTTCTTAACTCTTCTGTGTCTCTGTTTCCTCATCTGAAAAATGGGACTAATAATGCTTAACTCCTAAGTTTATTGTTGGGATACACTGAGAGAAATCATGTAAATCCCTTAGCCCAGTGCCTGGTAACTGACAAGTCCTCTATAAGTAATAACCATTATTGTTAGTGTTAGGATTGGAATAATAAGCAAATATCAGTGCAATGTCAAAAAGGTATCATGTAGCAAATCTGAAGTATATTTTAAAATTTTTGCCTTTTCCTTGAGATGCTCTACTAAGTGTCAAGAAAGGGAGTGTGGGAGAGATGTGCACAAATAACAACAAATAATATGAATGGAGAAGTCAGTGGTATGATACAGTGGATACACCATTTCCCAACATACAGTGCTTGGGGGTTCTATGTATATAGCACTCCTAAATATCTCCTAAGGTTAGCATGTCTACTCTAATCTTAGATATTTATTGAGAGCCTACTCTACATAGACACCTTACAAATATTATTCCATTTAATCATTGTGATAAACCCATCGGCTCAGATTTGGATCCCCATTTTATGAATGGGAGCCTTTACAGCAGAGTGGGTAAGAGCATGGGCTCTGGTGTCAGACTGCCTGGATTAAAATCCAGACTCTACCAACAACCATCTGCATGTCCTCAGGCAACTTACTTTACCACTTGTTCATCTGTAAAATGGGAATAATAATTGCATGTCACCAAGATGCTGTGTTAATTAGATGAGATAATGTATGTAAAGTGCTGAGCCCAGTGCTTGGTGTGTAATAAGGGCTAGATGGATGTTAGCTAGAATGACCAAATATGAGGAAATCGAGTCTCCAAAAACATAAGTCCCTTGCCTGAGATCACACGGTTAGTAATTAGGAAAATTTAAACTCTGGTCTTTCCAAATCTAAAGCACATGTGCCTTTGTTTAACCACATCATTCCATTATTTACACTCAAATAATTGCCCTTAGGACTGCATTAATCTTCTGAAATTTGGGTCAGGCAATCCTCAGGCACAGTTGAAAAAAAAGCAAGAAATTGTGCAGTGGGCAGACTCTGACAGTGGCAGTAAGTAAATGGAGTCACTCTATTTTCAGTACTCATCCAGATTGGCTCGTAAAGATGCTTATACTCTAAGAAAGCGGAGATGGTACTTCAGAGTTTTAGATTACTTACTATTGAGTACCTGCATCCATCAGGCTCTGTGCTAGGTGATTTCCCTGTTTTCTCATTTAATCTTCACACAGACCTGTGAAGGAAGTACATACTTATTTTCCTCATTTTACAGGAGAGGAGACTAAGATTTAAAAGGTTAAGTAACTTACCCAAGGTCACACAGGTGAAAAATAGAAAAGCCTCTGAAAGATGAATTAGGTTCAAAACAACCTTTACTAACTAAAAACTGTAATCTCATTTTTTAAAAAAATGTTTAGTCAGTATTTTCCCACATAATCACAGTAATAAATGATCATCATAGAAAGTCTGGACAGTAGTGCAAAGTGCAAAGAAGCAGGAAAAATTATCCATGACTCTATCACCCAGAGTCAATCACTGTTAAGTCTTTTAGTATAGTTCCTTCAGATCTTTTCTCCACATTTCATTTTCATTTTATAGTTGAGATCGTACTGCAACAGTTTGTAATGTTATTTCTTAAGAGACCAAGAATGAATTCAGTAGTCATTTCAAGTTAATATAATAAAATCTTTGGTTATAAGAATTCAGGGACTGGGCCTCCCTGGTGGCGCAGTGGTTGAGAGTCCGCCTGCCGATGCAGGGGACACGGGTTCGTGCCCCGATCCCGGAGGATCCCACATGCCGCGGAGTGGCTGGGCCCGCGAGCCGTGGCCGCGGGGCCTGTGTGTCCGGAGCCTGTGCTCCGCAACGGGAGAGTCCACAGCAGTGAGAGGCCCGCGTACAGCAAAAAAAAAAAAAAAAAAAAGAATTCAGGGACTGATAATTATGGTTGCCATTTATTGACTATTTCTATATGTCTGGTGCCATGCAAAATAGTTTTAATTAGTAAAGTATCTCCTTTTATCTAAACCTATAAAGTGGGTATTAAATAATCAAAACATCAGAATATTTATGTAACCAGTATTTTAATGCACTCCACTTTTTAAGAGAAAGAGGTAAAGGACAACAAATAAGCTGGTAGATCTTATTTAAAAAACCCAAACTAAAACACTGCCAGGCTGTGGCCTGTGGTCGCCATAAATTCTCTTCTGTTTTCCATCCCTTTTCTATCTGCAGCACAGTGAGCCTTGGTGTCCATGATGATGACCACAGTGATGATTCACAAGCATCACAGATTAAAGGAGTTTAACTATACTTCTTTCCCTTGGCTTATGCCTGGATAGGCCCACACTTGAGCAGCTCAGGTTACAGGACCACTCAGTGGACATCAGAAACAGGAAATGAACCACTTCTCCCTAATGTGGGCTGGGTCATGTTCCAATTTCCTCCTTTGGTCATCTTTGCTGGCTCTACCGTAGCCCTCTCATCCCTGTGATCTGAACTTCAGGACTGCCTTCTCTGTAACCCTCAGAAACTTCCTTAACTAGACACAGACTGGGTGGAAAATGGTAGCTGGACTACCTTTGGGGGGAGTGGTTGCCCTGTGGGACAAGAAGAAAAGAAAGGAGAGAAAAGTCTTTTTGAGATTAAGGAAAGTGCTCTCAGCATTAAAATCTGAAAATAGCCTCCATGTGGTAAGAACACATGACCCCTAAGGGTCCTAAAGGGAGATGGTAGGGGAGGCTGTGGCTGCAAAGATGCTACAGGTCAGGAGTGGACTTTCAACGTTTGCTGTTTTATATGTTTAAAGACTAGGTCTGTGTTTTGATAACTGAACTTGCTAATAGCCACCACTTGAATTGCTGCTTCCAGCTCTGTTTGTTTTAAATAAGGAGATTCAGCCAGTAATAATGGGAGGAGCTGCAAATGACTTCCCCAGTTGGGAAGTGCCTGCTTGTTTTTCCATCTCCTTGGGCATGCTGATGTGCAGGCCACACTCACAGACGCACACATCTGAGGAGATAGCCCGAGGGAGCCCTCGATATGTATATTTATATAGGAGGTGTGTGTAAGGGGGCACTCAAGTATCAAAATACTTAGGTAACTGTGGGTGAAAAGGGGAGTTATGTTGCAAGAATTTAAATATACCATGTCTCATATATTTCTTTCTTTCTTCATTCATTTGACAAACCTTCATTGAGCACCTACTGTGAGAAGCACTGTGTGTTTGCTATGAGACATGCTATTATTTCTAAAAGATGGGCCTTTATTCCTCTCCCTTCAGAAGCTTACCATCTGAAGGGGGTACTATCTGATCATCCACTAAAGTGTACAAGTCACCCACCGTGAGCGATAATGTAGGATAAATGCCTTAGGAACGATAACAAAGATAGGTGCTGTAGGAATCCAGAGAAGTAAATGTTCACTGCTGGCTCAGAAGACATCGAGGAAGAGAGGTGGAGAGGGAAGAGGTGGTCTAGGAATTGAACAGCAAATCTCCAGAGGCAAAGAAAAAGGTATAGCACACTGAGAGTTGCAAGCAGACTGGTTTATCTGGAGAGTGATCACATGGGAAGGTGTATTGAAATGAAATGGAAAGCTAGGGGTCAGATTGGGAAGTACCTCCCAAGGTCTCAGAAATTCAAGAGATAAGGGTGATGTTAGAACAGAGAATAGCTCTTCACTTTCTGAGTGTCTGCTAGGCCAACAAGCCATCACTCTATGTGAAGGAAATAAATTCATATGGACTGTGTCAAAGTTGTGGAAAACACAGCCTCAGAATAAAAGATATCTCTTTAAATTGAACCAATTAAGAAAATTAAACTATGCTTATTTTTTTTGCCATGGCCCAGTGGAAAGGTCATCACAGCCATGGATACGGCTAAGTTTTCCTTACTCCAACTCCAAGCTCACCAAAGAAGCCTACAACTGTCATGTAAGTCCGTAGGAGAAGAAGGCTACCTTGGTGAGTTAGCTGCCACCCTGGCCTTGCATGTTAGTCTCTTTAGAGCTCTGCTACCATGAATGTGTCCTCAAGTGGAATCTGCTCTTAGGACACTGGCCAAATCACGTTTCTGAATCTTCAAAGCTTAAGACTAGGGACTTCCCTGCTGGCGCAGTGGTTAAGAATCCACCAGCCAATGTAGGGGACACGGGTTCAAACCCTGATCTGGGAAGACCCCACGTGCCTCGGAGCAACTAAGCCCGTACACCACAACTACTGAGCCTGCACTATAGAGCCCATGCTCCGCAACAAGAGAAACCACCACAGTGAGAAGCCTACACACCACAACGAAGAGTAGCCCCCGCTCGCCGCAACTAGAGAAAGCCCATGTGCAGCAACGAAGACCCAACGCAGCCAAAAATTAATTAATTAATTTTTAAAAATGAAAAAAATAACCCAAAACTTAAGACTAAACCCTGGACCTTGCTGAATTCACCAAGGTAAATGGCCGTTTCTTGAGTCCCATTTGGGCAGCTCACCAGATTTCCCTCTGGGCCTCCTGAGAGAGTACCTCATCATTCAAGATACCCACAGTTTAGGTTAATGGAAAAGTTTAGTTTATAGACTTGACTGTGCATGGCATATGTAAATCATCAAGAAGTGAATAGAATAAAATAGGCTTACGCTAAAAGACCCTAAATGTTGTGGGGTTTTTTTGATGATTCAAGAACTACTTCATCAAAAGACATATCGAGAATATATTAGAACTCTTAAAACACAACAGAAAACAAATAACCCAATGGAAAAAAAACTGGGTAAGATAATTGAACAGGCACTTCACCAAAGAGACTATTTGGATGACCAGTGAGCACATAAAAAGTTGTCAAACAGCACTAATCATTAAGGAAATGCTGATTAAAACCAGATGAATTACCACTTATTATTATAATGGCTAAAATAAAAAAGCACTGACAATGCCATGTGCTGACAAGGATGCAGAGCAACTCGAACTCTAGGCATTGCAGGTGAGAAAGCAAAAAGATTTGTCAGTTTTTTTAAAAGTTAAACATACACAAACCATATGACCCAGCAATTCTGCTCCTGGATATTCACCCTAGTGAAATGAAAACTTATTTTCACATGAAAATGTGTACATGCATGTTTATAGCCACTGTAATCATAATCACCAAAAACTTGGAACAACCCCAATGTCCTTCGCTAGGTGAGTGGGTAAACAAAAGCTACTTCAGAATTCTACAGTACTTTGGGGGGAAGAAACATTATGATCAGTTAGTGTCATGAGGTGGTACCATAGGAGGAAAATGGTCATATGTTTTCTTCTACTTATTAAGATTCCAGATAAAGTGAGGATTTTACACTACCACAAACATCAGAAAATATGCAAGCTGTTCATTGACGCTTGTGTTAACCATGCTGTGTATTTGTGAGTTCCCTGTGCCTAAGCATATAGGTATTGAGTATGAAATGTAGTGTTTTAGGGATTTTTTTAAGATTTTTTTTTTGATGTGGACCACTTTTAAGGTCTTTATTGAATTTGTTACAATATTGCTTCTGCTTTATGTTTTGGTTTTTTGGCTATGAGGCATGTGGGATCTTAGCTCCCTGACCCAGGGACTGAACCTGCATCCCCTGCATTGGAAGGTGAAGTCTTAACCACTGGACCTCCAGGGAAGTCCCTGAAATGTAGGTTTTGAAGGAGCAGAAGGGTGAAGTATTTGAGTGGGAGGAGCAAGAGAAGGTCTGCATGTAGAATAAATGAAGGAGTCTCTGTTTGTCCACGTTGACGTCAACCCCAGGACCAAAGTGAGGCAAGTGCCTGCATATTTGTTGTATTAAGAAACTTTTAAAATTATGGCTTAAAATCACTGAGCGTCTTTAAAAACTGGTCTCTTTGGGGGTGCGGGGGGCTACTGTATTTAGACGAACTCAAGAGAGTTGACAAACTTAAAGAATTGGCAGGGCAGGAGATAATGCCAGAGGAAACTAACTCCTCATATCAGTGGAGTCTTTGATATTTGCTGTCCTGTGTACCCAGGCACTTGACTTGTGACCCATCCTCTCCACTCTGAAGCAGCAAAAGTTCTTTTGTTGCAAATCTATCTCTGTATTCCAAAAAGTGCTTCATTAGGGGTGGGGAAGCCACTAACTGAATTAAGTGAGACATAAGTTTACCAGCAGGTGGCAATAGAGGTAATTGTGTCTCCAGAAAGATTAAACTCATATTACTTTATAAACCAGAGATGGGAATCTTCAGAACTTGATTGGGCCCCAACTTCACTTCCTTCTGCCTTACACTATCGTTCTATGAGTTGGAATTGTTCAAGCCAAAATACTGTATCCAGATATATAACCTTTTCCTCACTGAGCTGCTGCTGCACTCTGATTTCTGAATGGCTCCTCCTCTAAGAATTTGATGCTTTTAGTTGAAAAATTAGAAATAATGGCAAAATCATGTTTAATATCATAAATTAGATTTGTTCATGGTTTAAGGAAGCTCAAAAAGGTGAAATAAAACACCGCTTTCAAATATAACCTCCTGATACTATTAAGTAAGCTAACCCAAACTCTCAAAGAGCAAAGATGAAGCAATCAGACTGCTTTTGAATATCAAAGGGACATTAGGTTCCTAAGTGAATTTCTCTGACCTTTCTTAATTCCTTTCACACAGGAGCAAACCCATAGTTTTCAATGGAAAAATAAACTTTTTATTTACACACAATAATTTCAAAGGCCAGTGGAACAAGATAGTGTGCTGTGAAGCCCATGTCTCCATGGACAGCAAAGTGTTGCAAGAATGTTTCACCTGACTATCCTCACCCGAAAACTTACCGACTGTCTGTACTTCTTCCTGTTTTGCCAGCTTTCTCTGATTCTCTTTCCTTCTGGAGAGGTTCCTAAGCTCCTAACTCCTAGTTTCAGCCTCCACAATCTCTCTGTTCTCTTGTGGTTCTTCACGCCCTTTATTTATTTATTTTTTTTTTTCCATCTCTCTCTCTCTCATGACTGAGAGGAAATTTGGAACACATGATTTAGAAAAATAAAAACTATTATTGCTGTATTTCTCAGTAAGGCTCATTCAATTCCATGATATTTCTAAAACTCAGAAATAAATTACTTTTTCAATTATTTAACTTAAGTTTTTAAATAAACACATTCATGTGATTCAAAATTCCAATGATATGAAAGGGTAAAAATGTTTCTCTTACCCCTTCTCCCAGCCACACAGTTCTCTTTGGAAGCACCTAATGCTACTATTTTCTGATAAATATTTCCAGAGACATTATAGGCATATACAAGCAGTTAAACATATATATTTAAATATGTGTATATGCATCTGTATGTATGTGTATTTATACATTCTTTATTTTTCTTTGTTTTTACAAAAATCATAGCATACTTTATACAAAAGCACCCTGCTTCTTCTTCTTCTTTTTTTTTTTTTTACTTAGCTGAGTATCTTGGCAATCATTCCCTATCAATCCAGAAACAATTCTGCCATGAATAACCTTGTTCATATGTCATTTTTCACATAGGAGCATATGTCTGAAGGATAAATTCCTAGAAGCAGAATTGCTGGGTTAAAGGATATGTGCATTTGTAAGTTTAATAAGTATTGCAATCTGCCCTTCTTAGAATCTGTAACCCCAGAGATATGAGAGGGCCTGTCTTTCTGCCTTCTCACCACCCAGCCCTCCTCATTGCTCTGTTTTTCACCATTCTTCTATTCTTACTTTTCTTTCTATATGAACTTTAGGATCAACTTTTGTCCCAAAAAAACATCATGTAGGAATTTTTATTGGAATTGCATTAAATGTATAGGTTGACTTAGGGAGAATAGATATCTTTATGATGTTGAGTCTCTTCACAGATGCCTTTCATTTGATAAAGGATTCATTTCCAGCCTTAGT
Organism: Mesoplodon densirostris; assembly: GCF_025265405.1. Lineage (NCBI taxonomy): Eukaryota > Metazoa > Chordata > Mammalia > Artiodactyla > Ziphiidae > Mesoplodon > Mesoplodon densirostris. The sequence goes on from NC_082665.1 coordinate 60,164,005, forward strand.
AGCAATTGGATATTTTCTTCATAAAAAGCTCACACATTTCTTCTTAAGTTCATCCCTTGATGTTTTTATTTTTATTGCTGCTGTTTTCAATGGGATCTCTCCTTGTATCTCTTCTGAGTGGTTGCTATTATATAGCTTTGATTTTTGTACCCAGTTTGTATCTTACCACGTCAATAAATTCTCACATTATTTGTAATAGTCACTTAAGTTTGGGGGGTATATAACCATATTGTGACTCAACAATGATAATTTTATCTCCTTCTTTCCATTGTGTATGCCTCTGTTGTGGACTGAACGTGTCCTCCAAAAATTTGTATGTTGAAGCCCCTAACCCCCAGTGTGGCTGTATTTGGACAGGGGGCCTCTAAGGAAATAATTCAGGTTAAATGAAGTCATAAGGGTTGGGAGAACCCAGATCCGATAGGATTAGTGTCTTATCAGAAGAGACACCAGAGATCTCTCTCTCTCTTTCTCTCTTCACCATGTGACGACAATGAGAAATCAGCCATCTGCAAGTCAGGAAGAGAGACCTCACTAGGACCTGACCCTACTGTACCTTGATCTTAGATGTGTAACCTCCAGAACTGTGAGAAAATTAATTTGTTGTTTAAGCCACCCAGTCCATGGTATATTGTTATGGCAGCCCTAGCAAACTGATGCAAACTCGATTTTCCTTATTTTGTTAAGTGTATTGGCCAGAGCCAGAACAATCTTAAGTAATAGTGATAATTGTGGACATCTTTCTCTTATTTCAGAATTGAGAGGGAATGTTTCTAGTGTTTGCCCATTAATGCTGTTTTGGGTTGAAAAAAAATATAATTAAGAAAGGAAAGCTGTTTCTATTTTCATTGCATTTTTCACTTATTTGTGGTATTTACTGAAAATTAACAAACAACATAGACTTGTCAAAGTACCTGATCAATAAAATAGGTGCTTCGATCATTATAAAGTTCAAGAGGAGTTTGCCAGGTAGGGATAATGTTTTCCAAAAGGACTTTAGCCACAGAAAAAGCAATAGCCTATGTACAAGGGAAGGCTTCAGAACAGTGTGGAAACATACTGACCATGTTAAAACATACTTACATCCATGAGATGAAGGAAGTTGTATGAAACCAATTTGCCATACAAATAAACTTGAACAGTTCATTAGGCAGTTTAAAATGTTTGGAACCAGTATGAACAAGTTTCCCTGAGTTATACTTTGGACAAGTGGGACACGTGAGGTAGGCACCTTTTGCAGCCTTAATGTTTACCCACCAATATGTATATCATTTTGTCAGTAGACCAATGGCTTAGTGCATGTACAGTGGTAAGGAGTGAGAATTTAAAATCTCCAGTAGGACTGGGTTGTTATTTTGTCCAAACCAGAGCTTTCTCTTTTTATCAAACCATCAATTGCTAAATTAACAATCTTGTTTTTCCCTTTCAGAGGCCAACTCTTAGGCTTCTCTAGGCAGTTTTTCTAAGTTATCATTTGGGGAAATATCCCTTTGGACCATGGAAGAGGTTTGGCTGCTGTAGGTCTCTCTAAGAACAGAATTCCTGAGATTGGTTCAAGATGGCAGAGTAGAAGGACATGCTCTCACTCCCTTACAAGAACACCAGAATCACAACTAATTGATGAACAGTCATTGACAGGAAGACACTGGAACTCACCAAAAAAGATGCCCCACATCCAAAGACAAAGGAGAAGCCACAATGAGATGGTAGGAGGGGAGCAATCACAAAAAATCAAATCCCATAACTGCTGGGTGGGAGACTCACAAACTGGAGAACACTTATACCACAGAAGTCCACCCACTGGAGTGAAGGTTCTGAGCCCCACATCAGGCTTCCCAATCTGGGAGTCCGGCAACTGGAGGAGGAATTCCTAGAGAGTCACACATTGAAGGCTAGCAGGATTTGATTGCAGGACTTTGACAGGACTGGGGTAAACAGAGACTCCACTCTTGGAGGGCACACACAAATTAGTGTGCTCATTGGGACCCAGGGGAAGGCGCAGTGACCACATAGCAGACTGAACCAGACCTACCTGCTAGTGTTGGAGGGTCTCCTGCAGAGGCAGGGGGTGGCTGTGTCTCACCGTGAGGACAAGGACACTGGCAGCAGAAGTCCTGGGAAGTACTTCTTGGCGTGAGCCCGCCCAGAGTCTGCCATTAGCCCCACCAAAGAGCCCAGGTAGGCTCCAGTGGTGGGTTGCCTCAGGACAAACAACTAACAGGAAGGGAACCCAGCCCCACCCAACAGCAGACAAGCAGATTAAAGTTTTACTGAGGTCTGCCCACCAAAGCAACAGCCAGCTCTACCCACCACCAGTCCCTCCCATCAGGAAACTTGCACAAGCCTCTTAGATAGCCTCATCTACCAGAGGGCAGACAGCAGAAGCAAGAAGTACTACAGTCCTCTAGCATGTGGAACAAAAACGACATTCACTGAAAGATAGACAAGATGAAAAGGCAGAGGGCTATGTACCAGATGAAGGAACAAGATAAAACCCCAGAAAAACAACAGAATGAAGTGGAGATAGGCAACCTTCCCGAAAAAGAGTTCAGAATAATGATAGTGAAAATGATTCAGGACCTCGGAAAAAGAATGGAGGCAAAGATTGAGAAAATGCAAGAAATGTTTAACAAAGATCTAGAAGAATTAAAGAACAAACAAACAGAGATGAACAACACAATAACTGAAATGAAAAATACACTAGAAGGAATCAATAGCAGAATAACTGAGGCAGAAGAACGGATAAGTGACCAAGAAAACAAAATGGTTCAATTCACTGCTGCAGAACAGAATAAAGACAAAAGAATGAAAAGAAATGAAGACAGCCTAAGAGACCTCTAGGACAACATTAAACACAAAAACATTCACATTATACGGGTCCCAGAAGGAGAAGAGAGAGAAAGGACCCGAGAAAATATTTGAAGAGATTATAGTCGAAAACTTCCCTAACATGGGAAACGAAATAGCCACCCAAGTCCAGGAAGCGCAGAGAGTCCCATATAGGATAAACCCAAGGAGAAACATGCCAGACACATAGATATCAAATTGGCAAAAATTAAAGACAAAAATTATTGAAAGCAGCAAGGAAAAAATGACAAATGACATACAAGGGACTCCCATAAGGTTAACAGCTGATTTCTCAGCAGAAACTCTACAAGCCAGAAGGGAGTGGCATGATACACTTAAAGTGATGAAAGGGAAGAAGCTACAACCAAGATTACTCTACCCAGCAAAAACCTCATTCAGATTCTATGGATAAATCAAAAGCTTTACAGACAAGCAAAAGCTGAGAGAATTCAGCACCACCAAACCAGCTCTACAACAAATGCTAAAGGAACTTCTCTAACTGGGAAACACAAGAGAAGAAAAGGACCTACAAAAACAAACCCAAAACAATTAAGAAAATCATCATAGGAACATATATATCGATAATTACCTTAAACATGAATGAATTAAATGCTCCAACCAAAAGACACAGGCTTGCTGAATGGATACAAAAACAAGACCCATCTATATGCTGTCTAAAAGAGACCCACTTCAGACCTAGGGACACATTCAAACTGAAAGTGAGGGGATGGAATAAGATATTGCATGCAAATGGAAATCAAAAGAAAGCTGGAGTAGCAATACTCATATCAGATAAAATAGACTTTAAAATAAAGAATGGTATAAGAAAGAAGGACACTACATAATCATCAAAGGATCAATCCAAGAAGAAGATATGACATATAAATATATATGCACCCAACATAGGAGCACGTCAATACATAAGGCAACTGCTAACAGCTCTAGAAGAGGAAATTGACAGTAACACAATAATAGTGGGGGACTTTAACACCTGACTTACACCAATGGACCGATCATCCAAACAGAAAATTAGTAAGGACACAAGCTTTAAATGACACAATAGACCAGATAGATTTAATTGATATTTATAGGACATTCCATCCAAACACAGCAGATTACACTTTCTTCTCAAGTGTGCACGGAACATTCTCCAGGATAGATCACATCTTGGGTCACAAATCAAGCCTCAGTAAATTTAAGAAAATTGAAATCATATCAAGCATCTTTTCTGACCACAACACTATGAGATTAGAAATCACAGGGAAAAAAAACGTGAAAAGCACAAACACATGGAAGCTAAACAATATCTTACTAAATAATGAAGAGATCACTGAAAAAATCAAAGAGGCAATCAAAAAATACCTAGAGACAAATGACAATGAAAACACGACGATCCAAAACCAATAGGATGCAGCAAAAACAGTTCTAAGAGAGAAGTTTATAGCTATACAAGCCTACCTCAAGAAACAAGAAAAATCTCAAATAAACAATCTAACCTTACACTTAAAGAAACTAGAGAAAGAAGGACAAACACAACCCAAAGTTAGCAGAAGGAAAGAAATAATAAAGATCAGAGCAGAAATAAATGAAATAGAAAAAAAGAAAACAGTAGCAAAGATCAATAAAACTAAAAGCTGGTTCTTTGAGAAGATAAACAAAATTGATAAACCCTTAGCCAGGCTCATCAAGAAAAAGAGGGAGAGGACTCAAATCAACAAAATTAGAAATGAAAAAGGAGAAGTTACAACAGACACCACAGAAATACAAAGGATCCTAAGAGAGTACTACAAGCAACTCTATGCCAATAAAATGGACAACCTGGAAGAAATGGACAAACTCTTAGAAAGGTATAACCTTCCAACACTGAACCAGGAAGAAACAGAAAATATGAACAGAACAATCACAGGTAATGAAATTGAAACTGTGATTAAAAATCTTCCAAAAAACAAAAGTCCAGGACCTGTTTGCTTCACAGGTGAATTCTGTCAAACATTTAGAGAAGAGCGAACACCCATCCTTCTCAAACTCTTCCAAAAAATTGCAGAGGAAGGAAAACTCCCAAACTCATTCTATGAGGCCACCATCACCCTGAAACTAAAACCAGACAAAGATACTACAAAAAAAAGAAAATAACAGACCAATATCACTGATGAATATAGATACAAAGCTCCTCAACAAAATACTAGCAAACAGAATCCAGCAACACATTAAAAGGATCATACACCATGATCAAGTGGGATTTATCCCAGGATGCAAGGATTCTTCAATATATGCAAATCAATCAATGCGATACACCATATTAACAAATTGAAGAATAAAAACCATATGATCATCTCAATAGATGCAGAAAAAGCTTTTGACAAAATTCAACACCTATTTATGAGAAAAAAACTCTCCAGAAAGTGGGCATAGAGGGAACCTACCTGTCGTTGGCCATATATGACAAACCCACAGCAAATATCATTTTCAATGGTGTAAAACTGAAAGCATTTCCTCTAAGATCAGGAACAAGACAAGGATGTCCACTCTCACCACTATTATTCAACAAATTTTGGAAGTCCTAGCCATGGCAGTCAGAGAAGAAAGAGAAATAAAAGGAATACAAATTGGAAAAGAATAAGTAAAACTGTCATTGTTTGCAGATGACATGATACTATACATAGAGAATCCTAAAGATGCCACCAGAAAACTACTAGAGCTAATCAATGAATCTGGTAAAGTTGCAGGATACAAAATTAATGCACAGAAATCTCTTGCATTCCTATACACTAATGATGAAAAATCTGAAAGAGAAATTAAGGAAACACTCCCATTTACCACTGCAACAAAAAGAATAAAATACCTAGGAATAAACCTACCTAGGGAGACAAAAGACCTGTATGCAGAAAATTATAAGACACTGTTGAAAGAAATTAAAGATGTTACCAACAGATGGAGAGATATGCCATGTTCTTGGATTGGAAGAATCAATATTGTGAAAATGACTATACTACCCAAAGCAATCTACAGATTCAGTGCAATCCCTATCAAATTACCAATGGCATTTTTTACGCAACTAGAACAAAAAATCTTAAAATTTGTATGGAGACACAAAAGACCCCAAATATCTAAAGCAGTCTTGAGGGAAAAAAAAATGGAGCTGCAGGAATCAGACTCCCTGACTTCAGACTATACTACAAAGCTACAGTAATCAAGACAATATGGTACTGGCACAAAAACAGAAATATAGATCAATAGAACAGGATAGAAAGCTCAGAGATAAACCCACCCACCTGTGGTGAACTAATATATAACAAAGGAGGCAAGGATATACAATGGAGAAAAGACAGTCTCTTCATAAGTGGTGCTGGGAAAACTGGAGAGCTACATGTACAAGAATGAAATTAGAACACTCCGTAACACCTTACACAAAAATAAACTCAAAATGGATTAAAGACCTAAATGTAAGACCGGACACTATAAAACTCTTAGAGGAAAACATAGGAAGAACACTGTTTGACATAAATCACAGCAAGATCTTTTTTGATCCACCTCCTAGAGTAATGGAAATAGAAACAAAAATAAACAAATGGGACTTAATGAAACTTAAAAGTTTTTGCACAGCAAAGGAAACTACAAACAAGACGAAAATACAACCCTCAGAATGGAGAAAATATTTGCCACCAAATCAACGGACAAAGGATTAATCTCGAAAATATATAAATATCTCATGCAGCTCAATATTAAAAAAACAAAACCCAATCAGAAAATGGGCAGAAGACCTAAATAGACATTTCTCCAAAGAAGACATACAGATGGCCAAGAGGCACATGAAAAGCTGCTCAACATCACTAATTATTAGAGAAATGCAAATGAAAACTACAATGAGGTATCACCTCATACCAGCTAGAATGGGCATCATCAGAAAATCTACATACAACAAATGCTGGAGAGGGTGTGGAGAAAAGGGAACCTTCTTGCACTGTTGGTGGGAATGTAAATTGATACAGCCACTATGGAGAACAGTATGGAGGTTCCTTAAAAAACTAAAAATAGAATTACCATATGACCCAGCAATCCCAATACTGGGCATATACCCAGAGAAAACCATAATTCAAAAAGACACATGCACCCCAATGTTCAATGCTGTGCTATTTACAATAGCCAGGTCATGGAAGCAACCTAAATGCCCATCAACAGATGAATGGATAAAGAAGATGTGGTACATATAGGCAATAGAATATTGCTCAGCCATAAAAAGGAACGAAATTGGGTCATTTTAGAGACGTGCATGAATCTAGAGACTGTCATACAGAGTGAAGTAAGTCCGAAAGAGAAGAACAATTATCGTATATTAGTGCATGTATGTGGAACCTAGAAAAATGGTACAGATGAACTGGTTTGCAGGGCAGAAATAGAGACACAGATGTAGAGAACAAACGTATGGACACCAAGCGGGGAAAGCAGCGGGGGCGGGGGTGGTGGTGTGATGAATTGGGAGATTTTGATTGACATGTATACTCTGATGTGTATAAAATGGATGACTAATAAGAACCTGCTGTATAAAAAGTAAATAAAATAAAATTCAAAAAAAAAAAAGAACAGAATTCCTTGTAGAAATATCAGCACGATGATTTCCATCAGCTTCCAGTGATTCAAGTTTAGAATTCCCTGTAATCTTAGTAATGGTTGAAGCAGCAGGTAAAAGTATTGCATTCAGTAATTTCTGAACATAGGGGCCATTTTAATTTAATTTCCACTGGAAGCTTCCAGTACATTCCAAAAACCATGAGCTACTCTAAAATCATTTCTACTATCAGTATCAATATTGGTAGTTCTGTCCTTGACTAAAGTACAAGCCCAAGTAAAAGTGTATAATTCAGCCCGTTGGACTGAGGTGGCCATAGGTAAAGATGCTGCCTCAACAACATCAAAAGGAGTTGCAATAGCATATGCAGCACAGTATTTGCCAGCATCACCTTTTAAGTAAGAACCATCAGTGAAGCATGTTCAGCATTACCCAAAGGCATCTCCTGTAGGTCATCATGAGGAGTCAGGAGGTGGTCTGTGAGCATTAAGCAGTCTTAAGGGACTTCACTGGTGACAGAGGGGAGAAGAGTAGCAGAGTTAAGGTTGTTACAACATAAAAGAGTTATGTGAGGAGCAGTTAACAAAAGGACTTCATAGAAGGTGAGGCAGCTGACTGAAAAATATTGAGGTTGATGAGAATTCTGGAGAATTTCTACTGCATAAGGTAGAAAAATAGTTAAAGGGAATCCCACAAAAATTTTCTCAGTGGCTTTAACCAAAAGGGCAGTGGCCAAAATGGCTCTAAGGTAAGGGGTGTATCCCATGCCACAGGGTCCAGTTGCTGGCTATAAAACCCTGTGGATCAGTGGTGGTCTCCATGTTTTGCAGTGAGTGTCCCAAGGGCATTCCCTTCCTTTTCATATACAAGGGCATTTCTTCCTTTTTCCTTTTGAAAAAGGAAAAAGGGAACCTAATAATTGGGAAGCCCAAGGGCAGGTGGGTTCATCAAACTCTCCTTCAAGGCCTTACAAACTATGTTGTCCAGTTCTTCCCATAAAATTGGGTTGCGGTTGTTATTGTTTAGTAAAACATACAGAGCTTTGGCCATAACAGAAATTTGGAATCCAATTTCAGCAATAACCAACTAGCCCAAGAAAACCTTGCAGTTGGTACTTATTTTGGGGTTTGGGGAAACTTAGGACACCATGAAGCCTATCTGGATCTAGGTGTAGCCCTTGTTCTGATATCAGATGCCCTAAATATCAAACTTGGATTTGGGAAAACTGCAGTTTTTCTTAGGCGACCTTATGTCCCTTTAGGGCTAAAAGCTTTAGCAAGTGGATGCTATCTTCCTGTGAGGAAGGTTGAGAAGGAGAGCAAAGAAGCAAATCATCCACATATTGCAACAAAGTAGAACATCTAGGGAACTTTATATCATCAGATCAGCCTTCAGGGTTTGTGAGAAGTAGAAAGGACTCTCAATAGAGCAGTGAAGAATTACTGTCCAGGTGAATTGTTTTTCTTCCCAAGTGAAGGCAAAAAGGTATCGGCTAGCTTCATTAGCTGGAATGCTAAGGCATGTGCTGCATAAATCAGTTACAGTAAAGAATTTACTTTCTGTGGGAATGGATGTTAGTAGAGTATGAGGGTTTAAAACAACAGGGTGTCGGACTTCCCTAGTGATCCAGTGGTTAAGACTCTGCACTTCCAATGCAGGCGGCACAGGTTCAATCCCTGGTTGGGGAAGTTCTGCACACTGCGCAGTGTGGGCAAAAAAACCCAAAAAACACACAAAAAAACATGGTATTGAGGGATAACAATGTTGTTTATTGCCTAGAGGGCCTGGACAATCTAAACCCTCAGCCCTTAGGTTTTCTCACTGGTAAAATAATAATAGTATTACAGGGACTAGTACAAGGGATAATGAGGCCTTGAGCTTTGTAATCCTCTATTATAGGCTTTATGCCTTGAAGTGCTTTTTTACTTATAGGATATTGATTAATTCTAGGAAGAGGGTTTGAGGAATCTGTTTGAATCATGATGGAGGGTGCACTATGAATTTTGCCAGTATCAGTTGGAGATTTTGCCCATATCAGTTGGTGATAGCTGATTCAAAAGGAACAAATGATCTGTGTTCTAGACTCAGCTTTAGTACTAAGAGACAAAACAAATAAAAGATGTCAAAGAGTCATATAATTCACCTGTTTGGTTACTTTGATGACTACTGTCTAATTCTAGAATTACTTCCCCCTTTGGGGAGAAAGAAATTCCAGTGTGACACTTCTCTAAGAAGTCTCAGCCTAATAAACAGTTAGGAACAGAGGAACGAAGGAGAAAAGGGTATGCAACTCTCCAAGGGCCTAAGCAAAAGGGAATAGGTTCAGAAACAGGAACCTCTTGAGGTTCATTAGAGATCCCCATGATTTAAACTGTTTTAGTACTCTGAGGCAGGGGCTGCTTTATAGTAGTGGTGTTGAGTACCAAGAGTGTGGTTCCGGTGTCAGTCAGGACTGGAAGAGATTCATCCCCAATATGGAGATATGTTTCTTTAAGCCAATGAAGAGGGAGGATTAGAAAGAGCCCCTGTAGTTCCTTCGAGCCCTGTCATTGATAATTGGAAGGACATTGGAGAGGCTGATTAGAAGCCTGAAGGTGCCTGAAGCACTTAACATTTGTAACAATCTCCTCTACAATGTCCATGCTCTTTACAATAATAGCAGAAAATATAAGGCTTTTGGTTTCATTTAAGAGTCTTCATTTGCTAGAGTTGAAGATTAATAATTTTTGTGGTCTTCCTTTTAGGTGGCTCATCTAGAGTGTGAGAAAGCTATTTGCCAGATTAACTAAATCTGGAGTAGCTATAGTTTCCCATTCCATCCTGGTCCTTTTTACTAGAAAGGAAAGGTCTCAGTTCAGCCCAGTAATAAACATAAAGTTAAAAGCTACCTGGATAGAATCAACATTTGAAGGAAGACCAGAATCTGAAGTCAATAGTAATAATCATGAACAGGTTCAGATTGTGTGCAATCCTGAATTTTGTTCCAATCAACAAGCTTTGGAAAAGCCCTAGGAATTGCTTGATGAAGTCACCAAGCAATTGCCCAAACCTGATATATAATAAGTAGTGGGTTGGTCTCCTGGTTATAATTTCTAGAGACCTTTCAGGATTTTCCCAATTAGCAGTTTTCATCGAATGCTGGGCCTGGCCTTCACCGACAATCATATGAACTAGCTGATGTAAATAGGAGAAACCAGGTTGATAAGTTTGAATCACCATATTTAAATAGCTCAACAAATCTGTAAGGATCTTAAGTTATTTTGGGAAAATCTTGGACTATGGCTCGCAGTTCAGCTTTAGTCCAGAGAATATAAGAAAGTAAGAGTTTAGCCTCTAGATCCTCAGAAGGCTTAATTTTAAAGGGACAGGCTCTGTAAGTTCAGAGGAAAAGGGAGTGTGGAGAGTTTCAGAGGAAAAGGGAAGTTTGGTGAGAGAATTAGTATAGGGAATCTGAGAGTACAGAGGAGGCATAGGCAGCATAGAAAGAAAGGAAGAAGATGGTGCCAGAGGCAGATCCTGAGAAAAGTAAACCAAGGAAGAGGACAAGGAGGCCTTAGAAGCCATTTTATCTTTCTTTAATTTGACTCAGTTAAAGTCTTAATTTGTAGAGAAGCAATTTTAGGTTCCTGATAATATTTGGTAGCTTCAAAATATCAATCAAAATAGGCATTTCATTCAGTTCTGGAAATTTTAGAGCTATAGTGGTCCAATTCGGTTTCAAGAAAATTAAGTTTGGGAATTTCAAAAGTTCCCTATAATGGCTATTGATATTCTAAACTGCCTTCAGTTTGGTTGATCCATTTAGTTAGAAAAGTGCATGAGGAAAACCACAGTTTTTAAATATAAAATCAGCTGGAATCCCTGGGTTGGAGGGAACACCCTCAAAATATTTAGGTAACTGAGACCCCATTTCTCAGAGGTTTTTCTCTAGAGTAAAAGAACAATTTTCAAACAGCTTAAACAGCCTACAGCTCAAACAGCTCAATTCAAACAACTTGCAACTCAAACAGCCTGCAGGCCTAATACCAGCCAGTTCTAAGGGAACAGCTTGGTCCTGGAGGGACCAGGCTGAAGACTTCTTAGCCAGTTCCCACAGAATAGCTGCTTTTCCAAAGGAATGGGCCACAGGCTTCTCAGCTAGTTTCAGTTGAAAGAGTCTGATCTCAAAATCAGACCAAGTGCCAAACGAGTACTTGCATACAGACAAGGCCTTAATAAGAAAGGACAAAACCTGAAAATAGATCCTGAACAAAGCCTGGAGAGCTTCAAAAGCAAAGAGGGGCATAAGCCTGGATCCAGAAGAAAGACATACCTTTAAATTCCAGGGTCAGTGAGAAAAGCAGTGAACCCAGTAAGCTCAATTGTGGGTACCATACCTGCTCACTCACCAGCTCCCAAGCTATCAGGGGTCTACTCTGGTCCCTGTACAGGCCACCAAAATGTTACCAAAGACAAATAGACTGCCAGTTATTTCTCCAGCAAAAAAATGGGTTTATTCAGGGTCAGCAAAGAATTGCAACTTCGAGTCTACAACCATGGTGAGCTATGTGCCAGTCCCCACACAGCAAAGGAAGGAGAGCACTCGAATACAAAGGAAAAAGAAGCTGGGAGGGCTGTAGTAAATTAAGAGTGCTTGGCTTTTCATTGGCTGAGACCTTGCCAGGAAAGAAAAGGAGTTTTTCTTCTTCCTGTTGGACTCTGCTGTAGTCACAGGGCATGAGAGCTTCCCCTTCTGGTCTCCCAACTCTATTTAATTGAGGTTTCTGTTTATTCATTTTCTTACAGGTATCGATGTTATCTTAGAGATTTTCTTCTTTTTCTATCTCCCAGAAAAAAATTTAAGAGCATTGGAATAATCTGTTCCTCAATGATGTAGTAGAATTACCTGTGAATTCATCTGGTCCTGGTGCTTTCTTGCTCTCTGGTTGTTTGGAGGATGTTACTTCTTTAAAAACTTTACCATTTTTTTAAATGACAATTTGTTTGTGTAGATATTTTGTTGTCTTCTAGAGACATTTTAAGTAACTTTTATTTTTAGAAAATTATATATTTACTAGGATTTCAAATTTATTTGCATACTTTTGAGAAAGGTAATCTCTATGTTTCTTTTAACTTCCCTTGTGTTTGCAGTTATTGTCCCCCTTTATAATTTTTTCGTTTCTTTCTTTTTTTTTTTTTTTTTGCGGTACGCGGGCCTCTCACTGTTGTGGACTCTCCTGTTGCGGAGCACAGGCTCCGGACGCGCAGGCTCAGTGGCCATGGCCCACGGGCCCAGCCGCTCCACAGCATGTGGGATCCTCCCAGACCGGGGCACGAACCCGTGTCCCCTGCATCGGCAGGTGGACTCTCAACCACTGCACCACCAGGGAAGCCCCTATTTTCTTATTTTATATATTTGTGTTTTCCCTTAAGTACATTATTTCTTCCTTCAAGGGACTAGCTCTTAGATGTAATATACTCTGCTCTTTTTTTGTTTGTTTTTGGTTAAGAAATTTCTGCTTTTATTTTGATTAATTTCTACTTTCCACTTTCTTTAGGCTTATTATTATCCCTATTATCATTCAGTTCTTTTTATTAACTCCTTGAGTTGGATGTTACTTTTTTCATTTTTAGCCTTTTTTTGTTTATCATTCTACCTATGTAAGGCTATGAATTTTTCTCTGAGCAGTGCTTTAATTGCACACTATAGTTTCTGGTGTGTAATTATTTCTAAATTTGTTTTTGACACAGAAGTGAGTTAATCATTGTCTTGATTCATGGCACACTCTCACCATTGGTCAATGAACAGTCTTTTATTTACTTATGTGTTTATTCTGTTAGCTTTTTTAAAGTTATAATTTTTATAATTATGGACCCACCATCCAACATGGTCTTGACAATAGCCGATATCTACCTACATGGTCCTTCCCATCCCCTTTCACTGCCTCCTCCTCCCCCAGCTCAATCAGAGATAAGCATCATTTCAATTCTTTGTTTTTCATTCCCTTGCTTTTCTTTTTGTATAGTTTTATAATATCTATCTATTCCCATATATATTCTTAAAATATATTTATTGTAGATTTTAAATTTTTTCATTATTTTCTAAATATTCCATCATTTTGATATTAATTTCCTCTTTGACCCAAGAGTTGTTTAAAAAGAGTTTTGTTTTCTCTTTATTTTTCAGGTCTTAGGGTATTTTGTTTGTTTTGCTATCTCGATTTTTTAAGATTCTAGTTTTATAGAATCATGAGCAGAGAATGTTTTCTGCACTATTTTTACATTGTGGAATTTATTGATTTTTTTCTTTGGCTGAAAATATGGTCAATTGTGAATGCCACACAACTCATGTAGAAACAGCATACTGTTTATGTCTACTATAGGTTTTGATACATATCAGTCAGATCTACCTCACTACTTATGTTATTTAGATCTTCTATATCATACTTTTTTTGTTTCCACTTAATCTGTCATGGGGGCAGAATTAAAACTTCCTGTTACTGAAGTATTTATTTTTTACCATATCTTACATGTTTTTTTTTTTTTGCTTCAGGATTGTTGGTTCTCTGCTAGTTGGTGTTCTAACTTTTTGTAAATCATACTGTTAAAACATTATAAAGTACCATTCCTTGACTTCCTTAAGCTTTCCTCTTTTTTAATACTAAGGTTATGGCCCATTGCATTTACCAGTATTACTCTGCCCACCCTTTTATTCTCAGCTGTTCTGATTCCTTCATTGTAGGTAGGTCTCTATATAGCCTATAGTTGAATTTTGCTTTGTAATCCAGTTTAAAAGTCTTTTCCTCATCTTTGACTTCTGTTATGTGTTGAATTATGTTGCCCAAAATGTGTATGTTGAGGTCCTAACCCCCAGTACCTCAGAATGTGATCTTATTTGGCAACCAGGTAATTGAAAATGTAACTAGTGGGACTTCCCCAGTGGCACAGTGGTTAAGAATCCGCCTGCCAATGCAGGAGACACGGTTTCAAGCCCTGGTCTGGGAAGATCCCACATGCCACGGAGCAGCTAAGTCTGTGCTCCACAACTACTGAGCCTGCGCTCTAGAGCTCATGAGCCACTACTATTGAAGCCTGTGCACCTAGAGCCCATGCTCTGCAACAAGAGAAGCCACTGCAGTGAGAACCCTGCGCACCACAACAAAGAGCAGCCCCCACTCTCCACAACTAGAGAAAGCCCACACACAGCAATGAAGGCCCAATGCAGCCAAAAATAAATAAATAAATAAATATGTAATTAGTTAAGATGAGATCATACTGGAAGGTGAGCCCCTAATCCAACATGACTGGTGTCCTTATGACAGGGGAAAATGTGAACACAGATACATAGGGATAATGCCATGTGAAGACTGGAGTTATGTTGCCACAAACCAAGGAACTACCAAAAACTAGGAGGAAGACCTGGAATAGATCCTTCTCTAGAGCCTTCAGAGGGAGCATGGCCCTACTAACACTTATCTCAGACTTCTAGCCTCCATAATTATAAGACAATAAATTTCTGTTGATTGAGCCACTCAGTTTATGGTACTTTGTTACAGCAGCCTTGGCAAATTAATACAACTTCCTTGTAAATATAAGTTGATTCTCATTATTAGAATTTTATATCAATTTAAAAACTCTTTCTTATGCCTTCATAAGTAAAAATTCTTGGCAAATTGCTGAGGACCAGATATTGTAAGTGTTAACAGGATCTATAGGTGACCCCCTAAAATGTTCTAAATCTCTACAACCCTAAGAAAAACCAGAGTAGCTTATACCTGTTCTAACACTGGCATCCTCCAAGAATCTCAAGTAAGCTAGCTAAAAGCCAGCCAGCTGAGCATAACACCTCCTTTTTTTTTTTTTTTTTTTTTTTGATGTAGGGGGTAGGAGTTTAGTAATTTATGTATTTATTTTTGCTGTGTTGGGTCTTCGTTTCTGTGCGAGTGCTTTCTCTAGTTGTGGCAAGCGGGGGCCACTCTTCATCGCGGTGCATGGGCCTCTCATTATCGCGGCCTCTCTTGTTGTGGAGCAGGCTCCAGACGCGCAGGCTCAGTAGTTGTGGCTCATGGGCCTAGCTGCTCTGCGGCATGTGGGATCCTCCCAGACCAGGGCTCGAACCCATGTCCCCTGCATTAGCAGGCAGATTCTCAACCACTGCACCACTAGGGAAGCCCAACACCTCCTTTTCTATTCAGGATTGTGAGATTTAATGTGAATCAAAGAATTGAAACCAATAAGAGTCTCTCCAGCAAAAGAAAAGTAAACCTAGACTTCCTGTTACCTGACCCAGAGATACTGGGACTTGCCTGGCCATTTGTAAAAATGAAGCAACTTCTATTTCCTCCAGTAAGGGTAACTCTCTTGCCTAACTATAAAAGGCTATGAAGAAAATGAGGACACCTAAGGACCCTAATTGAGATAAGATCTAGATTGTTCTCATCTCGAGCATTAATTTGTAATTTAACTGTCCATGCTCTTACTGTCAACCAACAGGTTTGTTTTTTCTTTAAACTTTGATTACCAATATTTACTGCAATTTATTAAGCAGAGCTAGAGGACAGATGCAGCAGACTGGGTGGGCTGTGTAGTTAAGGATGACTTGGTGCTACACCCCAGAGTTTCCCTGGATAAGGGCCTCTGAGAGACCACACAAGGATCCAAAGTGGCCTTATATATCCTTTCCTTCCTTCATCCCTTCCCTTCATACTTCCACTTCTTCCCACCCAAGCCCAATTGCCATGGAGAAGAATACCAGATATATAAGTTGAGGAATATGAACAGTGGCAATACTTTCAAGACAAAAATATGGACATCTAGTCCATACTTAGTATCAGGAATTTGGGTAGTTCCTAAACTCTGGCAGGAATGACCTCTGTTGAAAGAGAGGTAATGAGCGAACTGGAGATCAGAATTCCTCTATGTGAACATATGTAGCTCACATCTTACCTAAATATGCCTTCCAAAGGGGAAAACAAAAACATTGCATGCTGGTTATAAACTTTACCACTGGAAAGAATAAAATATAGCTCAAAGGAAAAATAAGCAAAAAAATAATTTTTTACTTGATGCTATATAAGCACTTATGTCAATATTTTTAAAATAAGCTTTATTTTTTATTAGAGCAATTTTAGGTTCACAACAAAATTGAGTGGCAAGGACAGGGAGTTCCTATATGCCCCCTTTCCTCACACATGTACAGTCTTCCCCAATATTGACATCCTGAACCCCAGTGATACAGTTGATGAACCCACACTGACACATCATCACCTAAAGTACGTAGTTAACATTATAGTCCATTCTTGATGTTGTCCATTCTACGGGCTTTGACAAGTGTAGTATACAAAATAGTTTCTGCCCTAAAAATTCTTTAGGTTTGCCTACTCATCCCTCTCTTCCCCTAACCCCTGGCAACCACTTAACTTTTTACTGTCTCCATAATTTTACCTTTTCCAAAATGTCATGTAATTGGAGTCACACAGTGTATAGCCTTCTTTAAATTGTTTCTTTCACTTAGAAATATTCATTTAAGTTTCCTCCATATCTTTACATGGCATGACAGCTCATTTCTTTTTAGTGCTGAATAATATTCCTTTATCTAGGTTACCACAGTTTACTTATCCATTCACCTAATGAAGAATATCTTGGTTGTTTCCAAGTTTTGATAATTATTAATAGAGCTGCTGTAAACATCTGTGTGCAGGTTTTGTGTGGACATAAGTTTTCAACTCCTTTGTGTAAATACTAAGGAGAACAATTGCTGGATGCTGTGGTAAGAGTATGTTTAGTTTTGTAAGAAACAGCCAAATGGTCTTCTAAAAGAGCTGTGTCATTTTGCATTCCCACCAGCAATGTATAAGAGCTTCTGTTGCTCCATGTCCTTGCCAGCATTTGATGTTATCAGTGTTCCAGATTTTGGCCGTTCTAATAGGTGTACAGTGGTATCTCACTGTTATTTTAATTTGCAATTCCCTGAGGACATATGTGGAGCATCTGTTCATATGCTTATTTGCCATCTGTATATCTTCTTTAGTGAGGTGTCTTTGAGGTCTTCGGTCCATTTTTCAATGGGGTTGTTTGTTTTCTTATTGTTGAGTGTTAAGAGTTCTGTGTATATTTTGGATTTCAGTCCTTTTTCAGTTGTCCTCCAAATATTTTCTCCCAGTCTATGCCTTGTCTTCACATTCTCTTTACATGGTCTTTTTCAGAGCAGAAATTTTTAATTTTAATGAAGTTTGGCTTATCAGTTATTTCTTTCATGGATATGTCTTTGGTCTTGGATATAAAAAGGTATCACCATACCAAAGGTAATCTAGGTTTTCCCCCATATTATCTTCCAGGAGTTTGATAGTTTTGCATTTAACATTTAAGTCTGTAATCCATTTTGAGTTAATATTTGTGGAAGGTCTGTGTCTAAATTCATTTTTTTGCATATAGATGTCCAGTTGTTCCAGTACCATTTGTTGAAAAGACTATCTTTGCTCCATTATATTTCCTTTGCTCCCTTGTCAAAGATTAGTTGGCTATATTTCTAGGGATCTATTTCTAGACTCTCTATTCTGTTTCATTGATCTGTTTGCCTCTTCTTTCCCCAATACCACACTGTCTTGATTAATTCTATATAGTAAGTCTTCAAGTTGGTTAGTGTTAGTCCTTCAAATTTGTTCTTCTCCTTTAATATTGTGTTGACTATTCTGGGTCTTTTGCCTCTCCATATAAACTTTAGAATCAGTTTGTCAATATCCATAAAATAACTTGCTGGGATTGTGACTGAGATTGCATTGAATCTATAGACCAATTGGGAAGAACTGACATCTTGATAATATTGAATTTTCCTACCCATGAATATGTAATATCTTTCCATTTATTTAATTTTTTGATATCTTTCATCAGAGTTTTGTAGTTTTCCTAATATAGATCTTATACATATTTTGTTAGGTATATACCTAAGCATTTTATTTTGGGAGGTGCTAATATAAAGGGTAATGTATTTTTAACTTCAAATTCTACTTGTTCATTGATGGTATATAGGAAAGCAGTTGGCTTTTGCATATTAACCTTGTATCCTGCAACCTTGCTATAATCACTTGTTAGTTCATGAAGGTTTGGTGAGTGTTTTTTTTTTTTTGGTTGATTCTTTTGGATTTTCTACATAGATGATCATGTCATCTGTGAACAAAGACAGTTTTATGTCTGCCTTCCCAATCTGTATACCTCTCTTTTATTTCCTTTTCTTGTCTTATTACATTAGCTAGAACTTCCATTGTGATGTAAAAAAGCAGTGGTGAGAAGGGACATCCTTGCCTTGTTCTTGACCTTAGTAGGAAAGCTTTGAGTTTCTCACCATAAGTATGATGTTAGCTATAGAGTTTTTGTAGATGTTCATTATTAAGTAGAGAAAGTTCCCCTCTATACCTAATTTGTTCAGAGTTTTTATCATGAATGAGTGTTGGATTTTGTCAAATCTTTTTTGCATTTATTGGTATGACCATGTGATTTTTCTCCTCTAGTCTGTTGATGTGATGGATTACATTAATTGATTTTTGAATGTTGAACCAGCCTTGCATACCTAGGATAAATCTCCCTTTGTCATGGTGTATAATTCTTTTTATACATTGTTGGATTTAATTTGCTAATATATTGTTGAAGATTTTTGCATCTATGTTCATGAGAGATATTGATGTCATTCTGCTTTCTTGTAATGTCTTTTTCTAGTTTTGCTGTTAAGGTAATGCTGGTCCCATAGAATGAGTTAGAAAATATTCCTTTTGCTTTTATCTTCTGAAAGAGATTGTAAAGAATTGGTAAAATTTCTTCCTTAAATGTTTGGGAGAATTCACCAGTGAACCCATCTGGGCCTTATACTTTCTGTTTTGGAAAGGTATTTATTTAATCTCTTTCATAGATATAGGTCTATTCAGACTGTCTGTTTCTTCTTATGTGAGTTTTGGCAGAGTGTGTCTTTCAAAGAATCTACATTTCATCTAGATTATCAAACTTGTAAGCATAGAGCTGTTTATAGCATTCCTTTATTATCATTTTAATGTCCATGTGGTGATGTTTCCTCTTTCAGTTTTTTGTTTGTTTTGGGTTTTTTTTGCCGTACGCAGGCCTCTCACTGTTGTGGCCTCTCCCGTTGTGTAGCACAGGCTCTGGATGCGCAGGCTCAGCAGCCATGGCTCATGGGCCTAGCCGCTCCACGGCATGTGGGATCTTCCTGGACCGGTGCATGAACCCGTGTCCCCTGCATCGACAGGCGGACTCTCAACCACTGTGCCACCAGGGAAACACCTCTTTCAGTTCTGATATTAGTAATTGTTCTCTCTTTTTTCTTAGTTAACCTGGCTTGAGGCTTAATGATTTTATTGATCTTTTCAAAGAACTAGATTTCTGTTTTGTTGATTTTCTCTATTGATATCCTGTTTTCAATTTCATCCATTTCTGCTCTGATTATTATTATTATTTCTTCTGCTTGCTTTGGATTCAATTTGCTCTTATTTTTCTCTGGTTTCCTATGTGGAAGCTCATATTATTGACTTTTTTCTTTTCTAATATATGCATTCAATGTTATAAATTTTCCTCTAAGCACTACTTTACACATCTCACAAATTTTAAGAGTGTTTTCATTTTCTTTTAGTTCAAAATATTTTTTAAACTTATCTTGAGATTTCTTCTTTGACCCATGCATTGTTTAGGAGTATTTTGTCTAATCTCCAAGGATCTTGGGATGTTCCAGATATCTCTCTGTTATTGATTTCTAGTTTAATTCTATTGTGGTCTGAGAGCAGACATTATATGATTTCTATTATATTATATTTGTTGAGGTGTGTTTTATTGACCAGAATGTGGACTATCTTGGTGAATATTCCATGTGAGCTTCAGAAGAATGTGTATTCTACTGTTTTTTGGATGAAGTTGCCTATGGATTATATCCAGTTAATTGATGGTGCTGTTGAGTTCAGCTTTGTCCTTATTGATTTTCTGCTTGCTGGATCTGTCCATTTCTGACAGAGGGGTGTTGAGGTCTCCAACTATAATAGTATATTCATGTATTTCTCCTGGTATTTCTGCAATGGACTGAATGTTTATGTCCCCCATAAAAAATCATATGTTGAAATCCTAACCCCCAAGGTGATGGTATTAGGAGATAGGACCTTTGGGAGGTGATTTGGGCATGGGGGTGGAGCCCTCATGAATAGGATTAGTTCCCTTATAAAGAGACTCCAGAGAGCTCTCTTGCTTCTTCTACCATGTGAGCAAAAAATAGTTGTCTATGAACCAGGAAGCGGGCTCTCACCAGACACCAAGTCTGCCTGCATCTTGATCTTGGACTTTCCAGCCTGCAGAACAGTGATAAATAAATGTTTGCTGTTTATAAGCCACTCTGTTTATGGTATTTCTGTTATTGTAGCCCAAATGGACTAAGACAAGTTCTATTTGGTTTTGCCTCACATATTTTGACAATCTGTTGTTAGGCACATACGTATGAAGGATTGTTATGTCTTCCTGGAGAATTGACCCCTATATCATTATGTAATGCCACTCTTCATCCCTGAAAACTTTACTTCCTCTGTAGTCTGTTTTGTCTGAGATTAATATAACTACTTCTGCTTCCGTTTGATTAATATAAGCATGCACTATCTTTATCCTTTTTTTTTTTTTTTTTTTTTGCGGTGTGCGGGCCTCTCACTGTTGTGGCCTCTTCCGTTGCGGAGCACAGGCTCCGGATGCGCAGGCTCAGCGGCCATGGCTCACGGGCCCAGCCGCTCTGCGGCATATGGGATCCTCCCAGACTGGGGCACGAACCCGTATCCCCTGCATCGGCAGGCGGACTCTCAACCACTGCGCCACCAGGGAGGCCCTATCTTTATCCTTTTACCTTTAATCTATACATGTTATTATATTTAAAGTAGGCTTCTTGGACTTCCCTGGTGGTACAGTGTTTAAGAATCTGCCTGCCAATGCAGGGGACATGGGTTCGAGCCCTGGTCTGGGAAGATCCCACATGCCACGGAGCAACTAAGCCCGTGCACTACAACTACTCAGCTTGCACTTTAGAGCCCGCGGGTCACAACTACTGAAGCCTACACACCTAGAGCCCGTGCTCTGAAACAAAGAGAAACCACCACAATGAGAAGCCCGCACACCACAACAAAGAGTAGCCCCCGCTTGCCACAACTAGAGAAAGCCTGCGTGCAGCAACAAAGACCCAATGCAACCAATAAAATAAATAAATAAATAAAAATTTTAAAAAGTCTTCTGTAGACAACATATAGTTGGGTCTTATTCCTATCCACTCTGACAATCTCAGACTTTTAATTGGTGTATTTAGACCATTGACATTTAAAGAGATTATTGATATAGCTGGATTAATGTCTAACATATTATTATTTTCTATTTGCTGACCTTTTTCTTTGTTCTTATTTTGTCTTCCACTGTTTTTCTGCCTTTTGTGGTTTTATTTGAGCATTTTATATGATTCCATTTTCTCTCTTTTCTTAGTATATCAATTATACTTATTTTTAAATTTTTTTAGTGGTTTCCCTTGAATTTTCAATATGCCTTTACAGTTAAACCAAGTCCACTTTCAAATAACACTATAATATTTCCTGGGTAGTACAAGTACTCTGTAATAACAAAATATTCCCACTTTTTCCCTCCTGTTCCTTGTTTCATTATTTCTTGTACCATTCATTTATATATTAGCATACATAAGCATATGTATATATACATAAGCATTCATAATCAAATAGTTGGAGCTATTATTTTGAACAAACTCTTACCTGTTGCATCAATTAAGAATAATAAAAGTTTTTATTTTACCTTCATTATTCATTCTCTAATACTCTTTATATAAATCCAAGTTTCTGACTTGTATCATTTTCCTTCTCCCTGAAGAATTTCTTTTAACATTTCTTATAAGGCAAGTCTATTGGCAACAAATTCCTTCAATTTTTGTTTGTTTGATAGAATCTTTATTTCTCCTTCACTTTTGAAGGACAGTTTCATAGAGTACAGAATTCTGGTTGGTGAGTTTTTTCTCTCAACACTTGAAATATTTCACTCCACTCTCTTCTTGCTTGCATGGTTTCTGAGAAGTCAGATATAATTCCTATTTTTGCCTCTGTAGAGGTAAGGTGTGTTTTTCCCTCCGGCTTCTTTATCTTTGTTTTTCTGCAGTTTGAATATGATGTGCCTAGGTGTAGTGTCTCATTACTTAATCTGCTTGGTGTTCTCATAGCTTCCTGGATCTGTCATTTGGTGTCTGTCATTAATTTGGGGAAATTCCCAGTCATTATTCCTTCAAATATTTCTTCTGTTTCTTTCTCTCTTTCTTCTCCTTCTAGTATTCCCATTAAGTATATGGTACACCTTCTGTAGTTGAGGCACTATTTTTGGATATTCTGTTCTGTGCTTTTCTCCCCTTTGCTTTTCAGTTTTGGAAGTTTCTATTGACATATCCTCAAGCTCAGAGGTTCCTTCCTTAGCCATGTCCAGTCTACTGATGAGCCCATCAGAGACATTATTTCATTTCTTTTACAGCATTTTTTATCTCTAGCAGTTCTTTTTGACTCTTTCTTAGAACTTCCATCTCTGATTACATTACCCAGCTGTTCTTGCATGTTGTCTACTTTATCCATTAGAGCCCTTAGCATATTACTCATAATTGTTTTGAATTCATGGTCTGCTAATTCCAACAGTCCTGCCAATATCTGAGTCTGGTTCTGGTACTTGCTCTGTCTCCTCAAACTGTGTTTTTTGCCTTTTAATATGTCTTGTACTTTTTTGTTGAAAGGTAGATATGATGTACTGGGTAAAAGAAACTGTAACAAATAGGCCTTTAGTAATGTAGTGGTAAAATGTGCGGGGAAGGGAAGTATTCTATAGTCTTATGATTAGGTCTCAGGCTTTTGGTGAGCCTGCACCCCTGGACTGTGAAATTCACCAGTTCTCAGTTTTTTTTCCTCCCTTTGGTGGAAAAGGATGGCTAGAGGGGGCTGGGCTTTTGTATTTCCCTTCCTTCATGTGGAAGCTCAGAAGGGACTGGAGCTGGATATTTCCTTTCCTCCATGGGAGTTAGGCTCTGATCATCCCAGCAGGTTAGGCCCTAGCAAAAAAAAAAAAAGTTTCTCCTGAGGGCCTGTCTTGTTAAGAAGAACAGAATGCTGTGGACTTATTTCAAAATGGTTCTTTTCCCCTCCCCCTGCCTAAAGCACCAGGAGATTCTTCTCTGATCCTCACTGTGAGCACCTGGTAGAGCTATGGGAGCTAAAACTCACAAAAGACAAAGTGTAAGGGTTACTTCCCTGTGTGCCCACCCCCCCATGCCTGGGATCCCCCTGGAGTTTTTATATCTCAGGCTTTTTCACCCTGAGCCTCCAGCAGTTCCTCTGGTACAGTTCAGTTTTTCCTACCCTGGTACTGGCTCCCTCAGAGGTTGCTGCTTGTGGCTTTCTGTCCAGTAAGTTGTGATTCTCCATATCTGTCTGTCTCTCCAATTTGGGGGGCAGCAGTTTTCACTGTGATCTTACTTCTCTGATTGATCTAAGAAGAGTTGTTGATTTTTCAGGTTGTTCAGCTTTTTACTTGTTAGAACTGAGTGGCAAATTCTAAGCATTTTACATGCTGAACAGGAAACTGGAAGTCCTTACGTCAGTATTTTAAAATCAGTGTAGAGGTAATAATCAGTTCATCCTGACAAAATTCCTCTTGGGCAAATCAGCATGACTCTGAGGTGATGGTTAAAACCCAACTGGCAGAGATATTAAGCAGGCTACCCAAGGCCACACAGCAGGCTAAAAGCTGAGCAGGGATTAGAGATCTGGAGAGCCTGACTCCCAGCCCTGTATGCAGACTATACCACCTGTAAACAAACTAGCTAACAGCCAAATCAGGTAAATGTGCCTGAATTGAGTCACCTGTGGCTGCTAAACTTGGCCTCTTTGCACAATCAGTAAGCTAAGGATCCAAAAGTCAGGGCCTTTTGCACACATGTCATTGCAAAACCCATCCCTGAGAGGCTGTGCTCCAAGGAGCAGGGGACTGACCATCTTCGGTGGTCACCACAGTGATTGTCCATTGCATTTGTATGGTCCTTCTCAGTTTCTGAAACACTTTTGTGTAATTTATCTCAGATGTTCCTTTCAACTATACTAGGAGACTGTAAAATACAGTCTCTGTTTTGTTTTTATAAGTGTGGTGAGCCAAGGAGGCCAACAAACCAGTGCTGGGAGCTGAATCTTGCCCAAATGAGTATAAAGAAATAAGCAGAGGGCCTCATCTCCAGATGGACATAGGAGGTGATCTCTGAGGTCAGATCTAAGTAGGACAGACAGCATTGCCCTGGCAGGGGTCAAGGTGGAGACTCAGCATGGGTAAGGGAACTGTGCACCTCCTGGTTACCAGGATCATCTTCATCATTTGGAAACTTCCTGGGAGACATGTAGTATTAGGGGTATAATATACTTAACCATGACTAAGGTATTAAAAGTCCTTCCCAAACCCAAATGAACCATCTTCCTGTTTCTTCCTATCTCAGTCTTCCTTTTGCTATTATGTTAACCTCCACCCAGGGCCCCTGGCCTCACCCTCCCAGTCACCTCTGGCCTCCTGCACTCAGTCTCCTCCAGTCCTCTAAATTCATCAGCAGCCAGAATGCTACCTCTTGGGTCTCCCTGATCACTTACCCTTCAGTCCTTGACTGAGCTAGAACCACCTACCCAACTATTCTTTACTACAGTGGTCATCCAACAACATACCTGAGAAGTTACAGAAATGTTATAGAAATTAAACTAAGGCTGTGAACAGCAGTGTTTAAAAGTAGAAATAGAATTATGTCATCATGTCAGTCTACAAGGTATCCTCCCCTTCTTCCTGGGCACATGCTTAGACTACCTTTCCCAGTCTTCCTTGCGGTATGTACAGCCATGTAACTAAATTCTTTCCAATGAAGTGAGTGGAACTGTTGTATACTCTTTATTTTTTTTTGAATTTTATTTCTTTTTTTATACAGCAGGTTCTTATTAGTCATCCATTTTATACACATCAGTGTATACATGTCAATCCCAATTTCCCAATTCATCACACCAGCAACCCCCTCTCCTGCGCCACTTCCCCCCTTGGTGTCCATACATTTATTCTCTATATCTGTGTCTCAATTACTGCCCTGTAAACCGGTTCATCTGTACCATTTTGCTAGGTTCCACATACATGCATTAATATACGACATTTGTTTTTCTCTTTCTGACTTACTTCACTCTGCATGACAGTCTCTAGATCCATCCACGTCTCAACAAATGACCCAATTTCGTTCCTTTTTATGGCTGAGTAATATTCCACTGTATATATGTACCACATCTTCTTTATCCATTAGTCTGTTGATGGGCATTTAGGTTGCTTCCATAACCTGGCTATTGTAAATAGTGCTGCAATGAACATTGGGGTGCATGTGTCTTTTTGAATTATGGTTTTCTCTGGGTACATGCTCAGTAGTGGGATTGCGGGATCATATGGTAATTCTATTTTTAGTTTTTTAAGGAACCTCCATACTGTTCTCCATAGTGGCTGTATCAATTTACATTCCCACCAACAGTGCAAGAGGGTTCCCTTTTCTCTGAACCCTCTCCAGCATTTGTTGTTCGTAGATTTTCTGATGATGCCCATTCTAACTGGTGTGAGGTGATACCTCATTGTAGTTTTGATTTGCATTTCTCTAATAATTAGTGATGTTGAGCAGCTTTTCATGTGCCTCTTGGCCATCTGTATGTCTTCTTTGGAGAAATGTCTATTTAGGTCTTCTGCCCATTTTCTGATTGGGTTGTTTGTTTTTTTAATATTGAGCTGCATGAGCTGTTTATATATTTTTGAGATTAATCCTTTGTCCGTTGATTTGGTGGCAAATATTTTCTCCCATTCTGAGGGTTGTCTTTTCGTCTTGTTTATGGTTTCCTTTGCTGAGCAAAACCTTTGAAGTTTCATTACATCCCATTTGTTTATTTTTGTTTTTATTTCCATTACTCTAGGAGGTGGATCAAAAAACATCTTGCTGTGATTTATGTCAAACAGTGTTCTTCCTATGTTTTCCTGTAAGAGTTTTATAGTGTCCGGTCTTACATTTAGGTCTCTAATCCATTTTTAGTTTGTTTTTGTGTATGGTGTTACAGAGTGTTCTAATTTCATTCTTGTACATGTAGCTGTCCAGTTTTCCCAGCACCACTTATTGAAGAGACTGTCTTTTCTCCATTGTATATCTTTGCCTCCTTAGTGATAGATTAGTTGACCATAGGTGCGTGGGTTTATCTCTCGGCTTTCTATCTTCTTCCATTGATCTATGTTTCTGTTTTTGTGCCAGTACCATAATGTCTTGATTACTGTAGCTTTGTAGTATAGTCTGAAGTCAGGGAGTCTGATTCCTGCTGCTCCATTTTTTTCCCTCAGGACTGCTTTGGCTATTCAGGGTTTTTTGTGTCTCCATACAAATTTTAAGATTTTTTGTTCTAGTTCTGTAAAAAGTGCCATTGGTAATTTGATAGGGATTGCATTGAATCTATAGATTGCTTTGGGTAGTAGAGTCATTTTCATAATATTGATTCTTCCAATCCAAGAACATGGCATATCTCTCCATCTATTGGTATCATCTTTAATTTCTTTCAACAGTGTCTTATAGTTTTCTCAATACAGGTCTTTTGTCTCCCTAGGTAGGTTTATTCCTAGGTATTTTATTCTTTTTGTTGCAGTGGTAAATGGGAGTGTTTCCTTAATTTCCCTTTCAGATTTTTCATCATTAGTGTATAGTAATGCAAGAGATTTCTGTGTATTAACTTTGTATCCTGCAACTTTACCAAATTCACTGATTAGCTCTAGTAGTTTCCTGGTGCCATCTTTAGGATTCTCTATGTATAGTATCATGTCATCTGCAACAAGGACAGTTTTATTTCTTCTTTTCCAATTTGTATTTCTTTTTCTTCTCTGATTGCCATGGCTAGGACTTCCAAAACTATGTTGAATAATAGTGGTGAGAGTGGACATCCTTGTCTTGTTCCTGATCTTACAGGAAATAGTTTCAGTTTTTCACCATTGAGAATGATATTTGCTGTGGGTTTGTCGTATATGGCCTTTGTTATGTTGAGGTAGGTTCCCTCTATGCCCACGTTCTGGAGTGTTTTTATCATAAATGGGTGTTGAATTTTGTCAAAACCTTTTTCTGCATCTATTGAGATGATCGTATGGTTTTTATTCTTCAATTTGTTAATATAGTGTCTCACATTGATTGACTTGCGTATATTGAAGAATCCTTGCATCCCTGGGATAAATCCCACTTGATCGTGGTATATGATCCTTTTAATGTGTTGCTGGATTCTGTTTGCTAGTATTTTGTTGAGGAGTTTTGCGTCTCTATTTATCAGTGATATTGGTCTGTTATTTTCTTTTTTTGTAGTATCTTTGTCTGGTTTTAGTTTCAGGGTGATGGTGGCCTCATAGAATGAGTTTGGGAGTGTTCCTTCCTCTGCAATTTTTTGGAAGAGTTTGAGAAGGATGGGTGTTAGCTCTTCTCTAAATGTTTGATAGAATTCACCTGTGAAGCCAACAGGTCCTGGACTATTGTTTTTTGGAAGATTTTTTTTTTTTTTTGAAGATGTTGGGGGGTAGGAGTTTATTAATTAATTTATTTATTTTTGCTGTGTTGGGTCTTCGTTTCTGTGTGAGGGCTTTCTCTATTTGTGGCAAGCGGGGGCCACTCTTCATCGCAGCACGTGGGCCTCTCACTGTCACGGCCTCTCTTGTTGCAGCGCACAGGCTCCAGACGTGCAGGCTCAGTAGTTGTGGCTCACGGGCCTAGAGGCTCCACGGCATGTGGAATCCTCCCAAACCAGGGCTCGAACCTGTGTCCCCTGCATTAGCAGGCAGATTCTCAACCACTGCGCCACCAGGGAAGCCCCCTGGAAAATTTTTAATCACAATTTCAATTTCATTACTTGTGATTGGTCTGTTCATATTTTCTATTTCTTCCTGGTTCAGTGTTGGAAGGTTATACCTTTCTAAGAATTTTTCCATTTCTTCCAGGTTGTCCATTTTATTGGCATAGAGTTGCTTGTAGTAGTCTCTTAGGATGCTTTGTATTTCCACGGTGTGTGTTGTAACTACTCCTTTTTCATTTCTAATTTTATTGTTTTGAGTCCTCTCCCTCTTTTTCTTTATGAGTCTGGCTAACGGTTTATCAATTTTGTTTATCTTCTCAAAGAACCAGCTTTTAGTTTTACTGATCTTTGCTATTGTTTTCTTTGTTTCTATTTCATTTCTTTCTGCTCTGATCTTTATGATTTCTTTCCTTCTGCTAACTTTGGGTTTTGTTTGTTCTTCTTTCTCTAGCTCCTTTAGGTGTAAGGTTAGATTGTTTATTTGAGATTTTTCTTGTTTCTTGAGGCAGGCTTGTATAGCTATAAACTTCCCTCTTAGAACTGCTTTTGCTGCATCCCATAGGTTTTGGATCGTCGTGTTTTCATTGTCATTTGTCTCTAGGTATTTTTTGATTTCCTCTGATTTCTTCAGTGATCTCTTGGTTATTTAGTAACGTATTGTTTAGTCCCCATGTATTTTGTGTTTTTTACTTTTTCCCTGTCATTCATTTCTAATCTCATAGCATTGTGGTCAGAAAAGATGTGTGATATGATTTCAATTTTCTTAAATTTACTGAGGCTTGATTTGTGGCCCAAGATGTGATCTATCCTGGAGAATGTTCCATGTGCACCTGAGAGGAAAGTGTAATCTGCTGTGTTTGGATGGAATGTCCTATAAATATCAATTAAATCTATCTGGTCTATTGTGTCATTTAAAGCTTTTGTTTCCTTATTTATTTTCATTTTGGATGATCTGTCCATTGGTGTAAGTGAGGTGTTAAAGTCCCCCACTATTATTGTGTTACTGTCGATTTCCTCTTTTACAGCTGTTAGCAGTTGCCTTATGTATTGAGGTGCTCCTATGTTGGGTGCGTATATATTTATAATTGTTATATCTTCTTCTTGGATTGATCCCTGATCATTATGTAGTGGCCTTCCTTGTCTCTTGTAACATTCTTTTTTTTTTCTAATTTTAATTATGCTTTATTATTTGACCTACATGCTATTTATGATTGTATTGATTAATTTTAAATTCTTTTTTTTAAACCCCACATTTTGTTTTATTTATTTATTTTTTTGGCTGTGTTGGGTCTTCGTTTCTGTGTGAGGGCTTTCTCTAGTTGTGGCAAGCGGGGGCCACTCTTCATTGCGGTGCGTGGACCTCTCACTATTGCTGCCTCTCTTGTTGTGGAGCACAGGCTCCAGACACGCAGGCTCAGTAGTTGTGGCTCACGGGCCTAGTTGCTCTGCGGCACGTGGGATCTTCCCAGACCAGGGCTCGAACCCATGTCCCCTGCATTAGCAGGAAGACTCTCAACCACTGCACCACCAGGGAAGCCCAACATTCTTTATTTTAAAGTCTGTTTTATCTGATATGAGTATTGCTACTCCAGCTTTCTTTTGATTTCCATTTGCATGGAATATCTTTTTCCATCCCCTCACTTTCAGTCTGTATGTGTCCCTAGGTCTGAAGTGCGTCTCCTGTAGACAGCATATAGATGGGTCCTGTTTTTGTATCCATTCAGCAAACCTGTGTCTTTTGGTTGGAGCATTTAATCCATTCACGTTTAAGGTAATTATTGATATGTGTTTTCCTGTGACGATTTTCTTAATTGTTTTGGGTTTGTTTTTGTAGGTCCTTTTCTTCTCTTGTGTTTCCCACTTAGAGAAGTTCCTTTAGCATTTGTTGTAGAGCTGGTTTGGTGGTGCTGAATTCTCTTAGCTTTTGCTTGTCTGTAAAGCTTTTGATTTCTCCATCAAATCTGAATGAGATCCTTGCCGGGTAGAGTAATCTTGGTTGTAGCTTCTTCCCTTTCATCACTTTAAGTGTATCATGCCACTCCCTTCTGGCTTTGAAGGTTTCTGCTGAGAAATCAGCTGTTTACCTTATGGGAGTTCCCTTGTATGTTATGTGTCATTTTTCCCTTGCTGCTTTCAATAATTTTTCTTTGTCTTTATTTTTTGCCAATTTGATTACTATGTGTTTCCGCATGTTTCTCCTTGGGTTTATCCTCTGTGGGACTCTCTGCACTTCCTGGACTTGGGTGGCTATTCCGTTTCCCATGTTAAGGAAGTTTTTGACTATAATCTCTTCAAATATTTTCTCGGGTCCTTTCTCTCTCTCTTCTCCTTCTGGGACCCCTATAATGGGACTGTTGTTGCATTTAATGTTGTCCCAGAGGTCTCTTAGGCTGTCTTCGTTTCTTTTCATTCTTTTTTCTTTATTGTGTTCCGCAGCAGTGAATTCCACTGTTCTGTCTTCCAGGTCACTTATCCGTTCTTCTGCCTCAGTTATTCTGCTATTGATTCCTTCTAGCATAGTTTTCATTTTAGTTGTTTTATTGTTCATCTCTGTTTGTTTGTACTTTAATTCTTGTAGGCCTTTGTTGAACATTTCTCGCATCTTCTTGATCTTTGCCTCCATTCTTTTTCTGAGGTCCTGGATCATCTTCGCTATCATTATTGTGAATTCTTTTTCTAGGTTGCCTATCTCCACTTCATTCAGTTGTTTTTCTGGGGTTTTATCTTGTTCCTTCATCTGGTACATAGCCCTCTGCCTTTTCATCTTGTCTATCTTTCTGTGAATGTGGTTTTTGTTCCACAGGCTGCAGGATTGTAGTTCTTCTTGCTTCTGCTCTCTGTCCTCTGGTGGATGAGGCTATCTAAGAGGCTTGAGTAAGATTCCTGATGGGTGGGAGTGGTGGTTGGTAGAGTTGGGTGTTGCTCTGGTGGGCAGACCTCAGTAAAACTTTAATCTGCTTGTCTGTTTTTGGGTGGGGCTGGGTTCCCTTCCTGTTGGTTGTTTGGCCTGAGGCAACCCAACACTGGAGCCTACCCCGGCTCCTTGTTGGGGCCAATGGCGGACTCTGGGAGGGCTCACATTAAGGAGTACTTCCCAGAATCTCTGCCACCAGTGTCCTTGTCCTCACAATGAGACACAGCCACCTCCCACCTCTGCAGGAGACCCTCCAACAGTAGCAGGTAGGTCTGGTTCAGCCTTGTATGGGGTCACTGCTCCTTCCCCTGGGTCTGATGCGCACACTACTTTGTGTGTGCCCTCCAAGAGTGGAGTCTCTGTTTCCCCCAGTCCTGTCAGAGTCCTGCAATCAAATCCCTCTAGACTCCAAAGTCTGATTCTCTAGGAATTCCTCCTCCCATTGCCGGACCCCCAGGTTGGGAAGCCTGACATGGGGCTCAGAACCTTCACTCCAGTGGGTGGACTTCTGTGGTTTAATTGTTCTCCAGTTTGTGAGTCACCCACCCAGCAGTTATGGGATTTGATTTTATTGTAATTGCACGCCTCCTACCATCTCATTATGGCTTCTCCTTTGTCTTTGGATGTGGGGTGTCTTCCGTGGTGAGTTCCAGTATCTTCCTGTCGATGATTGTTCAGCAGTCAGTTGTAATTCTGGCGTTCTCGCAAGAGGGAGTGAGCGAACGTTCTTCTACTCCGCCATCTTGGTTCTGGGCAGCTGGGAGGTTTTGATACGAAGGTAAAGCTCGTAGGATATCTGTATACTCTTTAAATGCCTATGCGATAAAAATTCTTCTCTGTTGTCCCACACATTTTCTGTGGGCTGGATGATGTGGCCCTAAGGGTTGGCAGAGTCATAGGGGTCTAAGAAGCCGGGGTTCCTTAACTACCTTTATGGAAAAGAGCTCTGCTCCAGCCAGGAGCACCTGCCTTGAACAGTTAGATGAGAAACAAACTTCTGTTGTGCTTGAGCCTTTATACATTGAGCGTGTATTTGTGATAGTAGTTCAGCCTACCCTAACTAATAAACCCATCAAGTGATTGAAAGCAGGTAAAACCATCACTAAGCTCTTACCTGAACCCAGAGAAGCCTATAATTGAAAAGGAAAAAATATCTGCCTAATGACAAACGGAAAAAAAAAGCCATAGGTGAATGTGAATTATATTTGTATAAAATAGGATGGGGAAACTTTGTGTGATGAAGGTTCTTGCAGCAAAGAACCTTTCGGGTTTTTACTAGCTAACAGTCTCAGTGTGAGCTGCTGTCACCCAGTGGCTGAAAAAATATTCCTTGAGGACAGGTTCCTTGTTAATGGATGGGGCTGACACATACTAGGTAAATAAGAGATACTTAACTTCAATCAAATCAAAATCAAGGTAGGATAGAGTCTCAACACCAGCACATTTCTAGAAACGGAACATAGCCAACTTTGAGAGCCAAACTTTAAAAATACATATTAACAAAGTCAAATGTCCAGAGAAGGGAAGGGGATCAAGGGTAGTAAAGTCTGAAACCATGTCAGATGAGGAGCATTAAGGGAGTGTAAATGTCTAACCTAAAGGAGTGTGTGTGCGGGCACGCGTGCATGTGTGTGTGTGTGTGTGTGTGTGTGTGTGTGTGTGAGTGTGTGAAGGGGGGGGAGGGAAGGAGAGAGGTAATGAGAACCACAATTGCCTTTCAGTAATTTGAAGGGTTGTCATGGAGAAGAGGCACTGTATTCGACATCCCTTAAAATGTAAAACTGGAACTGAACTTCTACTTTATATAAAAAGAGCTTTCCAACAAGTACAGCTCTTGGACAATGGAACAGGCTGCCTTGGAAAGAATTAAACTTCCCCTCAGAGGAAGTATTTCATCCAAAGCTGGCTGCTGCCAATTGAGGACATTGTAGAAGGTTATCCTGCACTGAGTGTTAGATGAGACAGTGAAGGTCTCTTCCAAAGGCTTCAGGACCCTGTGAAAGATAGTCCTCCAGAAGCTTACACTAACAGGACATTCCGGAGATTCTCTGTTTTGGCATCACCTGCAGTTTCCAACAGTCTCTGTACCAACTCTTAGTCTTTCCTGTGAGGGGGACTCTAGCTGGTTAGAAGATGAAGGGGCAAAAGAGATCTGGGAGAAAGGAAACCAAATGCTAAGTCAGAGAATACATGATCTAGTTATTTTATTCAAAGTCTAGTTTCCGGAGCGGGGGTGCAGCTGATAGAGAGAGACAAAGCCATTAACCCCTCAATATGTCCCCTACCAAATTACACCAGTTTAGTGGAAGTTCTAGTCCAGAATACTCCTGGAAAGATAAAGCCAATTGCTCACCTGGTCTTAAGAGAGCAGTACCTGGTAAGTAGAAGGAAAGACTGACTTTACCTTGTAGGTTCCTTATGATGATCAGGCCCAGTTAGAGACAAAGGCCCCAAAAAAGCAGTATGAGCGTATCCAGGGTGTTGGGGAACTGCAGGGGTGTGAGGAGGAGTGGAGAAGAGTTTTGCCTACCTTGCAGTTTAGCCTGGGGCCTTGGTGTATCTCTGAGAACTTTCTGGGCTGATAACATTGTTTGCAAGCACTCAAGTTGGGATGTCAGGACTTGTTTATAAACTGCAAACACCTTACTACAGCTCAGCCCAGTCTTCCCCATCTAGGTCAGTCTGGTCTCCTTGGGTTCAAGCCCCGGTCTGCTCATCCTCCCTCTGGGAGAAAGAAGGGAGAAGGAACAGAAGGATGCTATCTGTGCTAAATATCTTCCCATGAAGGAAGAGCCTATCGGTTACCCATTCTCATGTGAGCCCCACAGTCCTACACTTTATCTCTTCCATATCCAGTTTGATTATTCTACAACTTCTCTATCAGGGGAGTTACAGAACCCATTCACACTGGCTGGCTCCTAAACACCCAGAAACATAGCAGAGATTATTGGACAGTACAGAAACCTAAGACAGAGGACAGGTAGGCACTACAAGCTGTCTGAGGGGAAATTATGGTGAACTGCATCATCAAGAAAGAGGAAATGAATTTGAATCTTGAAGAATAAGCAGGAGTCAGTCATGCAAAGACAAGTGAGGGAATTTCAGGTGGAGAGACTATACAAGGAGAAGAGAGTATAAAAGAGTATGTTAGGAGCCAATGTGTGGAAGAGTCAGACTGGAAGGATCTACTGAGAGAACTCAGTGGTTGGTGCAACACTTCTCACAACCTTCAGCTTCCATGCACCATTCCAACCCCATCCATGATTGTTTGGGAGTCTCTAGACAGGAGTGAGCATTCTATGGTTGAGGCCGGTAGATTAGGGAATGCATAGAAAAGGTTTATCTGCAAAGAATCTGGCAAAACCTCCATGAAATTTTCACGTCAAATGGAGAAAAGTTGACTGGCTAGAAGTATGGTTAAATAAATTTATAGCTGGTTCAATCATGGACCAAAATTATACTCATCTCTTGCCCCAAGTCTGCCACTGCTCTTGTTTTCCTTATTGCTATCATTGGCCATTCACCCAGTAGAAGTGGTAGTGGATCCTTAAAAAAAGTCACCTCACACCCAGATCAGTGTACGTCTGGAGTGTCCCATGGTATGAGTTGTCACAGTAGAGGTACTTAATGGCCTTAGAGGCAGTCAACTTTCTCTAGGACCTAAATGCAGGCCATGAAACACCATGGTCCTATATATTTCACATAGTATGTGGGACTCTTGTATTTTCCATTTCTAGGGTAGTGAAAACCTTTTATTCAAATTGACATCTAGGTATGCTAGACTGCTTAAATAATTTAATGTTTCCATTTAGACCAACTCACATGGTAAGAAGTTCAAGTGCCAATGCCCCACATAATGTTCTTGCCATTGAAAACTATGAATTATGTCTATGTTTTCCTACAAACACTCACTGACTAGCATAATCATAGTGATTGACCTATATCTAGCATTTTGTGTAAAACACGTATAAATGAGAAGACAATAGTAGAAAGTTTAGAGAAGAGAAGACTGGTCACAGGATGGAAGGAATGGTGGGAGATGTTTTTACAGTTCATCAAGACACAAATAGAGATGGCTATTTGGGGGCTTCCCTGGTGGCGCAGTGGTTGAGAGTCCGCCTGCCGATGCAGGGGACACGGGTTCGTGCCCCGGTCTGGGAAGATCCCACATGCCGCGGAGCGGCTGGGCCCGTGAACCATGGCGACTGAGCCTGCGCGTCCGGAGCCTGTACTCCGCAACGGGAGAGGCCACAACAGTGAGAGGCCCACAAAAAAAAAAAAAAAAAAAGATGTCTATTTTGTTTTTTAAAGGCAGTG
This sequence comes from Mesoplodon densirostris, assembly GCF_025265405.1. Lineage (NCBI taxonomy): Eukaryota > Metazoa > Chordata > Mammalia > Artiodactyla > Ziphiidae > Mesoplodon > Mesoplodon densirostris. Next base: position 60,199,544 of record NC_082665.1, read on the forward strand.
GGTGTACTGAGAAATAAGTAAAACTTTAAAAGATTATGTAATACAAAGAATGACCTGGAAATATGGAACATACTGGATCAAAAAGTACCAAACCAGCAGAGTTCAGCACACAAAATTATAAAGTGCCAAGGCATCTTCTCTAACATTACTTTGCAAGGTTGAGAATCACATTCCTGGTGATTCTTGAAGAATAAGGATCCAGCAGCAGTCTGACCTGGAAGGCAAAGTAGGGAGATTTAAGAACTCTCAAAATCCCTTCTCTGCCCAGTGTCTTAGGGTTTCTGGTTGAGTTAATGGGATAGAAGTTTTCCAAATCATAAGAGTGTATAATCTGTGGATGATCAAGAATGCCAGTTCTAGAAGCCAGATGCTTCCATGAGCAAGATGAGGCTGCTGCAGAACTATAATCTGCCAGTCGGAAGAGGTTGTCTGTGACAGAACCTATCTGAAAATTTGATCAGGAATTTCTTCCCAAAGGGGACAACTTCCCTGCCTTTTATTTGGAAGTCTGCTTTTCTTTCCCTGAAATTCTTAAAGCAGTAGTAATGATTCTTTCCTAAAGGAAAGTTGCTGCTCTTGCTAGCATGGGCTTTGAACTGACTTTCTCTCTAATCCTTCTGGCGCAGAAAACTTGTTGCTGAGTTCATGAAGAGGATCAATAAGTGAATGAGCTGGACAAACACAAGGGAAGACCACCTTAAGATAGCGAGGGAGCTAGAGGCTTGTCTTTGTGAGATGCTGACAGTGCACAGGACCCACTATAACATATAGGGTGGTGCCAGAGGATAGCAAGGCAGCCACTTGTTTCAAACTAAGGGACAGGAATTGAGTGTATATGATGAGAGGAAAAGACACAGTTGAAAGGAGAGAGTTTCAACTGGCCCCCTCTTATGGCTCTGCCTGAGTTCAAAGGTCTGTGGAGCTCTCTCAATTTATTATATGCCTATGGACTTGCTGGATAATCAGGAGAAAACAGTCCATTAACCAACCATAAGTCCAAATACTCTCAGTATTTTCACACACTCACCAACCCCAATGGACAGTGAAGTCTAAACGCAGCACTTTTAGGTGGGAAAAAAGTCTAATTAAAATGACTTTTGAAAAAATCCCTTACATTTCCTGTTATACCGTCTTTCAACAAGTTGTTACACCAGTTTTATACCATCTTTCATTGTTATACCAGCTTTCAACAAATGCAACATAATTTTGTGGGTGTTTTCCTTCAGTTGGGTAGGAGATAAAGCAGTAGACTTTTATTTAAAGGATCATGTTTTATAAAATAAATTATTTCTTTAAACACAATCAGATCATATTATGAGATACATCTAGGAACCAAGATCAAAAAGGAACAAGGGAAGAGTAGATTCACATCTCTCATTTCAGCTCATCTAATACTACTCACTGAGTTGAAAGATGGGCAAATCATCCTCACTATTTAAATGACCCTCTCTCCTTTCCTTCTTTCTTTCTTTCTTTTTCTTTTCTTTATTTTGTTTTCTTTTCCTAACACATATTACTGCACTCATATCAGTTAAAAACACATGGCGCCCGACTCCATGGTTCATGGGCATATCCTCTCCCAAGAACCTAAGTGAGGGCCAGAACTAAAAGGTAGGGTCCAACACTTGAGACTTTAGTTTCAGGACCACTTGGCCTCTGGAAAGTACCTTGCTGTTAACTGCTGTCTTTCTCAGTGTGTGCCCCAGATGCTGGCCCTTAATTATCATACTTTTCCCATCGATGATACCTCTTCCTCTCTTTGTGTTCTTTACACAATTCTTGGATGACACCTTGACCTTAATTAAGAAGAAAATACAGATTTATGGGAAAGAGACCTGGAAAATCTCAAACAGACACATCTTTATTGCAACCCTCTGGATCTGTGAGAGAGAACAGGGCCCAGAAAGATCAGCTCTGGACTTGCTCCAACTCGAGGCTTTCAGTCACTCCCTTCTCTTCAAGCTCCCCACTCGGGCCAATTTTAATCTTTCAGTCTTTCTCCCTCCTCCATAGTCCTCTGTTTATTCACCTTTTCCATTTCCCTTGGCTCATTTTCTCATTCTTTCTGATTGCCCTGCTCTCTCACACTCACATCCCCTCGTGGATCATCTTTCTGTTGGAGACTATGCTGACGGCCTCTTTCCAAGAGCAGCAGGTTTGAATCAGCTCCAGTTTAAAATGAAGGGGTGGGGGGGTGGTGAGGCCAAGAGGGGATATCAGCTCTCTCATGTCCAGTGTTCCAAGTGCACAGCCCTCCCCCAGGCCTCCTGGCTCCCTTCTCTGTCTCTGTCTCTGTTTCTCTTTCCTCTCTCCCTCCCTCTCTGCTCCGACACCCCTCCACACACAGGTGCGTACAAAAGAAGGCCTAATAATCCCTTGCAGGCAAGACCGGAGACCCCCCACGCCCACCCCCAGTCAGGCAGCTGGTTTCCATTAGATGCCCCAAGCCCTATAAATATTCTCTTTTCTCACTTATCTCTTATTATTTTTCCTTTCCCTTTCTCATGTTCCCCTCCCTGCCTCTGGATTCCCTCCTGGGAGGAGGCCTAAATTAAGAAGGGAAGGCATGCCAAACTTTGCATTAACCATCTTGTCATAGCCCAGGCCTCTGGCAGAGCAGAACCCAGAAATGATGAATTCTTGTTTGTCCAGTTTGCTGCTCCATACACCAAAGGTTGAAATCCTGCCAGGAGAGCAGAAGGGTTGAGCTCAACCTGAGCTCGAGGATGCTGCCAGGGTCTGCAGCATCTCTGTGCTCTCCATCGTACTGCTGGCTGAGCCTTTTGAGTCCTCTCTGTCTTGCGCTTTGCACTGAGTGGTGGATGGTGTCTTGGGCACAGCTCTGGAGGGGGACATTCTGGGGTTCAGATCCCAGCCTCTTTGTACACAGGCAACGTGACCTCAGGCAAATTACCTGACCTCCCTCATTTGTAAAATTGTGCTGATGACAGCTACCTCAAAGGACTGCTAGGAGGATGAAAATGAAGTAACTAGTGGGAAAACATTTAGCTCAAGTCTGCACTTAGCAAACACTAGTTCTCTCTTCTTGCCCCTTCCAGTAGGATTGACTGTGGAAAAACCCACCCTCCTTTTTTACCTCCTCCTACACCTTCCAAGTAATTAACTGAACAATTAGAGAAGAATTAACCCCTAAATACCCAAGGCCTGAGTTGGGGAGTGTAAAATGTTTGCTTCTTGATAAATGTTTGCTCTCTAAGATAAAGAAAGAGACAGAGGAAGAGTGAATGTAAAAGGCTTAAACTAGAACAATGGTTACAATTGTGAGTACTTCTTATAAACCAGGCAGCAAGAAGCCATGTCATTGTTGAGTCAGTGACCCCAGAGCAAAAGATCCTCCAGGGGTGGGTGGGAGGAAGTGGGGGAATCCAGGCACCTCATTCTAAGCCATGAATGCAGCCTTCAGGATCAGGCTGTTTCTGGGTCTGGATTCAAGCTCCAGTCCTTCCTAGCTGTTGAGCTTGAATGAGTTATTGATCTTTCTGTGCTTCATTTCCTCTTCTGTGAACGAGGATAATAATATAACTGACTTCATAGGATTGTTGCAAAGATTGAATGAGCTAAGATAGTTCACTGCCCTTCAAACGGTGCCTGACAGAGTAAGTGTGCAGGAAATGTTAGCCATCGGTCCCATCAGCAAATCAGCCCTGGTGTCTTAAAGCTTTGCTCTTCCATCGCGGCGGTTCCCAAACAGACCCACCCACAGGGCACTGATCCAGCAGGGAGCTGCCCCTCCCACCTCTGCACACCCCTCAAAAGGAGTCCAGACACTTTGGTGGCTCTGGATGAATTCCAATCCTCACAGTAGAACAAACTCTGGAAGCTCCTTACCTGGCCTTCCCATGCGGGGATGACTTTTAGGAGGGCATGCACTGTGAGCACAGGGATGCCTTTCCTGATCCTCAGCCATCCACGCCCACCAACTCCATGGCCTTCCTTAGACCACAGCCTTTGTCTGGGAGTGCAGCCATGACAGGCAGCAGAGACCAGTGCAAACAGAGCCAAAGGTCTCCAGAGTGCTTCGGGGGGACAGTGATGCTGGGTGTGCCCACTCTGTCTCTTGGGCTGAGGGTGAGTGGAGAATAATGCCCTCCCAGCTTAGAGTCAGGCATAGCACATAATCCCAAGGCCTTAAATTCACGGGATTGAATCCCCTGTCTTCTGAACACAAATCAATCTAGATGGAAACTTGATAAGGTTGTTTGTTCGTTTGTTTTGGCTAACTTCTTTGCTCTATCAGTCAACCTTCTCATACACTGGCGTCAGCTAGACCTGATTCTGTCACATCCTCACTGTGTGACCTTGGGAAAATTGCTTAACCTCTCTGAGCCTCCATTCATTAATCTATAAAATGGGACTAACAACCTTATAGATGTATCGCATCTTTCTTGACGGATTTCAGCCATGGCTACTCACCCTTATTACTATTATTTTGTCACTTTACTCTAGTTTAATTCTACTTCCTCTTATTCTGGCCTTAGTGCAGTCCGAAAAACAGGTGGTCACCACCATTCCTATATATAACTACCTTCCAGAGACCTGAAAACAGTTATAAATCACCCTTCAGCCTCTGATCTTCAGGCTAAGCAATGCCAATTTCTTTCATCTTCCTCCTAAGGTCCTAACTGAAAATCTTGAATGATTTCATTTTTACCTTATGGTCTATCTCTAAATTATTAACATCTCTGGTTTTTAGTGCCCAAACATGAATGTAGAATTTTAATAAGGGCCTGATAAAAATGTTGCCCATAGTGAACATAAAGTTTAATTCATCTAATTCATGCTTAGCCTGGGTGCCCACTAGTACCCTATATAGAGAGGAATATATACATGTATATATACATATATATATACACATATATATAATATTTTTTTGTATATAAACGTTAAACAATTCAAATATGAAATAGAGAAGAAAGGTCAGTGTTTGTTCCTTTAAGAAGGCAACCCCACAACTTATTTGTTAAACTTTGTCCCATTTGCTGGAGGAGGAAAAAAAGAACTACCAAAAGGGACTCTGAAGGAAATAGTAAAGTGAGGAGAAAAGCTCTAAAGAAAAGAGACGCTTTCTGCCCCCTGAACCTTCCTTGCTCGATTCTCTTCTCCCACCGTGACAGTGCAGCTCATATAAGTCTGTGCTCCACTAGGCCCCTGCCGAGTACGGCTGGGGTAAGACAGGAAATCGCCACTCAGAAAATAAATGACCTGTCCCAGAGTCTTTTGTTAATGAGTCCAGGGCATAATAAATCAAGGTGACCCAGTCTCAAGAAACACAAGCCTGTTTAAAAAAAAAAAAAAAAAAAAAAAAACCCTGAAACCCCCAAGCCCCAGAGGTGAAGAGGAGGAGAAAGGCGAGAGGGGACCGCAGGGAGTCCTTATAAATCACACCCTGATGAAACTAGTGCAGATGTTTTCCAGTTTCAGACCCACTCAAGAGGCAGAGAACAGACGTATGTGGATGTGAATGGAAGGGGCTATCTGTTTGGGAGGCGAGACAGGAGACGGCAGGCCTGGGGGACGCAGCCCCTCCTCACACTTGGCATCCCCAGGGCTGTTTGTGGCACAGGTCTGCGAGCTCCTTCTTAGTGTCTTCTAGTTGTCCACTTGGCTTTTTCATCTCGTCCCGGGTCTCCCTCTAATCAGCATGGCCGGAGTGTTTGGAGTAAGTGGCCTGCCTAAATCCCCTTGGGGAAGAGAAGCAAGAGCTTCTTGTGTCAGATGTAGCTCCCAGCTTCCTAGAGTGGCAGGCTCCTGTAAGAGAGGGGGGCCAGGTAAACCACGAGAGGGTCTTAGCTTCCCAAGGGATCTGCAAGTTCTCTGAGGGTGAAATTTAACAGGACAGAAAGAATGTCGCATTGGAAATAAATATTCCAGTATGTGCTAGAAAACCTGGAGCCTATAGATCTCGGGTGAGCTGTAATGTGAGACCCTGTTATATGCAGAGGACTTTCACCTAGAGCCATTAATAGCCTGGTAAGTTAGATGTCATTGTCCCTATTTGACAAATGCAGAAACTGAGGCCAAAAGAGGCTAAGGAAAAACCGCAAAAGGCATTTGTCATGCACTTTGCAGTTTGTAAAGTGTGTGTGGTAGGTGAAACAGGTTGTTCTTCCCTTGGCTACAGATGAGGAAACCTGGGATGAGAGGGATGAAAAAAACCTCTCCAGGTCACGCAGCTAATGTGTGGAGGAACTTGGGTCCACACCCAAGCTTTCAAATCCGTCTGTTGTCCCTTCTGTTCAACACAGCTATTTGCCAGTGTCCCATATGAACATTATGCTGTTAGGGCAAGGATGATGAAACAGGGAGACTAAACTCCGGCCGAGGTTCACGACTATTCAGTGTTTAGAGGTAGCTGGAAGGTAGGTGAATGGACAAGAAGAAACCGGCCAAAGATTTTTCTCATTCTCCTTGTTGTATAAAACCTGTCATCCGGTCATTTCTCTTCCTCTTTATAAGCATGGCCTCCTCTGGTCACTCTCTCCTACTTACCGTTGTTTCAAAAGAAATGACATCACATCAACTGCTGCTTTTTAAAATTATTGCCATGCTGAATTCAATTCCAGTGAACATCATCACCACTACTAGTTTGTTTACTTCCTCTAAACTTCTTAATCGGGATTGTCATTTACCGTAGGAAAAACTGAGATCAGGGTGACTTGCCCGAGATCGCGCATTAGAATGGAGATCTTTCCCCCTAGCCTGGACTGCTTCCAAAACAAACACAAGTAGCCAGACACCTTTTTCCATCTCAGTTTTTTTTCCTATTGCCCCAGTTCTTCAGTGAGAGATGTCACTGTCTTCCTCCAGGCTTCTCCATAGACCTCCTGTACCAGCTCTGCTTCGTTTTAAAATACGACAGTGAGCGTTATGCTCTAATCCAAATAAGAGTCCGCGTGTTGGTTCAACCAGACACAGTCGTCAGCCATAAGAGGAGGATGCCACAGCAGGCCGCCTAAAACAAACCAAAATAAACCCATAGCTTTAAATTGGTACAGGACCTAGATCTGCAGGACAGCAGGCACATCCATGAAAATTAGGACTATTCCAAGTATTTTAGGTAGAATAGCAGCCTTCTACCAAGGCAGAATACTGCTTAGGCTTCCTTTTCTTGTTTTTTGTTGGTTTTTGGTTTTGTTGTTTTGTTTTGGTTTTTGGTTCTGCTTTATGAGTTCAAATCTTTCATACTCAGATGTTGACTCTCAGCTGGGTACCCAGAGCCAAGAACCCCAGGATGTGGGCATTTCGGTGAATTCTGGCATATCAATTTTCTGTCATAAAAGACAGTCAGGGCTTCCCTGGTGGCGCAGTGGTTGAGAGTCCTCCTGCCGATGCAGGGGACGCGGGTTTGTGCCCTGGTCTGGGAAGATCCCACATGCCGCGGAGCGGCTAGGCCCGTGAGTCATGGCCGCTGAGCCTGCGTGTCCGGAGCCTGTGCTCCGCAACGGGAGAGGCCACAGCAGTGAGTGGCCTGCGTACCGCAAAATAAATAAATAAATAAATAAGACAGTCAGTCATTCAACACGTTATCTTGGATTCCTACTATGTACCAGGGACTGTGGTCGGTGATGAAAATTTTGAGACATGTTTTATAGTATCCTGGCCACTAACTATCTGGGAGACCTTGGGCAAGACCCTCCCCCTTTATGGATGGCAATTCCTGCCTCAGTTCAGAGGAAACTGTGCTAGTGGAGTAGGCCTAGGAACAGCACCTAAGGAGAATAATAATGTCCTCTTAATTTACTTATGTAAAGAACTGGAAAAGGAGGTAGAAGTGGAGACTATATTTTGCAAGGACATCAAGCTTTGCCATGTAACGTGGGGCTGGTGGGGGGCAGGGAGGAATGGCTACTGAGTTTTAAAAATCCATTATATATGTCACAAAAAAATTCTCAAATACAAATATGTGTATCACTTTATGCTCTTTTCTGGTACATGTTTTATTTAGCTGTAATCAGTTCTTGCATAATATCCTTTGTTTTATCTGTTATTTTGTATATACATTTTGTATATCATAGAGTGTATGTTTTTCCCATTGCTTTTAGTAGATAAGAGCATTCCATCCTATCATACCTTAGGTTTCTTATTTACTCACAAATGGTGGGACATTTGGAATATATTGGTTTTTTCCTTTTATTAATAGCACTGGTATAACTTTCCCCCTAAATTATTTCCTTTGGACATTCACAAAAAAAATTAAATTTCTAGATGAATGATGTGATCTGTTTCCAAACACCTGATCCATTTATAATAGCATCAGCAGTTTATCAGCATTTTGGGTTTTCTGTAACCCTTTCTACATTGCATATAATAATTTAAATTTCTTTTTGATAACCTAAAATTGTATGTTTCCACTAACTTCTAGGAAATTGTTTATATTTTAATTTCTTTCACTATTACTGAGGCTGATCTGTTTTCTATGTGTTGAATAATTTTCCATATTTCTTCCTATGTGAATAATTTATTCATGTTTTTTGACCTCAGGTACAGTGATTTTTGAAAAACATGTTAAGGCTTTTGTGGGCCAAATTCTTAAGCATTACTGATGTTGTGGATACCCAAACGTGGAAACATTCATCATTAGGAAAGTAGAGATTTTTGTCTGTTTTGTTCACTGAAGTATCCCAAGCACCTAAAATAATGTACACAGCAGGTGCACATTACATAAGTATTGAATAAGTGAATAAATATTTATACGATATCCACTGTGTATTGGGACAAATATGAGCTTTCAATTTTGGCATGGAAAGTGAGAAGAAAGCAAGGTCAGAATAGCTGGGAGTGGGAGAAGGGGTGTTTCTCACTTGAGAATTTTAAAAATTCACACAAGGTAAAGTGGCAAGGTAAGAAGCTACTGAGGAGTCCCTGTAGTTAATACCTTGACATTTTGCCAAAACATGGCACAGGTATTTGTGTGTTTTGTCTGCCTCCCTCGTTACTATTTGCATTAAAATGTCAGGCCAACTTCAGTATTATCACAGTGTGAACCTAATTCAAGCAACACACATTTTCTCAGCTTTTACTGTAATATGCAGGCACTGAACTAGCCACAGGATACTAGTCCAAAGAGCAGAGTCCCTGTGTGTGCATGCAACAGAATACTATATATCAGGAAGAAGGAACAAATTACTGGTACAGACTACAATGTGTATAAAACTCAAAAACTTCATGCTAAGTGAAATTGAGATGCAAAAACTATGTATTGTATGATTCCACTTGTATGAAATTTCCAGAAAAGATAAATCTATCAAGGTAGAAAGTAGATTAGTGGTTCCCTGGGGCTGGGGAATGGGGTGACTGCAGATGGGCACAAGGGGCCTCTTTGGGGTGGTAGAGTTGTTCTGATACTAACAGATTGTGGTGATGATTGCACAACTCTGTACAATTACTGAAAAACCATTGAATTGTACACTGAAAATGAGTGCATTTTATGGGATTTTAATTATACCTCAATAAAGCTGTTTAAAAGAAAAGAGTGGCTACCATGACCTTTACCCTGTCAAAACAAAGCAAAACACAGTCCCCAGAGGAGGCAGGCAGTTAGAGCACTGTCAGTTAAGGGCTGCCATGGAGGTGAGCCCTGGGAGCTCTGGGGGCACTCAGGCACCTAACCCAATCCTGGCGCTCAAGGGAAGTTTCTCAGAGGAGATGATGTCTGCCTGGGATAAACTGTTCCAGGCAGAGTAAATGGGAGTGGGAGAGTAGGAGAGGCACCACACCAAGTCAGTGACAGCAATATCCATGTCATGGGAGGCAGCGCTGAGACCAATGCCCATCTTGTTTTGAGTTTAGCAGGTTTCAGAGGAAGCTAAACGCTGGGAAAAGCTTTGCACATGAATGATAACTACCATCTACTAAGTACCTTGCCATGAGGCAAGAACTGTACCTTCAATAACAGCAACCCTACAAGGCAGGATTACAGCTGAAGAAACAGGCAAAGCGAGGCTACTTGCTAGGAGTAGCTTGCCTAATACAAGCAGCAGAGCTGGACATACGCTTGGGTCTGAAGCCATGCTTTTCCCATTCTGCTATCTCCTTTACCACTATGCAGACACATGACTACTACCAGTGTGGAATCAATGACCTTTGCTGAGAAGGACGTAAGTTTTGCTGATTTACTCTAAAGAATTCATAAAACTCATCTGCAAAGAGTTTTGCAAATGCAGTTGGACAGGGTCTCAGAGCCACAGCTTTGTAATTTATCACCATCCTTAGCACACTGCTCTGTATACAGCAGGCAGGCATTGAAAATATGCTGTTCCCTATTTAGCTTCAGATGTGTGCGTAAAATCCAATAATCTTGGTCACGATAAGTTAAAGAATGTTGACTTCCTAAAGAGCTAGAAAATTCTGAAAGGCCACAGAAATCTAATCCGTATCGCATAGCCATAATCCAAAAATCCTCATTAAATGCCTTTCAATAATATTTTTAGATGATCACACAAAGAGCTTAAAATGGTAAGACCAAAACAGAAACATGATTTCTTTTAAAAATGTGTTTAATCTCTCTTTTAGATTATTTGAGAATTGCTCCTTTCCGTCAACTTTGGCCCAAGTGTATCTACCCCTTTTGGGAAATTGTGAGTCAGCTTGGGTGAGGCAAAGACACACATTCTTCTCTTGAAAGAATAGACTTGCATTCCTATGAGTAAAATAAATTAGGTTCGGTTTCTCTGTCCATTAATTATGTGGAATAAACAACCTTCCCCTGCTCAGAAGGAAGCCCAAGAGACCAGCACAAATTTCCTCCTCAGACTCAGGGGAAAGATCACTTGACCCTCCAGGAAAACGCCTGTGGTCTGAGAGGACTCAGAGCGTTGGAACAGGCAAGGTTCTGCCGCCAGATGTTTGTAAGAAATACACTGATGGAGACAATCCCATGATACAATCCACAGAGGACTGCTGCGTTGCGGGGAGGGGCTGGAATTGCAGAAGAACAACAGAGTGAGAAGGAATTTACGTCCAATTCTGCCCCTCAGGAACATCCAATCCTCAACCCTGAAGACAGCCCATAGAGTCGAGGGAAGGTACTGCCCCCTGCCCCCCCAAGCACTTATGTTATTTTAGTTAGAGTCTTAAAAAATGCCAGGAACATCACTCCTGGGAAAGGGGGTAGGTAGGAGGAAGGTAATGCAGGGCCTCTGACATTCCGTAGTCAAACTGAACCGGCTGGGATTTGCAGAAGCGTGGAACGTCACCAGTGCCAATCTACAGACAAGGAGAAACATGGCTAATGAGAGGGAGTTTTCAGAGCTGGAAATGTGTTTGTGTTTTTGGCCTTTACACACTTGTGACCAACACTACTGTTCATTATCCGCTTCTTCCATACTAAGAGAACCTTGATTTTATTATGAGGTGCAACAGTGCTGTCAGTTAAACCACTCAACTTCCCAGACTCCACTGTGGCCAGGGCAGGCCACGTGTTCCAATTCTGGCCAAGGAGATAATGAACAGAGCTCGCTGGAGTCAGTTGTGGAGCAGTTGCCACGCTTCGGCCTCTTGCTCTTTGCGCTGCACTTCAGATGCGAGTGTGGACGCCGGGACCAGCCTCTTTCCCTGAGAGAAGGACCACAGAATGGCAGGCTGGCGAGCAGAAATGCTGAAGCAGCCCAGATATTTGATGATTCCCAGCAGACACTGCACTAACGCTGGCCTACCACCTGTGAGTCATATCTTGTTTAAGGCGCCGTTTGTTGGGTACGTCGTTGCCTGCAGCCAAACGTAACCCCTAACTGCTAGCAATTTGAAATGAGTTAAATTCAGCAGAGATCACCTATGATGTGCTAGGTGTGGGAATACGAGGATGAGAATGATAAAACCCACTACCCTCAGAGAGTTCAAGAACTAGTGCACAAGAGAAGATACATAAGCAAACTATTCTAGTATAGTCGATACCTTCTAAAGTGGAGGTTTGTTAAAATTGTTATGGGGCCTTTCCTGGTGGTGCAGTGGTTAAAGTCTGCCTGTCGATGCAGGGGACACGGTTCGTGCCCCGGTCCGGGAAGATCCCACATGCCGCGGAGCGGCTGGGCCCGTGAGCCATGGCCACTGAGTCTGCGCATCCGGCTCCGCAATGGGAGAGGCCACAACAGTGAGAGGCCCGCATACCGTAAAAAAAAAAAAAAAAAAAAAAAAAAGTGTTATGGGAACAGTCATCATTATTAATAAGGAAGCAAAATGTACTGGGGTAAACTGCATGGCGTTATAAGTTATTCTCACCCCTTATAATACATATACATATATAGGTAAATCCAATAAATTCACTGAATAGCCACAGTTCATATTATTGATATTGCCTGTCAAATCATGAAGTCACAGTTATTTTATCCCCCTATAAGTACCACTTTACACGTGTTTATTTTCTCTTGTGGGGTCAGAGGACCTCCATATTTCGTAAGTAAATTTCTCAAACCTTTGTCAATTCCTTATATACAAGAGAAACCCCAAGAAGTCCATGGAAAAATAAACTCAGTCTCAAAGAGCACTAGTAACAAAGGACAGTCTGGTCTGAAGCACAGCCAGAAGTGAATGGCCAAAGTACAGTAGCAGCATTTTCACCCAGGGCACCTACTGCAGCAAAGGCTGCCCTGCCTTTCTCCCTAATTTGTGATTCTCTCGGGTGCATTCCTCTTTCCTTGTCTGCTTCCTGCCTCATTCCCCATCATCCCTCCCTAGTCTTCTGGCTGGCATCTATTCCTCCCACTTTCTCACACAGTCCATCTCTCTCTCCCTTATCCAACCATGAGTTAAGAATAATAATTTTTTTAATGTTATTTGCTGCTTTTATTGAAGAGATTTTTATCCAAGATTTTAATTTTTTGAAGTTGATGATTAAATTAATTGATATTTCGCAAAAACAAAAACAAATTGCTTTAAAATTTTTGAAGAGGTAATACATTCACATGTTTCAAAATTTAGGAATTTTGAAAGTATATATGTAAAATATCTCCCTCACATCTGCCACCTAGCTCTCTTGCTCAGGACAACCAACGTTACCAGTTTTGTGTGTATCTTTGCATAGCTATTTTATATACAGGTAAATATGTACACCTATTTCCCCACTTTGTTCTACAAGAAGATGGCACATACTACATACCTCTTTTTTTTTTTAACTTAATATATATTAAAAACCTTTCAGGGACTTCCCTGGTGGTCCAGTGGTTAAGACTCCACACTTCCAATTCAGGGGGCACGGGTTTGATCCCTGGTCGGGGAACTAAGATCTCACATGCTGTGGGGCATGGCCAAAAAAAAAACATTAAAAAAATCTTTCATAGCAGCACATATAAAAGCATTCTCATTCTTTTTTAAGCTGAAAATGTTTCTTTCCATAAATGTATCATAATTTAGCCCCCACTGATGGACATTTGTTTCCAACATTTTATTATTTAAAATAATGATGCAATAAATAGCATTATATATACATCATTTCACAGATGAGAGAGTATTTTAGGATAAATTCCAAGAAGGGAGTAAAATAGTATGAACACTTGTGATTAGAATAAATATTGCCAAATTTCTCTTCATAAAATATATTATTTTATGCTTCTACTTACGGTGTATGGAAGTGCCTATTTCCCTAAACCCTCACCAACTCAGTTTATCAAACTTCGTGGACTTAGTCAATCTGATAGGTGAAAAATGGTCTGTCAGTGTATTTTTAAGTTTCTCTTATTATGAATGAGATTGTTCATCTTTCACACATTTCAGAGCTATTTGCATATTCTTTTCTATTAAATATCTATTAATATCCTTTACCCTTTCTTCTATTGTGTTGGTAAGATTTTTTTATTGCTATTTTCCAAGTTATTTATTCATGAGGGAAATTAACCATTTGTGATATAAGATGCATATTTTCCCCCAGTGTGGCATGTGTCTTTTGATTCTGCTTATCAAGGACTTTTACCTGGCAGTTCATATGTAGTCAAATTGATTAATCTTTTCACTTCTGATTTCTAGCTTTGTTTCATGCTTAGAAAGGCCTTCTGATGGAAGAGGAGTTTTTTATAATTACCTTCTTGATTATACATTATATTGAATGTCAATCAATAAGTTGTTTCTTATGTGACTAGTGCAGGTTAGAGAATGATCAGGAATCAAAGCAGATGGGGGATGGGGTGCAGGTGGTGAGAATCTGGGTTCAGATCCTCTCCACTCCTGGTAATGTTGCTAGGTAAGAGGGCTTGGACTTATTCTGACATCCACTCCATCCATTTGTCTGTTGTAGGTGAATGAACGTGTCCAAAGCTCCACGGGCTAAGTGTATGTGAAAGTGAAAGGAGGATTCTAAGATGCTTTGATGACATGTGTGCATAAACATTTGAATTTCTTCACCTCTGTGTATCATAGTGTCATGTCTTCTGCTGGATGTGTAGATGCTTCCTGTCTACCTAGTGTTGATATTGTTTTTCCTCAAAGATAAAGATTCTGGCATAGGAGTTATAGAAAAACTCATTACAGCTGAAAAAGATCCCCCAATACATTGCATTTCAGTGGAAGTTGAGGGAGGTGGGAGTGAAGGGTGGGAGTCATTCAGTCACCACTCCTTGGTTGAGCAGGGCTTGAGAGGGAGTCAAGCTTAGACGTGTGTAATGAGGTGCCTGTAACACGCTAGAGCCATCCTGACTCTTCGTCTTCACCAGCCATAGCCTCCCAGCCTTATGGGTCCTAGCTCCCTCCTTCAGATGAAGCCAAAATCCCAGACAGGCACCTGAACAGGAAAAGCTGCCCTCCTGCAGGACTGGAAAGCCTCTGCCAGTTCCCAAGATGGCAGCATCTGAGTTTGCAGAAGCAACAGCCAACCCCCCCGCCCCTGCCCAGTGTCCTTACAGCCTCAGAAGAGCAGAGAAGCTGGCCACTTATGACCCCAAACTGGGCTCCAGAGCATCTTGACTTACTTCCAAGGAACACCACTCAGGCTTTAAGGATTTGTCCTTTGGTTTTCTCATCTTTTGAGGGCATTTTGAGATCATGTCCTGCTTATACAAGGTTCTAAACTGAGAGGAGTGGTCAGAAGCTCTGCTGCCATTGGGTCACACATGCTGGGTCACTCTGAAGATATTAGCCTCATTCATCAGGTGCTCCCAGGGCTTGGGCTATGGGGAGGTGAATGGTGGGGCCGCTTGGGGTCCAGCAGAACAGAGTGATGGGCAGCCACAGAGAGGAGATTTAGGAGATTTGGGTGCCAGGAGGCCAGGTCATCTCAAGTCAGGCTCATAGACTGTATCATGGACATAGAATCTTGGGGTAGAGTTAGAAGTGGGGGCTGAAGGATAGAGGAGGTTTGTTATAGTCATGGTAACAGCTCTGTGTGAGAGCCAAGATGGTAGAGGCCTGGAGATGCTCTTCTACTGCCGCCCTACACAGTCAGCAGCTAGATATATCTGATAAGGTCATTTAACATCTGGGTCATTAGTTAGCACACATGTGAGACATGGCTAGCCTCAGTGGTTTTAACAGAGCCCCACCTGTTTCTGATGGGGTAGAAAGAAGAGAGGGTTCATTTGAGTCAGGGGATTCAGAATTGATGAGGAAGAGGTCGTGTCCAATGGAAAGGCAGCTATATCCAAGGAAATTCTACAGGCAGGTCCTTCCGTTGTCCCCCCTGAGTTGGGATTCAGGTGGTTTGAGGGCATTTTCTGTCTGAAACTATGGCAGTGACTTGAGACTTAAGTAAGAAAAAGAGATTGAGACATGAGAGAAAAGGCTCCAAGTTAGGGACTGAAAGGTAATCAGCCAGCAGGAAAGGAAGGAGTGGCCATTTATTCATTCCACCACTGTTCACTAAACCTTGTATGCTAGATACTGTTTAAGGTACCAGGGATATAGCAGTGAACAAAACAAAATCCCTGCTCTCCTGGTACCTATATTCTAGTGGGGGTGACAGATGATATCTATCTATGTATTTTAATATATATTTCTATAATTATATATTTATATATACCTTCCCTCCATCACTCACCTGTGTATCCCCTTCCCTGGTTCTATTAGCACTTTTCCCTAGTGTTAATAGAAAAGTGATGGAGGGAGGATGCTATTCTAGATAGAACGGACATAGAATGCTTCGGTGGTAATGATGTGACATTTGAGCAGAACTGGAATGAAGTGAGAGGGAGCCATGCAGACAGAGGTAAGAGCATCCAAGGCAAAGGGCACAGTAAGCCCAGAGGCAGGCGGGAGTGTGCTGGTGCCACAAGGAAGCCCCTAGGGCTGGAAATAAGTGAGTGAGGGTGGCATCATAGGGGATAAGGTCACAGAGGTTAGAGGGGATGTCGTGGTACAGGCCACATGGGGCCTGGCAGAACATAACAAGGATTTAGGAATGTATTCGGAGTGCAGTAGGAGGCAGTTGTAGGATCACATACTCAGCAGGTTACTGGGCAGCCTGGGAGACACTGTGCCCACATGTACGTGTGACTCTCCAGTGCTGTACTTGCCTCCTAGCCTGTGAAAGGTTGTGCCCGCCAAAGCCCTAATTACAGGGAAAACAGATGTGTATTTCAACTGCCGATTGTGTAGTTGTAAGCCACAGAGAGGCCTGAAGCGGGGAGAAAGACATAAAGCCTGCAGGTCTCAGGCCACTTGAGCAAAGCCTTCCTCATCTGGATGATGGCAGATGCAGCCTTGCAGGTGGGGGTAGCCTTGGCCTCTTACTTGAGTTGTATCTTGTGCTAGTAAGTGGCTGTGCTCCAGTGTTCAGAAAACAGTGTCTGCTTCCTGCTCCCTGAATTCTTCCTCCAAACCTCTCCATAGACCAGACCTCTGCTTAACAGAGCCTAGGTAGGAGGACACCTGCTACGTCCATCTTCTTCCGCCTGGGACAAAGGACTGGGCAGGCCTTTACAAGCTTCTTCCTTGCATAGGAAGTGAGATATCCCCCTAAGTCCCCATACAGTTAAAGAATGGGCTTTGTCTAGAGAGTTTATAGATTCAGCCTGGAAAACCCCACCCTCCTCATTAGATTCAAATGCATTAGCAGATATGCACAAGGCAGGAACCCAGATTCCAGAAGCTGATTTCTTTCACAGGGGTCCTTCCTAGAAGTCTTAGGAAATGCAGGTGGTCTGGTCATTTGTACATTTTGTTCTGTGTTTGTGTGTGTGTGTTTGGCTTACAACACAAAGGTCTATTTCTTGCTCATGCTACATGTCTACCATGCATGGCTGTAGGCCCATACTGTCTTCATTCCAGAACCAAGGCTGAAGGTATAGTCCCTATTGCAACATGCTCATCATCATCCTCAGGATCATTCCCAAACACTGATGGTTTTTGCAAAACAGGGTGCAGCTTCTGTGCTTTCTTTGGCAAAATAAGCCCATACTGTCTGCCCAGAATCACATTCTTGCTCCCATCTCCTTATTTTGTTTTCATCATAAAGTGTTTGTGAACACACTGGCGTACATGCACATGCACACGCACACACACACACATCATGATAATATTGTTGAAGACTAATGACCTAGAAGGATATTCACATGAAACAGTACGCTCAGTATAATCTAAGTATACGTAATTATGCAAAGATATAACTACCAGAGTAATGGCATTATGGGTGATTTTTATTTTCATCTTTTTTATGTGCATTTTCAAATTTAAAACATATTTTAAAAAATCCTTATATCCCATTTACCTGGAAATATAATAATATCAGAAAGTTACCATCTCAACCTCAGTACTTCCCGTCTAACAGCTCTCAACAAGGCAGGGCCTTGACAGTCCCTCCAACAAATCCTCTTGATTAGGATTTGTCAAGAAATCTTGTGTGTGGTAAACATTGACAGACTGATCCCCTGACCCAGTGACCAACCTCCTTTTGTTAGGTGCCTGCACTCGGTGTAGAACCATTCACAGGCAAGGTCACAGAATTGAGAGAGATTTCAGAAATGATCCTGCCTGATTGCCTGCTCAGTGCACAGCTCTCCTTTCTACATGTCCGACTGGGGCCTGTCCAGTCTCTGCTTAGTCATATCACAGGGTAGGGAGACCAGCCACTGTTGGGTAATGGCCTTAGTTAAGAAGGTCCACCCTATAGAGAGAAGAGATCTATCCCCACAGAACACGCACCCTCAGATCCTAGCCCCCATAGTTATGGCACCTCATGGCTGTAAGAGCTCATCCCAAGGAAAATACAAGGGAGTGTGAGATGAAGAACTGACATTTTCTGTTGTTTTTCGGTCGTTTTGTCTTGCCTTAAGAATCTCTTTTCGTTCATCTAAGTTTCTTTTCCATGCTGTCTGGCAGCACTCAAAGATTTGCCTTGTTCTCTACTTCTCTCTTTTTATGTCTGAGGTTTCTTTCTCTCCCAGATGAAACATTTATTTCTCCCCACTTCATCCTGGCCACCTTTCTTTGGTGACCATACCTGCTCTTTTATTTTCTACCCTATAGGTAATTGACTTTCTTTGACTTTTCCCATCACCCTTTTCCTTTCTTCATCAGAACTTCTTATTCCCTCTTTCCCTTTTAGGGTCATATTGCAACAGTTAGAGACATTATAATACCACCCCTCCAAACATGAATCAAAATAAAAGCAGTACCTAACTATAAAACAAATTTATGGGAGAACAAATTGTTTTTTTTTCAGATTTTGACGATAATGATTATTTCAATGATTTTGGGGGGCATTTTTTAATTGTAAAAGACATACCACACAAAATGTACCATTTTAGGGGCTTCTCTGGTGGCACAGTGGTTGAGAGTCCGCCTGCCAATGCAGGGGACACGGGTTCGTGTCCCGGTCCGGGAGGATCCCACATGCCGCGGAGCGGCTGGGCCTGTGAGCCATGGCTGCTGAGCCTGCGTGTCCGGAGCCTGTGCTCCGCAACGGGAGAGGCCACAACAGTGAGAGGCCTGCGTACCACAAAAAAAAAAAAAAAAAAGTACCATTTTAAAATGTACAATTCACTTTCACTAAGTACATTCACAACGTTGTACAACCATCACCGCTATCTAGTTCCAGATCTTTTGCATCACCCCAAATGGAAATTCCATGCTCATTAAGCAGGCATTCCCCATTCTCCCCTCCCCCAAGCCTACAGCAACAACTAAAACTGCGTTCTGTCACTATGGATTTGCCATTTCTAGATGTTTTATATCAATGAAATGATACAATACGTGGCCTTTTGTGTCTGGCTTCTTTAACTTTGCATAATGTTTTCAAAGTTCATCATTGTTGTAGCATGCATCAGTACTTCATTTCTTTTTTATGGCTAGATAATATTCCACTATATGAATATACCACATTTTGTTTATCCATTCACTCATCAGTTGATGGATACTTGGGTGGTTTCCATCTTTCAGAGATTGTAAATAGTGCTGCTATGAACTTTTTCATACAAGTTTTTGTTTGAACACAAATGCTTTTTTGGAAGTATTAATTTTTTTTCTCCAAAACGCAGGCTTGTTTGTTTCTTGCTGGGGGCAGGGGTGGGTGTAGCACTGCTTCACTGATGCCCTAAGCAAGTTTCCGCTTGTCCACTGGCGATCGCCATCTGTTCCTGTTCTTGTGCCTCTCCCTATTTTTCCCTTACTCTCTCTTCCCTGCACAAAGTTGCATGTATGTGGACTCTCCCGCACTCTCAAACAATTTGGAATTCATATTGGCAAGTGGATTTCCTCCTCTTCCACAGGTTTCTTTATATATATACATATATATATATATATATATATAAGTACAATGAATGTGTACAATTCAGAAAGCCCTTAGGCCTCAGTTCTTAGCTTCCCCTAACGAGGCCCCTCTCCAAGTCGATTCCAGGAAATCAGGCTCCCGGAGCTCAAGCCAGGGGAGGCCCTTCCTCGGGCCTGAGCTCATAAAGCCAAGGTGTGTCTGGGCCCCCAACTCTGTCAGGCTTGGAACTTGAGCCTTCACTCGCTGGCTGCTGTCAGAGTTCAGTGCTCCCTGCCAAGCCCTGGGAAAGCTGGGGGCCAGAGAGAACAGAGAGGTGTCAGATTACTGCCTGCAGAAAGGAGGGGGCTGCCCTATCTGACACACGCACCCTCCCCTGGTGTACAGTGTCACTGTTACATGTACAGCGGGTGGGTGAGCAACCCCAGGCATCGTTAGCGTTGGATCGCATCACAAAATACAGTGCGATTATCTTGCCTCCTCTCAGAAGTACAGAGGCCCTTTCTCCCTTCCCTTTTGCCTCTCCCACCCCTTTTTCCTGGGTTTGCAGCTCTCCCCCTCCTCCACATCCCCTGCTTTCCCCCATCTGTTTTTCTGGTGATTTCCCCCAAAAAACCACTCTAGTTCTCTCCTGTCCCTTTGATTCCCTCCCCCTCCTTCATCCTCCAAACCTTTTCCATCCACTCCCTGTCTCCTTGCCTTTCTCGGTGTGCCTTTTGGATCTGTTTCCTTTGACACTGGTCCCAGGCCTGCTGCCAAGTTTCAGACCCATTAGTGAGGTGCCTTGCTGACTGAAACACAAATCAAGGCTGATCCGGGTACAATTAGCAGCTGCTCGCACCTCATCTGGAACGCATTAGCCAGCCCTGAGAGTGGAGGGAGGGAAACAGGAGGGAAATGTGGATGCCAAGCAGAGCAGATCTCCTATTTTGGAACAGGGATCCTGACCCAGTAGATGTATAATTGAAAATAAGATACAAGTAGACAAAGAGGCCCCCCATGAGAGGCAAAGATGAGTGACCTGTTAACTGACCTTGGGTATCCTTCAGCATCTATGCAAGCGATACAGACTCCTCCACATTTGATTCAGGTGTAGAACTATCACCCAGGAAAAGGGGTGTCTGTTCCATTGAATCCAGATATTTGAACACTCGTGTGATCCAGGAGTCCTCCGCTCACTTGCTGCGTACTGTTATCTTAGTACTGCTTCTAGAAATCTAATATGCATTAAGAATCACCTGACACTGAGTTAAAAATGCAGATTCTGATTCACTAGCACTGGGGAGGGGCCTGAGATTCTGCATGTGTAACAAGCTGGTGGATGGACCACACTTCAGGAGTCTAGGACAATTCAGCTCATGTAATGTTGGTCAAATGCCCCTGCTAGAGGCTTCTCCAGGACCCTGTCCTTCTCTTTGTTAGTATTCACAATTACAATTAAGGATAAATGATGTAATTAGCTGTTTGATGCCTATCTTCCAGGTCAAGTACAAGCTGTCCAAGGGCAAGGACCAGTCCTGTCTGCTTCACTTCTGTATCCCCAGTACTAGCCCAGGGTGTTGCTTATAGTAGGTGGTCAATAAACATTTCACAAGTGAATTTTCACAAGTGAATGAACCAGCTCAGTCCTCAAGGCCCATCACAAGTCTCTCCTCTTTCAGAGAGCCTTCCTAGCCCAGCATTCCTTATCTGTACCTGCCTGGTGACAGTTGATAATTTCCCATGTGTTTCAGCCCCTTAGCTAGATCATTAGCTACTTGAAACTGGGACTTGGTCTGCTGAGTTTCTGAACTCTTTTATGCCCTTCCTCCTCCATACACCAGCCCCCCTGCACTGCCTTGCTCTAGTAGGCATTTAATGTCAGTTGATTGATTGAGAGACCCTAGGATGATGCCAAGTTCTATTTAGAACTCAATTATAATGCCCAAGGGTTGGCTGAATTTTGGCTTGGACCAAAGCCAAGGTTTCACATGCCCCAGTGGAAGAGTCTTTAATACTACCTAACACATCTGTGGGTGGGAAGGCTGAGACATTATGTGTGTACAAAATCAAGAGATTGTGAGGCTCCCAGAGCAGCTATAAATCAGGCCACTCTGGAGGGTTAACTGGTGCGCCTGCAGCCATTACCTCACTCCAGTTTCTCCACTGAAAACCGTGACTCACGGTGTAGGGCGCAATTGCAGGAGTGAAGGCTGCTGTTCTTTTCCAGGATCAGGCAGGCAGACCATTTACCTTGGAAATACAGAAAACTGGCTCGCTGCGTTCTCCCATAGATAGGAGAACCTGGTTTTGTTTGGAATTCATCAAATGTCCTATTTTTCAAACATTCAGGGATTCGTGAAACCCAGTGTGCCTTTTGTCAAGCACTTTCCCCCCATAACCTTAAAACACCTGTGTATTTGTAAGGGACATTTAATGCATATGCTTACTTACCCTTAAATCATCAAAATACTGTTATGCAAGATCTGTTTGATGTCTAAGAAACTTTATGAGCATTATTTGGAAGTTTAAAAACCTTGCTTTCAGCATAAAAAACAGGAAGCTGTGTTTTTCCAAAAACACATTGCCTTTAACACAAAAAGATGTGAGGGCCTTTCCAGAATCCTAATTTTACAGGGCTTAAGGGGTTCAGAACCAGCACAGTCCAGGCTCACATCCCTGTCTCTTCAGTGAATCAAAGCGTAGCTGAAAGTCCCAGGCTTGGCAGACTCTGTGACCCTTCAGTACCCAATGGTGACAAAGCTTAATCTGTCTGGAGACTCCCAAGCATATTTTACAACCAATACCCCAGATGCATGTTCCTCCACGTGTAATCGTGCAAAATGCCTGGCTGTGGCCTGATTATCTTCTTAGGCAGATAAGACATAAATCCTAGGGTGTTAGAGACAACTTTTAAAGTTTGAAAGTGCCTGGCAAAGAAAAACCACCAGAAATGCAGCTCAAAGATGTAGTTCTATGGAATGGATTTTCAGTGATCTGATTGATCTCAGGGCAGGGAATGAGGCAGGAAACGTAGGATGTCCTGTTATCTCTTAAGGCTCTGCCCCAAATTGGCCCTGAAAACTGAGAGCCACCACTTTGGTCTCTGAGTTCTGGTTCACTTACAGGTGAAATGGTGAAGTGGCTGGGGTGGGTGAGTTTCAAAGTAATGCTGATACACACACACACACACACACACACTGTATATAAATGTCCCGTATAAACACAATTAGTGAGCAATAGAGAAAGTATGCAGTACACCTAACAGAAGAAACTTAGTGAATAGTTGTTGAATGAGGAGTGACTGCATGTTGCTGAGAATAGGTAACAGGAAATCTGAATCCACAAGCGTCAACTCTCAGATAATAGGCTCCTGTTCCACCGTGGGGACATAGACGTTTGGGGGTAACAGGAGAAAGGAAGATGGCCATTGGGCAGGTAGCAGTGACCTAAGCAAGTGGTGAGAAGCAGAGACATAAGGAAACCCATGTTCCCCAGGCCACCTGGCCTGCCTCCCCATTGTCCTTTCTCCTCTGCGACCTTGGAGCCCAGCCTAAAATGAGCAGAGCCATGCCTGGGGAATGAGTCCTCCAGAAATGATATTCAGCTTCCGAGTTAACCACTCAGCAGATAGCACTGAAGGCCTGCCGCCTGTCAAGCATGGTACAGCTGTCTCAGAGCCACAGTGGTGGCTAAGATACAGTCCCCACCCTCAGAGAGTTCACAGTCCGGCACAGGCGAGTGGCCAGCTTCCTTCTTGCCCGCCCGATATTCAAGGGAGTGTGAATGGAAATGACAGGACAGAAGGAGAGATAAGCAAGAGATGGAATCAGCAGCACTGAGCCCTGAGCAGACGTGAGGGGCAAAGGACAAGGCAGCATTAAGGAAACTGTTGAAGGTTCAAGTCTCGGTGTCTCAGGGGATGGTGACGATATTAGCAAAAATAGAGATTACGGAGGAGAAAAGCAGTTGAGAGGGAAGATGCCAGGGCCAGTTTGGAACCTACCTGCTAACTCTGGTGAGACATCTCTGTAAAATGGCACTAAGGGAGGCCTTTATTCATCTGGGGAAAAAAAAATGGCTGCCTAGAAAGTTCATAAACACACACAGCAAAAAGGAGAGAAAAATGAGGTGAGAGAGCATGAAAGCCCTTGTTGAAGGGGCTTCATTCTGGCCTGACATGAGATCAGCAGAAACAGTGGGCTGCCTTGGCCTGAGCACGCCTAGATCAGAACTAGCACACCACTGTGTCTCACTTTTGATCACTCTAAGTGTTCTCAAAGTGAGAGAAACGAGTAATCTCACAGCCCCCAAAACTAGATCAGATGTGTGTGCTTCAGTGGGTAGCGGTGGCTCTACATATGGAAAATTGTATTCAGAAATGCCTGACTCCAGCACTTAAATTCCATGGCACACGTGGAAGGAATTGAGGAGATAGCCAGACTTAAATATTCCATCCACACAGTGTGGCGTCCTGATGCATTTTGGAAACAGAAGAGCACCATGGGGGGAAAACCTCTGCACAGTTAAATATGGACATCTTGAACAGGGGCTAAATTCTTTATGACATTTCTGTGTCACTGAACACTTGGCCAGTTTCATCCTATGAAGAGAAATCATAGACTATCTCCTCTGGCTATCTAGAATGCTTTGGAAAATTTATTGTTTTGAAGAGCTAAACGTTACAGAGAGAAAAGGGTTTACCCCTTTAAGTGCCAAAACTTAACTCCAGTGATTTTGAATGAAATCTTTTCCAAAGGCATATACCTTTCCTTTACTTCTTAAATACAAACTTAATTTCACTTGAGGAATGCCAATTACAAACTATGTTGCAATAAGAGAAATACTAGACAATAAGTTCATTGAGAAGTGAATGCTGCAAAAACTACTAGTGAAATCCAAATGAGGTCTGTAGTCCATTTAGTGGCAATGTACTGGCATTAGTTTCTTCCCTTTGATCACGGACTAATGTAAAATGATATCATTGGGGGAAGCTGGGAGAAGCGTACATAGGAACTATTTTTGCAGCTTCTTGTGAGTCTAAAATCATTCAAAATAAGGTTTTTTTAAAGTACCCTGAGATCAGGGACTCTTGCTTCAGTTATCAAGTGGACGAATAGAAGGAAGAAAGGAAGGAAAGAAGGAAGGAAGGGAGGGAGGAGAGACAGGCAGGCTTGGGACCTTTAGAGATCTAAAAACCTATATGGGAAAGAGTGTGGAGTATCAAAAATGTGGGAGCTTTAAATGCAGGCAGGCTCTGAGGTACACCCCCTTCCTAGCTTGGTGACAAATGTCTTATAAGCTCAGTGAACCTCCACATTTACCTTTGTAATATAGGGATAAAATACACACTACAGAGGATTGCTGTGAGGATTAAATAGAACAATATGCCCAGTACACCCAATAGAGTATCCATCACCCATTAGGTAGTCAATAAATGGCCCTATTCTAAATGTCCCTGAATAGTGTGTGGTTGTAATTCTTATGTCTTAATTCTGTAATTCTAGTTTCTAATCATCAGAATTCAGCTCTCACACAGTGATGCTCTGCACCTGCTGCCCTGTTCAGTTGGCTGCTCCTCATCTGCTGTGAGCTTGGTAGGATTCTACATGCAGTGTTAAATCTACATGCAATATTAAGTTGTCTGTGAATAAAATATTTGTGTTTCAGCCCACAGACACTAATTTTAGCTGCTCAGAGAGACCTTCTTTTGACGTACTATTTTTCGGCTGAGTTCTCCATGGATAAGTTTCTTGTTGAGTTCCAGTTAGATGAGACAATGACATTAATAAAAATAACAATAGGGGCTTCCCTGGTGGCGCAGTGGTTGAGAGTCTGCCTGCTGATGCAGGGGACACAGGTTCGTGCCCCGGTCCGGGAAGATCCCACATGCCATGGAGCGGCTGGGCCCGTGAGCCATGGCCGCTGAGTCTGCGTGTCCGGAGCCTGTGCTCTGCAATGGGAGAGGCCACAGCAGTGAGAGGCCCGCGTACCACACACAAAAAAATAATAATAATAACAATAGCCATCATTTATCGATCATTACAATGCTAACTGTATTGTGTTCAACATACATTATCTCATTTAATTCTCATAGCCCCTCTACTGTTTTCATCTCTACCCTGTAGATTAAGAATTTCATCCCTCGCCCAAGGTCCCAGAGCTAATTATCTGCAGACCCGGCTCCTATCACAGAGGATTCCAAAACAGTGTCCTCTTCCTTCATTGCGATTGAGAATACTTTTAAATGGCCCCCGTCCTTAGAGTGGGAGCTAGGTCCCTTTTTTTTTTTTGCGGTACGTGGGCCTGTCACTGTTGTGGCCTCTCCCATTGCAGAGCACAGGCTCTGGACACGCAGGCTCAGCGGCCATGGTTCACGGGCCCAGCCGCTCCACGGCATGTGGGATCTTCCTGGACCGGGGCACGAACCCCTGTCCCCTGCATCGGCAGGCGGACTCTCAATCACTGTGCCACCAGGGAAGCCCTAGGTCCCTTTGATGCAGGAGATAAAGAGGGGGTGAGAAGAAGAGGAAAGGAGGAAAAGAAAGTTGTAGTCAAGAGTTCAGTTCTTTTAAAATCTCAAGAAGACAACAGTCCTGGAAACAGCATAATTTTATACTGTAGCTCCTTAATAAATGTTTGTTGAGTGTTTCAGAAAAAAACAGGGTTTCCCCAAGCTGCCTAAAGAAAGAAAACTGTCGTATAGAAGGTTTCTCCCTTCTGTATCCTGAGACCCTTCATCCCCTGTACTGATTACCTCCTCATGCACGGCCGAGCCAGTCAGGAAAGGCCTTCTGTCACAGAACCTGAAGCCCTAGGATTTGAATTACAGAAATTCCCTGTACAGGCAATCTCTTAGGAATTGTCTACTTTGCATTTTGAAGAATTCCTGTGTTTGGTGACCAGACCTCTGAGGAAATGCTAATGATCTCGCCAGACGGTCCGGTCTGTAGGTGTTCATTGTTCACGTGCTTAGACTCAAAAGGGGAGCCCTGCGGATAGACACAAAAGAGGGAAAAGAGGGCAGAGCTGAGGTGGAGGGAGAAAGTGCCTCTTCTATAAGGGAGCAGAGGCCAGAATCCAGCAAGGTTGCAGACCTAACCAGCTGTAAAGTCAGAGGAGTCTTTAAACAGAAAAGGTTCCTGGGCCTTGGCATATATTTTGCAACAGGTTGTGCTGTGAGGGATGTTTGGGACAACTGTAAACAGGAACTGCTGTGTCCTTATTAGGAATAATCACCTCTCCAGGCAGAGAAGCGGCTGTTGAGACTGTGCTCGCAACCTCCTTCCTCCCTCCTGGCCCCAGCCTGTCCTCCCCGTTGCTGCTGTAGGAACCCAGTGACGCTGTACTCTATGGTTGCTTCTGGAGACTGCTGCTCAGCAGGACCCTAGAAAAGAAAAAACCAGGGATTCCATCTGGCGGAGTCTACCTTGATCCCAGCTGCTCACAAGAGCTGTTTATTCCCACCAACACTGAGCCTAGTGTAGCCGTCCTCCCTACTGGGTGGCCTTAAGAGCTGTCCAACAGGCCTGGCAAATTTTGTCAAAGCCAGACACTGGGCAGGACTTCAGGGGTGGGTCTGGGTGCTCAGCAGCCTGGATTTGGAGAGGTCAGCACTCAACAGAAGGTAGGGGCTACGGTAAGAGTGGATTGGTGCTTCATCTTCCCTGTTGGGAAGAGCCGATTCATCCTCAGGCCTCAATGCCAGAGGTCATTGCCTAGGGGTCACTCTGAGCCAGTATCACCAGTTTTTACCACAGAGGTGATTAAAAGTGTAGGCTGTGTCAACAAACAGTATAGGTCAAAATTCTGGCTCTGCCTTTCTCTGGATGCATTTTTCTGAGGATGAGAGTAAGACTTGGCAAATAGCTGAATTAAGGGGAAACAGAGAGTCTTTTAGAAGTCTAGGTATAGGCCAAACTGCCCTGGAGGAGCTGAAAGTTATTTATAAAAATTTGGAATTAGGTAGGTAAGCAAATTTGAAGATGAATATAAAGTCAGTTTTCCACATTTTGAGTTTCAAGAGCTAATGAAATAATCAAATGAAGATGCTAGTAAGCAGGTAGAAAAACAGGAATGGAGTTTAGGAGACAGGTTAGAACTAGATTTTCTTCATCATTGGTCCATGCATGACCCTATCTTATTTTATTTAACCTTTAATAATATGATGAACACTATGAAACTATAGCCCAACACAAGAACCAACCATTACCAGTAACCCACACCTACCCAATTGGTCATCCATATCCCATCCCTCCACCTCACCTCAGAGGAAACCATTATCCTGACTTCTGTGTCTATAATTCCTTTCCTTTGTTTTCTGTTTTATTACACATATCTAAAAAAGTAAATCTAAAAAAGTAAATAGACTGATTTTTCTTGTTTTACAACTTTATAAACAGGTTATACTATAATGTCTGTTGGATCTTACTTTGGTCACTCAACATTATGTCACTGAGATTCATACCTGTTATGTGAAGCTGAATACCATTAGTTTTCACTACTGTATAATATTCCATTGGGTGAAAAATACACTACTTATCTGTTGTCATTAAGTGTATGAGATGTTTCCAGTTTCTTTGGGTGAAAAATACACTACTTATCTGTTGTCATTAAGTGTATGAGTTGTTTCCAGTTTCTTTGGGTGAAAAATACACTACTTATCTGTTGTCATTAAGTGTATGAGTTGTTTCCAGTTCCTTGGCTATTCTGAGCAGTGAGCTATGAACAATTTTTTTTTTTTTTTTGCGGTATGCGGGCCTCTCACTGCTGTGGCCTCTCCCGTTGTGGAGCACAGGCTCTGGACGCACAGGCTCAGTGGCCATGGCTCACGGGCCCAGCCGCTCCATGGCATGTGGGATCTTCCCGGACCAGGGCACGAACCCATGTCCCCTGCATCGGCAGGCGGACTCTCAACCACTGTGCCACCAGGGAAGCCCTATGAACAATTTTTCACATGTCTCCTGGTGCATCTGTGTAAGAGTTACTCTTGGGCTTAAACCCAAGTGTAAGTGGGATTGCTGGGTCATACAGCATACAAATGTTCAGCTCTTCAAGATAATACCAAATTGGTTTTCAAAGTAGTTGTGCCACTGAGACAAAGATTTGAGAGATATTACCAGGGAGGTGACTATTAAAGCCGTGGAAGCAGATGAGTTTGTCCTAGGAGACCATGTAAAGCAGGAAACAAAAGGGGGGATTGAGGTCTGATTCTTAGAAACATGTATGTTCAAGTATGTACAGGAGGAAGCAGAGCCAGAAAAGAAAACAAATGGGTGGTCAGAGAGGAGGGAGCACAACCAGGAGAGGTAGAGTCAAGCATGCCAGAGGACAGGGGTGACCAACATCAGAGGATGCTGCAGAGATGATTTGAGAAGGATGAAGGTTGAGAAAAGGTCAGTGACTTTTAAGAAAGCTATTTTGGGCTTTGTGGACTGCTGAGTGTAGAAGGCATATTTCAAGGGATTTATGGGTGAGCGCTGGAGGTGGGGTGGTGGAGAGAAAGATTGTAATTATAAATACCATCGGGATAAGTTTGACAGTGAGTTGAGGAGTAGATATAGAAAGCTGGAGGAGATATCCCAGCTGGGATGTGATTTTTAATTTGTTTTTAAGGATGGGGAAGACTTGATGTGCTTGTAGGTTCAGAAATAGAAGCCAGTGGGAAGGAAATGTTTGAAGTAAGAGAGGTTCATTGTAGAGGAAGGTCTTCTAAGGAATGGGAGAGGATAGAATCCGATGCACAAGCTTGTTCTTGGCAACTCTATTTCTCTGAAACAGAGAAGATAAAACAACTTTAAAAGGCATAAAAAATTATCATTGCCATCACAGCAACTAACATTTATAGAGTACACTGTGCAAAAGATCCTGTACTAAGCACTTCACATATTATCTCATTTAATCATCTGAACAGACCTATGGCATGGGTACTTTTTATAATATCTATTATAATTTCCATTTTTACAGAAGAGGAAACTGAGGCTTAGAGACATGACTAGATCAGGCTAGTTGTCTGAGGCCATGTTCTCTCAATCATTATGTGTAAGCTGAGAATTTGGAAGTAGAACAAGATTGCGCAAGATGGCAAAAGCTTAGGCCTGAGACAATCAGAGATGTGAGAGGAATAAAAAAGGCTTGGATTAGGCATCCTTATGTGATAAGGATTCAGGGGAAGAGGAGAGAGGGAAGTGAACATTTTGAGCTTTTACTATGTTTCGGGCTAAGTGCTAGGCCCTTTGCATACATTGACTTATTTCAATGGGAACAAATTAAAAAGATAACTAAGAAGTAGCAAGGGCTCCTTGGCAATTGGAAAGCATCCAGTGTAATGGAACTAAGCAGTCTGGGCTTTCTGTAGGTTGCACAAATGACAAGCAGGGATCTGAAGAAGACAGTGCAGTTGAGCAAGGGTTGGAGATACGTAAATGGAAGCCTAGAGGTAAGGGGGTGGATGAGGCCAGAGAGGCCACTTATTTGCTGACCATGGCCTGTCACAGGGGGAAAAAGGCAAATAAGGTCATGAATCAGATGAACTGAGCTGGGGAATATCAAGGGACTAAAGTTCACAGAGGGGATACGGAGGCAGTCCAGCATTGACATGGGTGGGAGAGAGGTGGGAAGGTGAGAGGCTCAAGGACTTTCGTGGTTTGAGATCTTAGAAGTTGAGCAGCTGAGCACTGAGAGGTCTGCAGTGTGGTCACTCAGGAGGGTGCTGAAGAGAAGAAGATACAGATGAAGGCCGCTGGGACTGAGAAACCAGAAGGCTGGGCTACATATAGCACTTTTTGGTTTATGCTGTTTTATAATCTTCATAACCTCCTGGGGGGTAGTTCTTTTTGTGCATTAAAAAAATTCAAAAACTAAAAAAAAAAAGTCTGTTACTAGAGACAGTACATAGATGACCAAACTTGGGCTCCCCCAATTTGGAAAAAGCAGTCCTAGGATGTGAACCAAGTCGTCTTCTCCAAGTTCCCCTTTTCCTCTTTAGTGCCTGCAACTCCCACTCACCATTCAAGAGTCAGTTCAAATGTGATCTCCAAGAAGTTTTCATCTCTCTTAACACTGAGTCAGGGGCCCTTCTTCTGGGATTTCATGACTCTCTCACGTTGCATCCCAATTGCTCACTTATTTGTCTCTCACTAGGCTAGAGGAAAGTGACTGTGTCTCTATTTCCAGTGCCTGGCATCATTTCTGGCCCAGAATGGGCTCAGTAAAAGTTTGTGGAATTAATTAATATATTTGAAAACAATAGACTGGGCCCAGAGACATACCAAGCCAAGAGACTCTTTCCAATATTTGGACTTACAGTCCCCTTAAGTTTGGTTTGAGAAAAATGGTTCTCTATTAAAATAAGGTCAGGCTTCCTGGCTGGCACAGTGGTTAAGAATCCGCCTGCTAGTGCAGGAGACATGGGTTTGAGCCCTGGTCCGGGAAGATCCGACATGCCATGGAGCAACTAAGCCCATGTGCCACAACTACTGAGCCTGCTCTCTAGAGGCCGCGAGCCACAACTACTGAGCCCACGTGCCACAACTACTGAAGCCCATGTGCCTAGAGCCCATGCTCCGCAGCAAGAGAAGCCACTGCAGTGAGAAGCCCGCGCACTGCAACGAAGCGTAGCCCCCGCTCGCCGCAACTAGAGAAAAGCCTGCGCGCAGCAATGAAGACCCAATGCAGCTAAGAATAGATAAATAAATACATTTATTTAAAAAAAAATAAGGTCAGTGTAATGGGGCTGGTAGAAGGGCAGCCAAGATAAGCTGGGTTTGGGAGCCTGGGAAGGGGTGGGCTTATCTGGACAGGAATGAGTTCCGAAGGGAGGAGGAGAGACAACTAAAGCAGTACTGAGTATACATTTGTCAAATTGCTTAAGTTATTAATCAAAAGCCCCAGTTTCCTAAGAAGCCACCAGATAAAACCTTAGTGTATCCTGCCTCCATCACCCCACCCCAACCCCAGAAGAAAGTAGAAGCCACCCACCACAGCTGTGCTTCATTCTTCATTCTTCACACCCACCTTCCCTCTCTCCCCACCACCCCCGCCTCCCCCGAACCTCCCAAGCCCCTCAGATGCCTTCAGTTTACACACACAGACCACGTCACTCCATCCCCAGATGCACACCACGCTTGCTCTCTCCTGGGCTGCTTCTCCTCCCCGGTTTCCCAGCCTGGGAGCGGAGACAGCCTGTTTTCAGTTAAGCCTTTGGTCACACACAGATGCCTTTTCCATTACTCTTGTTTTTCCTCTTGGAGTGTAACATTTCCAATTAATTCTCCACAGGGGAGGAGGCCCTGTGTTAACCACCTCCACGTGGGTGTGGGGGGCAGGGTCCCTGGAGGCCTGCCCTGGACTGCCAACAGCTGACCCCTGGGCAGCCTGCAACAGGAGCTTTCTTCCCTTTGGTGGAGGGAAAGTGACCCTGTGGACACAGTTTGGGGGCATATCACAGGGTTGCCCACCTCTGTAGCTAAGGCCTATAAAGGGGACCCTCTTCTAAGCTCCCTTCCTGACCCTCTGACAGCCTGAAAACACTAAATGAATCTTGTCTGCAAGAGGACATGGAGTTTGTCTTGCTCTGTTTTAAAACCTAGGGGAAGAGTTAGAAAATAAGGACCATAACAGACCCATGAAAATCAAGAGGATCTCCCTGTGGAGCTCCACTTTTGTCCATACCTCTATAGCGTATAATTTCCCCCAGAAATTACAGCAGGGTGTAAGTGAAAGTGTTAGGAGTCCCTTCTGTCCTCTAAGGAGAGTTTATATCCCTGCCCTTGTGATATAAGAAAATATACCAAGCTGCTTTGAACTCTGGATGCTGAGCAGTCGACTCTGCTCAATCACTAGTCCCCATGGATTAGCCTCACAAAGAGGAAATTCAAATTGGAGCTTCAAGAAAATGAAAGGCTGGCATTTCATGGATCCTAAAGTTTGGGCAGAATTGTCAAAACTGCAAGTTCTTAACCTGTGAATGTCAGGTGTCGGCTGTGATGAGTCCTTCGTGTGGCTTTTTGAACTCCAATAGGCCAGACATCGGGCTGGGAGCTTGGCAGCCACTGTGAAGTTTGCCAAGGTAGTTATCGCCATGATCTTGTGTTGCACAGGGCTGCCGTGGACAAACTCCATCTATGCGGAGAGCCTGGACTCCATCTCTTTGCCCATTTGGAGCTCCACCCAGGAATCCTTGATACTGGGTTTCACGGGCTGGAGATACATCTGATTGATTCTGGGTTTGGGAAAAGGGATTGAAGCAGTACCCCCTTCTGCAGCAGGAAGAATAAAAGCCATGGGAACTGGGTTGTGGGAAACAGCAGGAGGAGGCAAGGAGTTGAGTCTGAAGGGAAGAACTGGAGATTCCTGTCAGATTTGAGGCCCAGAGAGCTCTGACAAGCAAAGGACACATGCTGTTTATAATCTTACATTGAGTAGGCTTGATTACACCTTGAAAGCTTTGTGGCCTCTCTCCCAGGCACCTGGGTCCAATTATCCAGGGCCCCATCTACCTAGAAGAAAAACTGCATCTGACTCTCCCAGGCTGACTTCACTCTCACCAGACTCTCATCCTCTTTCTGACATGAATTGAAAGGAATGCAGGTGGTGGAGAGGACCATGGCTGTTGACATACACCCTCCAGAATTTCGTCACTGTTTCATATGTTACAACTACCTTAAGTTTGATCATCAGCAACTTAATTCCTCTGCACGGGTTGTCTTGGTAACAGTGTCTCCACACTGAAATGCTTTTTTCCCCCAACTTTATTGAGGTGCAATTGACGTATAACAATGTTTAAGGTGTACCATGTGATGGTTTGATACTCGTATATATGTGAAATGATTACCACAATCAGGTTAGTTGACACATTCATCACCTCACACAGGTACACTTTTTGTGTGTGGCAAGATCTTTTAAGATCTACTTCCTTAGCAACTTTCAAATATACTACAATATAGTATTATTAACTATAGTCACCATGCTATGTATATTAGATCCCCAGAACTTATTCTACTTATAACTGGAAGTTTCTACCCTTTGACCATTGTTACGGTGCTCCCCACCCCACCCAGCAACCACCAAACTATTCTCTTTCTATGAATTTAGTTTTTTAGATTCTACATATAAGTGAGATCATACAGTATTTGTCTTTCTCTGACTTATTTCATTTTAGCATAATGCTTCAAGTTTCATTCAAATGGCAGGATTTCCTTCTTTTTTATGGCTGAATAATATTATGTCATATATATAAAACAGAATATTATATATGTATATATATGTATCACATTTTCTTTATTCATTCTTCTATCAGTGGACATGGGTTATTTCCATGTCTTGGCTATTGTAATTAATGCTGCTATGAACATGGGGGTGCAGATATATCTTTGAGATAGTAATTTCATTTCCTTTGGTTATATAGTCAGGAGTGGGATTGCTGGATCATATGGTAATTCTATTTTTAATTTTTTGAGGAACCTCCATACTGTTCTCCATAGTGTCTGCACCAATTTACATTCCCACCAACAGTGCAAGAGGGTTCCCTTTTCTCCACACCCTCCCCAGCATTTAACTCTTATCTTTTTGATGATAGCCATTCTGACAGGTGAGGTGATAGCTCATTGTAGTTTTGATTTGCATTTTCCTGATGATTAGTGATGCTGAGGACCTTTTCATGTATCTGTTGGCCATTTGTATATCTTTTTTTGGAAGAATGTCTGTTCAGATCCTTTGCCCATTTTTAAATAAGATTATTTGGGGGTTTTTTGCTATTGTGTTGTATGAGTTCCTTATATATTTTGGATCTTAACCCCTCATCAGACATATCATTTGCAAATATTTCCTCCCATTCTGTAGGTTGCCTTTTCATTTTGTTGATAGTTTTCTTTCCTGTGTGGAAGCATTTTAGTTTGATGTAGTCCCACTTGTTTATTTTTGCTTTTGTTGCTTGTGCTTTTGGTGTCATATCCAAAAAATAATTGCCAAAATCGATGTCAGGGAACTTTTCCATATGTCTTCTTACAGGAGTTTTATGGTTTCAGGTCTTACATTTAAGTCTTTTATCCATTTGTTGGTAATTTTTGTGAGTGGTGTAAAATAAGGGACCAGTTTGATGCTTTTGCATATCGATTATTTAAAGGATACATCAGGTGACTTAAAATTATTAGGAAATGGAAAAATGGGTTGGGCAATATTCAGTGTATATTCAATGCATTCAGATCACAGGAATGGGTGCTTTGGGAAGAAAATAGAAAAAATATAGTCTCAGATGTCTAGGAGCAACCCTTCTAAATGGGTAGGCAGAATTCATCCATGTGGAATGGATAATTAGATACTTAAACATGGAGACTAATGACGGAGGGGAGCTAGATCTTTTAATAGGGTAATTAGGGAAAGCGTCTCTGAAATGATACATTTAAGCAAAGACCTAAAGAATAAAAAAAACAGCCTTATAAAGAACAGGTGGAAAAATGTTCCGGGGGAAGAATCAGAATATGCAAAATCCCTGAGGCTGGAAAGAGTTTGTTCAAGGAAATGAACAGAGGCCACTATGACTAAAGCTAATTTTTAAAAAACATAATGAGATAATATTAAATATATAATTTTATATACTGTGTTTTCATGTAATATAAAAATGCATTTCCTATGTTATTACTTTTTTTCAAAAATATGGTTCTAATGACTTACAACATTCCATTCAATAAATGTAATATAATTTGCATCACCATACCTTTCAAAAAATACTGTTTCTAACTTTTTGCTTTTACAAGTAGTGGGAGCACAGCTTTATACATAAATACATAAATATACATATATACATAAATATTTGTCTGAATTAATTTTTCATCAGGAAAAATTGCCAGAAGTGGAACAACTTAGGTAAATAAACATTTTCAAACCAAGTTGCTCTCCAGAAAGTTGGTCTATATTACTCTTTCACCAGCAGTATATGGAGTCCATTCTAGAGTTAGTAATAATTTGAGCAGGATTGTAAATGTAAACTATTAAAAAGAAATCCTTAATGTGGGAAACAATTAACTTTAAATTATTGAGAAATGTTAGTATAGAAGTTGCTTTGTAATATGTAAACCCAAAATACACAGAAGAATCAGTATAAGAGGAAAGTATTATCTCAAATCAATATGTGGCTTTGGTGAAATTGTTTATTTGGAAAAACATTAAATTATCTCCTTACCTCATACCATATACACTCCTGATGGATTAAGGAGGTAAACATTTAAAAAAAGGTAAACCATAAAATAACTTTAGGAAAATGTAGGTATATATATATATTTTTGTTTTGATTTGTTTTGTTTTGTTTTGTTTTTGTGGTATGCGGGCCTCTCACTGTTGTGGCCTCTCCTGTTGCGGAGCACAGGCTCTGGACGTGCAGGCTCAGCGGCCATGGCTCACGGGCCCAGCCGCTCCGCGGCATGTGGGATCTTCCCGGACCGGGGCACGAACCCGTGTCCCCTGCATCGGCAGGCAGACTCTCAACCACTGCGCCACCAGGGAAGCCCTGTAGGTATATATTTATCATATAATAGGGGAGGAGAAACAAAAATGAAAGTAAAAGTTTGATGGATCTAACTGCATATGGATTCAAAACTTCTATTTCAAAAGTCCTGTCAATATAAATCCATCCTCTGAGAATAAAATAGGTACACTTAATAGATTTCTTAATAGTGATAGCTAACATGCACTGAGTACTTGCCAGGCACTTGCTAAGTACGTTTTTTTTTAAACATCTTTATTAGAGTATAATTGCTTTACAATGGTGTGTTAGTTTCTGCTTTATAACAAAGTGAATCAGCTATACGTATACATATATCCCCATATCTCCTCCCTCTTGCATCTCCCTCCCACCCTCCCTATCCCACCCCTCTAGGTGGTCACAAAGCACCGAGCTAATACTTAATCTGCTTTTTATTACTTACTCCTTGTGAGGTGGATACTATTATGTACCATGAACCCCTGGCTCCGAGGTGCTGGGGTCACCAGCAGTCAATAGTAAGCTGAGCTGAACAGGGGTGGTCTTGGTCAAGCACCTGTCAACTTGCCCAGGACACTTACTGGCCCGGAGACTCTGCTCATCTGCCCCTCACCCTCCCTTGGTAGTTGTCGCCTGCCCGTCAATGACAGCAGAATAGCACATTGTGATCTCACTCATTTCGAGGCCAAAGACTGCTGTTTTGTGGACACTGGTCACCTCTGACTTTCTCCTCTACTGTCTAAGCCAACCCAGAAGAAGTCACCATAGAAATAGAAAATATTATTAGAGCTTGTATCACAGATCCAGGGATCTTCTTCACTGAGCTGAGACAGAAAATTAATATGTTTATCAAGAAAGATTACACTTGTCGGCAAAGAGTCTTTTTTAGGCTGTAAGGATAAATAGAGAGAGTCGCCAGTGGCCCTCAGGGCTGGTCCCTGGGCAGGGTGTCTGCACAGGGCTGGTAGTATGTGCTCTCTCCATCTCAGCAGAAAACAGGCTGCAGACTTTATCCAACCTCCAATCCCGCCGCAGACAGGCCCCAGCTCTCAGCCACATCTTCCTCTGTGTATTTTTATTATAAGAAGATATTCAAGGATGATTAAGGGAGTAGAAAGAAGTGATTTGTCAGAAAAGATTTAAGAGGCTAAATATATATGATATAGCTAAACAATGACTAACACTGGCCCCCTCAGCTCTTTGGAAACTCTGTTGGGCCCAGGCCTTGTTTAGGCTGGCTTATGCACCAAGGATCAGAAGATGGCTCACCCTCAGGTGCCCTTCATCCATCAGTTACCTCTTCCCCATTTACTTATGGAAAGAGCACAGACCCAGACTTGCGTTCAAATCCTATGCTGTGTGGTCTTCAGCAAAATCCTTAACCTAAGAGTTAATCCTAAATCTCAGTGTCATTATCTGTAAAACGAGGACTAAACTAACACAGTGGTGCCAGGACTGGTCTAAGGATAGGGGCAATAAATAGGGTTCTGAGGCTGACTCCTTCAATCACCAGTGGGCCAAGAGGACACCACCATAAGTGATGTGTGTGGCACAGATGGTCACACGGTAACCGTCCTATCCCTGAAGGTTTCACAGGAGATAAAAATGTCTCCATGGAGGATGATGCCACGGCAGGTGCAGTGGGTCAAGAATTTGAAAAACCACGTGGGAAACAGTGTCTACAAAGAGAGTGGAGCCTCTGGTTACCGATAAGATGTATTGACTCCCTGCAGAGGGCTAATGAGAAACAGGGCCATCAGTAAGCAGCTAAGAGCTAAATGTACAAGCCAGAAGGCTTCTTTGGAAGCTGACAAAGATGCAGCTAAGAGTAGAATGTGCAAAAAACAAATCTCATAGTTAAAGTTGAAGAGCTCCAGAGATATTTGAGTGCTCAGCAAGGCAGGTCTGCTATGCTAAAATCAGGGGCCTCGTTGGAAAATACTAGGACCCTGGGGCTTCCCTGGTGGCGCAGTGGTTGAGAGTCCGCCTGCCGATGCAGGGGACATGGGTTCGTGCCCCGGTCCGGGAGGATCCCACATGCCGCGGAGCGGCTGGGCCCGTGAGCCATGGCTGCTGAGCCTGCGCATCTGTAGCCTGTGCTCCGCAACGGGAGAGGCCACAACAGTGAGAGGCCCGCGTACCACCAAAAAAAAAAAAAAAAAAAAAAATACTAGGACCCTGAATCAGCATGGGATCAATAGGACAGATGCCCCTGAAGATTTTGATTTTACAAGCACCACTTCCTTAAACTTTCAGAGTTTGCAGAGTTGGCTCCCTCCTTGTTAGTCAGAGGTAACATTTCCCCTGTGCTGGAAGATGCTGCAGAGGTCCCTTCCCCAGAGGCCACACCCCCTCAAGAGCTGCTCCCAGCTCCTCTTCTGGATGATAGGCTAATAACTAGGGTTAAATCCTAGTATAAGTTGGCTGGGGAAGTGCTGAGCTCGATAAAGAACGAACAAGACAAAGCAGATGGGCAACGAACAAGGATGCTGCTCAGCATCTACAAAAAAATGTCAAGAATGAAGGAGCAGGAGACTGAGGGCAGTCGCCCTAATAAAAAGTCATGATCTCTGGCTCAGTTCCCAGACCTGAGCCTATTTTCATACCTGGAACCCACTGAGTCATGAGATGTGACATCGTAGCAAGGTTATACTGTGATCATTCCCCTCATCTTTCCCCAAAGGGATCTATTTACCCCAGTGACTATACATTGCAGTGTGGGAGATAATCAAATATTTGGAGGACTGTTGGACACAGGGTCTCAGTAGACATTGATACCTAGAGACCCAAAGCATCATCATGCCCCCCACCCCGTTAGAATAGGAGACTATGGGAACCAAGGAATAAGGGAGTCCTGACTAAAGTCTGGCTCACAGTGGACCCACTGAGTCTGTGGATATACCAAGGGGTCATTTCCCCAGTGTCCAAGTATATAATTGGAAATGATATGCTTGCAGTTGGAGTAACCACCTCATGGGTCCTTAGCCTGCTGAGTCGAGTTGCTATAGTGGAGAAAGCCCAGATGGAAACCTCTTAAACCTCCCCCAACATCCTCCAATGCTGGGCCAATATAGGAAATCAAAACCAATATCATATCCTGGGGAGGGAGTGTGGCAGAGATTACTGCCAACTTTAAAGACCAAAGGACACAGAAGTGGTAGCCCCCATCATATCTTCATTTAATTTACCAGTCTGACCCCTGAAGAAACTGGATGGATCCTGAAGAATGACTGTAGACGACTGCAAGGACAACCAACTAGTAGCACTGACTGCAACTGCTGTGACAGACCTGGTATCAGTTTTAGAACAGATTAACGTGGCTGCAAGTACATGGCATGTGGCCATTAATCTGGTGAATGCATTCTTTTCAGTCCCAATGAGAAAAGAGAACCAGAAACAGTCTGCATTCATGTGAAATGAACAGCAATATTTATTTACAATTTGCCTTAAAGCCATGTTAACTCCCCTGCATTCGTCGTAATATAACCCAAAGAGATCTAGACTACCAGGCCATCCCGAAGAATATCATATCTTCCGTGGACGACCACACTGATTAGGCAGGAAGAACAACAGGTGATTAGTTCACTGGAGGTCTTGTTAAAATTCATATGCTCCAGAAGATGGAAGATGAATCCTGTGAAGATTCAAGGACCTACCACTTCTGGGAAGTTTTTAGGGATCCCAAAGTAAAAGACAATTTTTTTTTTTTTAACTAAGCACCCCCAGCGCAAAGGAGGAGGCTGGCCGCCTGATAGGCCTCTCTGGATTCTAGAGGCAACACATTCCACTGTTTCAGTCTATATACTGGGGGACACAAAAAGGCTGCCTGCTCTGAGTGAGACACAGCAGAAAAGGGCTCCGTAGCAGGTCCAGGCTACAGTGTAAGCAGCCCTGCCTCTTGTGCCATGTGACCCAGAAGACTCGATAGTGTTGGTGGTGGGAAACCTTGCTATTATGACAGATGAGAAATTAGTTCACTATGTAACCCAACACTTCTTCTATTTTCAGTTTTTCTGTTTATTTCCATTATAGATTTAAATTACACTTTTATGCATAGTTCTGTCCCCTGCAGGCTATATTTCTTGACTTCCCACTTTGAAAATAAGGATATTAGCATCCTTTTTCCATTTTTCCATATCCCAACTTCCATCCTCTTGTAACTTTTTTTTTTTTTTTTTTGCGGTAGGCGGGCCTCTCACTGTTGTGGCCTCTCCCCTTGCGGAGCACAGGCTCCGGACGCGCAGGCTCAGCGCCATGGCTCACGGGCCTAGCCGCTCTGCGGCATGTGGGATCTTCCCAGACCGGGGCACGAACCCGTGTCCCCTGCATCGGCAGGCGGACTCTTAACCACTGCGCCACCAGGGAAGCCCCCTCTTGTAACTTTTACGTTGTCAAGGTTGATAACATTTATATTCTGTTCTTCAATTGTAATTAAGTTTCCATTTTTCATCTGTAGATTGACCCTAAACGTTCAAAATCAATAAACTATGTTAACATCATTATAGCTCTGTAATATTTATTCACTGCAATGCCAAGTGCCTCACAATGATTATATTTCCTTACTTCTTAGTGTTTGATTCTTCCTGGAGTTTCTAATTGCCTTTGTGAGGTATTTCCCCCTCTTTTTTATTTGCCTTTGTTACAGCTGCATTTAACAGAAGCCCTTCTTTTGATACCACCCACTTGTTTTTCTGGAAGATATTTCTTCTAGACCCTTCTGCCCTCCTGCTCTGCTTTTTAATCTGCTGCACAGCTGTTGTACTGGAACTACTGGAACTGCACTGATCTAGCTTGGATCTGTTTTTTTCTGGATACCATATATTTCTCCTCTCGCTTCCTCCCCTCCCCCCCTCACTCCCTTTTCCTCCCTTCTTCTCTCCCACTTTTCTCTCTTTCTGTATATCCTCAAATAAGATGTTTGGACAGGGTATAGAATAAGTTTAAGTAAGTTTTCTCCTAAAATGAAGACACTGTTCTCTACATTCAGTTGTTTCTGTTGAGAGATCTGATGCTGATCCTAGTCTCATTCTCCATTCTTTTTTGTTCAGTTTTTGTTTCTTGGAAGTTTTTGGATCTTCTGTTTCACCTTGATGCTCTAAAATTTCACAACTGGGTGTCTAGGTGAGCATTTTTTTATTCACCATGCTGGGTACTCAGTGGGACCTTTAAATATGAGGATTCATGTCCTTCAGTTCTGTGAAATTCTCTTATTTATTTTATAATTTTATTTCCTTCATTTCCTCTGTTTCTTATTTTGATATTTCTATTAATCAGATATAAGAACAATTGGGGTAATATTTTCTGTCTCTTTTATCTTTATACATTTTTGTCTTTTAAATTTTATTTTCTAGGAAATTTTCTTTATATTTTACTTTCCAACTGAGAAGAGAAATTTACTATTGTTTTATTTTTCAGGTAGCCATAGTTTTAAGTGCTTTTAAATAGCATCCTGTTCTTGTTTTGCTTAAGCTATTACAAATTATTGTATTCTCAGAGAGATTTGAGAAATCATTCATAAAACAAGGCTTGTAGGTCCTTTTTACAGTTCTGTTTTGATTCTCTGAATTTTCTCCTACTTCCAGTCTTTTCATATGAGTTTCTCTTCATGTTTTTCCTTCATGTTATAAGATCTTTGGTTCCTCATTCATATTTAAATATAAAGCAACAGGCAGATACAGTTTGAGCTTTGTGTACACAAGTGAAGCAGATCAAAAGGGAGTATTTACTCCAGGGGTGTTGGAACAGTTGACATTCCATTTGCTTTGAGACACCTAAAGGCCAGAGGTGCCAGCTTCCACAGTAGTTCCCTGGGCTTTCCCCAAAGAGTTTGTTCTGTTTCTTTAGAGTAGACCCCCTCCTTTCTCCCATTTGGAGTTACATACCTGACTACCTGGCACTTTTGCAGGCAGTTGGTGGGGTGTGTTGAAAGTTGACTGTTAAGTCTATCGAGTCTTGCCTTTTCTCCCTATATGTAGACCGCTTCCTCCTTGGCTGCAGCTGTCTCTGCATGTACACTGTCAGCCCTCTCTCCCCCGCACTGCTCCATCAGTCACTGCTCTTTCTTCTGCTTTTAGTCTTCCACCAATATGTTGAAGCCTCTTGTGCCCTTTTCCATCCTGGTTAAAGAGAACTGATAACTTTTTTATTATTCCTTTAGTATTATTGGATATATTTTGGGGAGTGAAACCATAAAGGTGTATGCTTAATCAACCACCTTGAAGCCGAGATTTCTGTCTTAATATTATTACTTTCTAAAGCCT
Source organism: Mesoplodon densirostris (assembly GCF_025265405.1). Taxonomy (NCBI): domain Eukaryota; kingdom Metazoa; phylum Chordata; class Mammalia; order Artiodactyla; family Ziphiidae; genus Mesoplodon; species Mesoplodon densirostris. Next base: position 60,241,905 of record NC_082665.1, read on the forward strand.
CAATTATGATTTTACTACTACCTACAACACACATCAATAGAAATTAATATCTCTCCTATTCACCTATTCTTTTATTTAACCTTTTTTTTTTTTTGCTGTACGCGGGCCTCTCACTGTTGTGGCCTCTCCCGTTGCGGAGCACAGGCTCCGGACGCGCAGGCTCAGTGGCCGTGGCTCACGGGCCCAGCCACTCCGCGGCATGTGGGATCTTCCCAGACCGGGGCACGAACCCATGTCCCCTGCATCGGCAGGAGGACTCTCAACCACTGCGCCACCAGGGAAGCCCTAACCATTTTTTTAATTGAAATATAGTTAATTTACAATGTTGTGTTAGTTTCAGGTGTACAGCAAAGTGATTCAGTTATACATATATATGTGTGTACATATATATATATATATATATATATATATATATATATATATTCTTTTTCAGATTCTTTTCCACTATAGGTTATTACAAGATACTGAATACAGTTCCCTGTGTTACACAGTAGGTCCTTGTTGTTGATCTATTTTATATATAGTAGTGTGTATCTGTTAGTCCCAACCTCCTAATTTATCTCTCTCCCACCCACTGCTATCTCCTGGGTAACCTAAGTTTGTTTACTATCTCTGTGAGTCTATTTCTGTTTTGTAAATAAGTTCATTTCTATCATTTTTTTAGATTCCATATATAAGTAATATCATGTGATATTTGTCTTTCTCTGACTTACTTCACCTAGGATGATAATCTCTAGGTCCATCCATGTTGCTGCGAATGACATTACTTTATTCTTGTTTATAGCTGAGTAATATTCCATTGTGTGTATATAATATATATATATATATATATATATATATGTACACCACATCGTCTTCATCCATTCATCTGTTGATGGACACTTAGGTTGTTTCCATGTCCTAGCTATTGTAAATAGTGCTGCTATGAACATTGGGGTGCATGTATCTTTTCAAATTAGAGATTTCTCCAGATATATGCCCAGGAGTGGGATTCCAGGGTCATATGGTAGCTCTGTTTTTAGTTTTTTAAGGAACTTCCGCAGTTCCATATGGAACTGTTTTCCATAGTGGCATTCCCACCAGCATTGTAGGAGGGTTCCTTTTTCTCCACACCCTCTCCAGCGTTTATTACTTGTAGACTTTTTTTTTTTTTTTTGCGGTATGTGGGCCTCGCGCTGTTGTGGCCTCTCCCGTTGCGGAGCACAGGCTCCGGACGCGCAGGCTCAACGGCCATGGCTCACGGGCCCAGCCGCTCTGCGGCATGTGGGATCTTCCCAGACCGGGGCACGAACCTGTGTCCCCTGCATCAGCAGGCGGGTTCTCAACCACTGCGCCACCAGGAAAGCCCACTTGTAGACTTTTTAATGATGGCCATTCTGACTGGTGTGAGGTGATACCTCATTGTATTGATAGTTTTGATTTACGTCAGTGTTGAGCATCTTTTCATGTGCCTGTTGGCCATCTCACCTGTTCTTTCAATTCCGACTCCCACTATCCAGTCCTGACTCTCACTACTTCGCACCTAGGTTATTACAATTAACTGACTAGTCTTCTAGCTTGAATCTCTACCTTCTTCCATAAACCATAACTCAAATCATGTCAGTTTCCTGCTCGAAAACCTGTAATACTCCCTACTGACTGTAAAAGAAAACCTAACTTTGCCTAGCGTTGAAAGTTCTCAATAATCTGTCCTCTGAGCAATTTTATCTCTGTCATTTATCAGATTACTTCTTCCTCCTAGAATGTCCCTACTTCCCATCTCTACAGCTTGAAGTCTTCTTCCCCTCCCCCCTTTATTCACACCACGGCTAATGTGCTACCTCCTTCTGGAAGACATCAATTGATTTGTTTACTCTCTCTCCATGCCTCTCCCTCAGTCCTCCAACTCTGAGGTCTCCCAGCCCACTGGCTGAGCCACTCTCAGAGCATCTGTCACCAAAGGCCTGTATGAGCTTCTGAGGGCAGAGACCTGTGTCATTCTTGTCTCTACGACCAAGCAGAATGGCTGGCACATAATAAGAATTCAGGGATTATTTGTTCAAGCAAAATGACTGAATTTGCTTTTCTCTTTTTTTAAGAAGTAGCCACCTTCTAAGATTGCCTGCAGACCCTCTGCCCACTGCATTTAGAGCTTGGCAGATGATAGTATTTGAATATTATTTGGTGAATGATTGGATGTTATTACTACCTTGTTTTTCCTTAGGGAAACTTTAAAGCCCTGCAATTTATCACCTTAGTATCAACCAGGTAAATCTAATTTCTGCTAAAATAATAATGGAAAAGGGCTAAAATTCAGGCTCTCGGGACATGGTGAGCATTTGAACTGAGGTTATTTAGAAACCCAGCCTTTATTATCTCAGAAGACCCCAACAGTCAGCCATTAGCCTGGCTGGGCCCCTGCCTACCTGGATAATGGAGCTGGAGAGACCAAGAATCAAGGGGAGAGAGGGAGAGCCAGAGACAGACAGTACCAGTGGGACAATGTTTAAATAACCAGGCTGCAACCCTATGAAACAAGGACGGTGATCACTTTCCAAACAGCTAGTAGTGACTAACGTGGAGGTATTTAGGAAGGCAATGGGGCTAGGGAATTGAGTAAGTCCAAGGGGACAAAACAAAAATGGAAACATGAATAAATACTGGGAATTATTTCCATCTTTCTATTTCATCTACATGGAGTGTATCAATCATTTTTTTTTTTTGGTTAATTAGGTCAACCTGGGTAAAAGTTTGTGCTGTTTAGTAGACCAAATTCACTAGGTAATAAATCAAGTGCTGTTTCTTGTCCTACATACCCAGAAACTCTCTGAGCTGGGCAAATCCTTTTTAATTGGATGTACTTGGAGGGGAAATAGAAGCAGAATGCACTAGTATGTTTGTATGTTCATGCATACATGCGTGTGCATATATGCACACCCCCTAGATATTGGATCAGACATGCTTTAAAGGGATCCTTTTTCCTATCATTCATCCTTCTCTTTACAAGCCAGAGCAGTTTACCCAGGCTTCTTTCCTAAGATGCCCTATGGCATTCCTTCAACAATCCAGGTCTATTTGAAAGTTTGTGGCCACTCACAATTTTAACCCAGGGGGCTTTTCAGGTAAAGAGCCAGAGAATTGGGCTGTTGGGGAAAAGTCTCTTGTGTAGGGTGCCAGGATGGGAAGGAGACTTTCTAGTTTCTCTGCTTTTCTCCCTTGGGTTTTCTAGGTATAATCCTGTTGTGGGCCCTGGGGACCTGGAGCCAGCAAAGGGGTTAACAAAGGTTCCCCATCAGTGTTTCTCAGGGATTCCTGACAGAGCCCATCAGAGCTGCCTTTTGTCACTGCTGCACGCTTTAGTGAGTCTGTCAGGGCTCTCAGACATCGTGTTCCCTGCTGGATTAATCCTGCCTGCATTCAAACTCAGGATGTGGGCCACAGGGAGGGAGAGGGCAGGGGGGAGGGAGGGAGGGGGAAGTGGGATGGGGAGAGGAGGGAAATAAGGTGGGAGAAGGAAAAGAAACTTTGAAAGTACCAAGTAAAAAACCTAGGAAGAAAAAAATTAATTTGCAAAATTAAGGGAAGAATATAGTTTGGACAAATTAAAGCTAAAAATCTGAAAAGAACAGGGGACCCAAAAAAAGGGGGTAGGCCCAAAGTCTCAGAATGTGAGGGACATTCAGTATGGGAGCAGAGAGACTCAAGCTCCAGGCTAGTTCTGTCAGAGGTGGTTTATTATTTTTTTTGTTTATTTATTTTTTATAAATTTATTTATTTATTTATTTGCTTTTGGCTGCGTTGGGTCTTTGTTGCTGTGCGGGGGCTACTCTTCGCTGTGGTGCACGGGCTTCTCATTGCGGTGGCTTCTCTTGTTGTGGAGCACAGGCTGTAGGTGCGCAGGCTTTGGTAGTTGTGGCATGTGGGCTCAGTAGTTGTGGCTCACGGGCTCTAGAGCGCAGGCTCAGTAGTTGTGGTGCACGGGCTTAGTTGACCGTGGCATGTGGGACCTTCCCAGACCAGGGCTCGAACCCCTGTCCCCTGCACTGGCAGGTGGATTCTTAACCACTGTGCCACCAGGGAAGCCTGTTTTATTTTTTTAGAAGATTATAAAGCAGACCGATCATTCACTGATTCACTCTCTTACTTGGAGCACATTAAGTAAGGGCCGATGACGCGTGGTCCCCATGCCAGCACACACTTGGAGAAGTTCTCATATACTCAGTTCTGCCATACCTTACTTGAAGAACTACAGAAGGAGATTCAGTACACCAGAGCCTCAGTTTTACCGTCTGTAAGACTTATACCCAAATCAAACCTACTAGAAGAGCACTTTGGCATTCCCTCAGTGAAAGCAGTTTTCAAAAGAAAAACACTGCTGGCTTGACACGTGATGAACTCCAGGTGTAAAAGTGCCTGTGCATCTTGCAGCTAGAAAGCCCCTCCTCATCTGGGCTGGCTGACACTCCAGTCTCTTCCAGTGCTGTGGTTATGGTCTCTCAGCTGAGAGACGAGGACAGACATATGAGATCTCTGTCACTCTGAGTGAGCATCTTGAGGGCAGAAACTAAGCCTAATTTATTTCTATTTCCTCTCTGCACATGAAACCTGATACTTAGTAAGTGCTCAGTTACTTTTGTTCATTGTTGGAGAGGGATCAGGAGAGGCATCAGAGAATCCGTGAATATGAGCTAGGCCTTGTAGCATTAATGTACAGGCTGCATCTGGCATACAGGAGGTACTCAATAAAGGAAGCTTTCCTTAGTAAGTTTGTGGAGAGGAAAAGAAGAGTAAGGCAGAGGGGCTGAGAAATAAAATGCATGCCGAGTTCAAGGAACAGCACAAGTGTGGCTAGATAGGTGTCCCCCAACCTTTTGTGTTTGTAAGAATGGCTACAGGAGCTAGTTTTGATCTGCGGAGTCCTGAGGTCTCTACACTCAGAATTTCGGATTCAGTAGCCCTGAGGGCCAGCGAGGATATCTGCATTTAAGCAAACACTACCAGTTTGTTTTCTTACAGGTAGTCTGCCAACCACACTTGGAGAGCACAGGCCTGGGGATGTGGGAAGTGGGGGCAGTGGGAGTGGCTTGAGTGTGTGGAAAGATGAAGCTGGGGTTGGTTGAGAAGAGTCTGGACTCTGTCCAGGAGGGGAGCCCTCCAGGGCTTCTAAGCAGGGGAGTGACAGGGCCTGATCTGTGATGGAAATCAACTGTTCTTACTAAAGCTCAGGGCATTTTCTCTTTGCTTCTGCTCCATTAGATATCATTGCTTCAAGGACCCTGAACAAATAACGTTCCATTAAAGCTTCCAGGTTTTGTAGGACCCAGAGTTCCAGTTACCAGTGGAATGTGAAGTTCACAGGCCGTGTTCAGGCTTGCAAGGAGAGGATTAATTAGGTAAAAAGGCAGTTGCACACATAAGTGGGTGCCCACACCCCAGTCTGGCCTAGTGTTTTGGTGCACTCATTCAGGCATACAATACTCTTTTCAGTTCTAAGCGCCACCTCTTGAAACAAGTTAAAAAGCGAGTTCCAAGTGAGATGCCCAAGTGCTGTGTTTTACGCAGACTAATGATCAACAGTCTTCTGTTTTTATGGTCCTGGCAACCACACTGGGCTCGCCCTGCTAAGGATACCATAGAAAGGAATCCCGCGTTTCACATCTGACTACATAGCTAAGTGCAGAAAATTATGTTTTAGGTTAAAAACAAAAGTGATGGGTTTACTGAAATTATTGGTTTCTAAAAATTTGTGCCTATGGGGTTTTTTTAACATTTAAAAAATGCCATATGTTTCACTGTGTTGGGACAGTGAAATTAAAATTAACATTAGTAAAGTACTTTACCCCTTGAAAAGTACTTTCACGTGTTATATCTCTATTGATTCTTAAAATAGTCTTGTGAGATAGGTATTATCATTATCCCCATTTTACAGATGAGAAAACGAAGTGAAAGTCTTACTGATTTGTTTAAATCCATACAGCTGGAAATTGTGGCTCCAGAAGCCAATCTCAGGTCTTCTGATTCCAAGATCCATGATTTCACAGTTGCTGCAGAAACCCTGGCAATCAGTGGGAATGCAGATATATCAGTTATCCCCCTCACAGCTTTATTTCTTCACACTCTCCTGTAGCTCCGCTTCACAGCTAGTTGCCTCAACATTTTGTTCCTTTCAAATATCTTTGACAGAGAGGTGAGTGAGGTCATGAAAACTATGTCTAAGTTGATGGTCAACTAGATTGGAAACAAGATTGCTTTTGAGAATGAAACTGTAAAGTTAACTCTGGTAGACAAGTGATATCCCAAATCACCTTATAGGTGTTAATAGAATGGCTCCCAAACCTGTTAGATGTTGTGACACATCTAAGAAATTATATGGCAAGCAGAAAGGGGAGTTGGTCATCATCCCAGAGACAAATGTGGCAAGACCCACTTGAGCTCAGCTTAGAGGAAGATGTGGCCCAGTGACTTGACCCATACAGGCCCAGTGGCATGGACCCCTTTGCTGTGATAATAGATGCTTCTTAAAATTTGGACCAAAAACCCTAACCCCCTTGTGTTGTTTCCATGCTCACTGAAGTAACTCTGAGATTTGACTTCCCTACTTAAGTGTCTGTGGGGTCTGAGAGATACAAGTCCCCAGGCTCTCCAGGTGAGCCCCAACCTGGGTCCTGGCCAAGCACTCACTTGCCCTTTTGAAGCATCCAGAGCAAGTCCTGGAGGTGCTGTCCATAGCTCCAGAATAGGCCTTAACATTTGTGAAGGCCAGCACTAGTCCATGGCTGCTTGAATGGGCCTCCAGTTTTTAAATGAGCAACTTAAAGTGAGAAACTGATTTTTCCATTATGCTTCAAAAAAAAATTTCCCACCTCCCATCTCTGTTGAGACATTCTGAACTTGCTGCCATTCCTACAGTGCATTTTGTTCACTCTTAGAGAACTTCAGACATGCCTTTCTCCCTTTTCTCACTTGTCTCCATCTTGCTTTGTACCTGCATGATCCCCACTCATTTTTTCAACTCTGTATTTAAGTAACTTTACAGAAAAGTTGCAAAGACAGTACAGTGAGTTCCCTTAGATCCTTCACCCAATTTCTCTATTATTACCATCCTTAACAACCAACTTCAATAATCAAAACTAAGCAACTAACATCATTACAATACTATTAACTAAACTATGGACTGTATAGATTTCATCAGTGTTTCCACTAATGTCCTTTTTCTGCTCCAGGAGTCAATCCAGGATCCCACGTTGCATTCAGTTGTCATGGATCCTTGGTCTTCTTAATCTGCAACAGTTCCTTAGTCTTTTCTTGACCTTAACACTTTTGAGGAGTATTGGTCAGTTATTTTATAGACGGTCCCTCAATTTTTATTTGTCTGATATTTTCCATTTGGGGACAAGAATACCACAGAAGTGATATGTCCTTCTCAGTGTATCATACTGGGGATGCATAACATCAAAATATCTTACCACTAGTGATGTTAACATTAATCACTTGGTGGTATCTCCTGGGTTTCTTCACAGTAAAGGCAGGTTTTTTCATCTTTGTGACTAATAAATATATTGGGGGTGATACTTTGAGACCGTGCAAACACCTTGTTTCTCTTCAAACTTTTGCCCACTAATTTTAGCATCCATCACTCGTTCTTGGCCTGAAAAATTATTGCTGTGGTGTTCTAATAAAGATTTTCTATTTCCCTAACTGCTTCTACATTTATTATTTGGAGTTCTTCTGTAAGGAAGAGCTACCCCTTCTACCTCATTCATTCAATTATTTATTTACATCAGTATGGATTCATGGATATTTATTTTGTTCTATGAGTTATAATCCAATACAATGACTGTTTGTTTTGTTGCTGAAATTTTTCCAGCTTTGGCTGCAGGTTGGCCATTTTGCCCTTTCAACACTACCCAGCCTTTTTCGGGTACTTCCTTGCTTCTCTAGCAGCATGAGATGCTCCTGTCTCAACTTGTATTTATCCCACCCCAGCCCTGGAATCAAACACTTTTCTAAGAATCCCTAATTCTTTAGATTGGAGAATGGGATGTAAAATCCAAGACTTAGGTGGTGGGTGTGCTCACTGCTACTGGGATGTCACTGCTTCTAGGCCCTCTCAGCAGACAGAGCTAGGAAATCTATGGATGAATACTAGGAGCATACTAGGTATGTATTCACATCTATATTTATTTCTGTATCTCTCTCTCTCTCACTATATATATATATATATATATATATATATATATATAGTGAGAGAGAGATATAGATATATGTATGTGTGTGTATATACATATATTATATTACATATATATATATATATATTTTTTTTTTTTTTTTTTTTTTTTTTTTTGCGGTACGCGAGTGTCTCACCGCTGCGGCCTCTCCTGTTGCAGAGCACAGGCTCCGGACACACAGGCCCAGCGGCCATGGCTCACGGGCCCAGCTGCTCCACGGCACGCGAGATCCTCCCAGACCGGGGCACGAACCTGCGTCCCCCGCATTGGCAGGCGGACTCTCAACCACTGCGCCACCAGGGAAGCCCCATATATATATATATATATATATTTTAAACCATGAGTTCATACTGATACCTCTGACTCTCATCCAAAACCATAGATTTCATTCTAGCCTTCCCTCTTTCCTTATTTGTAACTTATTACTCTGACCGTGAAAAGCCTGACTTTCATCATCTACAGTGTATTAAAGTATTTGTTCAACCCTAATATATACACCAAGTAGTTTCAGAATTGCTAATCTGTATATCCATGAAAAATAAATTTACTAACTAGAATGCAGTATTTGTGTATAGTTCTTTTTGCCATTAGCTTTACAGTATCCAGCCAAAATACTGATTTCCAAAGTAACTTAGTTCTTTTCTTCCCCACTCCATTATGGTTCTGTTATTCATTTGCAATATAGTTAGGTTCTGTTGTTGTAGTTTGTATTCCATTTGGGGCTCTTCCTTCATCCTGGTTCATTTTTTTAAATTTATATATAGTAAAATTTTCTTTGTGAAGTATAGTTCTATGAGTTTTGACAACTGCATGTTATGCATTTTTAAGTTGTTTTCTATATTCATAAAACTGACATTTTTTTTCTAGCTGTATATATCTAGGCATTTCCATTTATTTTTCAAACTGTTTTAGAACTTTATGGATTGGTCATTCCTGAGGGAGAAAAGTTTCAGCATCTCTGTGTTTCACATCAGAAGGGCCCAAGTTGAGGAGCCAACTTGTGTCTGTAATGCAGCCACTGCCTCAAATTTGGTCAAATCATGATTTTCCATCACCTAAGGAACCCAGGTCTGCACAGTCAGATTGGCTGTGATGTCAATCTATATTGGCTCTTAAGACATCAAACAGCTGATGAGGGGAGGGTTTTGGGGACCAGGGTTGAGAGAGAAAGAAATATTACAGGCTGGCAGCTGCAGCGCTTCCTTTCTCCTTTTGTTCTTTTCCTTCCTTTCTTCAGATAACAACTACCCACTACCTACCATATTCCAGAAGTTGTTCAATGATGTTTAAGGCCCAGGACCCGGCTTCAAGAGTTTCACATCAAGTAAGGAAAATTGAAAATACATCACAGTGTGAATGGCATCCCCTGTGGTTGAGAAACATGACAGGCTGAAACAATTATTAAAATGGTGAGTAGGTGCTATGATAAGGGTAAACACCAAGTGATATGGGTCCTTGGTTAACAGGCACCTCTCACATGCTGGGGAGGTGAGGTGGGCAAGGAGGGCCAGAGGAGTTAACACTTGAGCTTAGCTTTGCAGGACAAGTAGGAGTTTGGCGCAAGAGTCAGTAAAGGTACTCCAAGCAAGGGCACCACATACACAAAGACCTAGAGAAATGAATGATCTGGAATGATCTAAGGAAGCTCTATATGGTGAGGGAGGCATTAGGGTCAGGAGTGGGAAATGGTAGGATCATATTGAGGAGATACTTGCTAGGGACTGTGTGAAAGGTTTTGTGTGCTTTGCCAAGGGGGTTGATTTCACACTAAAAGTGGTGAGGTCACTGAACAATTTCAGGAGGAGAGACGGATATGGCATGATCAAATTTGCCATTTCTAAAGGTGTCTCCATCAGGAATGTGGAAAATGGACCAGTGATGGAGGCAGATGGGACATAGGGAGATTAATCAAGAGGCTTTTGCAATATGAGAAATGATGCATGTCTGGATTAGGGCACTTGCAGAAGGGACTGAATGCAGGTAATGAATTCTGGGGAGACTTTAGATGTGGCACTGCAGGAGTTAGTGACTCCTGAATGAAAATAGTGAAGAAAAAGGAGGCACCAAAGATGATTCCCAAGTTTTTCTGACAGCTAGATAGATCATGGTGTTACTCACTAAGGCAGTTTGATTTCAGACTAACTTTTTTTTTTTAGTGTACATCAGACAGATATAAAAAAAAAGAGAGAAAGAAGCAGATTTTTTTCTGCTAAATAAGTGGGGTTTTGCTAATATTACTCATATTCATTGAGGAGGAACCAAATAAGAAAGTCTCACTGCTCCATGCCATCATTCTTAGACCCCACTGTAGAATAAAGGAGATGATTCCATCCCAAGGGAGAGTAGAAAGTTACAGTTTCAGGAAAGTTTGCCTTTGGTGTGTTCAGGCAACTTCATGGGAAGGTGGTCAGTGTGCTTACACAGAGCCTTATACTCAGAAGGGCCTCTTGCTTGGTTTTAATCTCTGTGGCCGCCATCTTGAAAGTCTGTCTTTGAATTTGTGTTTTGTAAATGAAGTTAGACTGGACAATGAAGCATACGCTGGAGGCTTGGAGTCTCAGCTCACATGTGGTCCTGCCGCCCTCTTCCTCCCTGGGATAATTTCTCAGCTGTGCATTCCTTTGAACCCTCGTGCCCTAGTTTCCCCCAGCCTTCCCCTCCCCATACCTGCTCCTCAGTTGCCTTCTGCCCCAGGTGGGGGCCTGAGCATAAATATGGGGAGGGTTGGGGTACAGCATGTACTCACCCTGCATCTCAGAGAAGGGCAAAGCAGTGGCTGTCCCCACCCTAGGCTGGCAGGTCCACAGACTTTCAGCAGAAACCTGGACATGGGCCTCTAGCCCATCCCCTAGTGTGTCTTGGTGTAGGGATTACAACCCCTTGGGGGTCACCTTTCTGCTGTGGGTATGAAAAAGGGAGATTGACTCCATGACTCCTGACTGGGACCCTCCCTGCATTTTCATTTTGCACTGAACTCTGCAAATAATATAGCCTACCCCTGGGTGTGTTGACCAATGGCAGAAAATGGTGTATGGAATTGTTCCAACTCATCATGCCTCCTCCAGAAACTAGGAACTTTCTTGACCTGTCAGAGGAAGAACAAGACATTCAAGGAAGGGTCAAAGAGGGTGCAAAGCAGAGACCAGGTCAGGAATGAATCCCGTTGCCACAGACTTTTGGAAAAGACTCAAGCCCCTTCTTTTTGGGACCAGAGGGGCGTGGTCCTGACTCTTACTGATTGTGACCAGACTTTTAGGGGCTGGGCTGCACACACACAATAACCTACAAATCATTTTTAAAACATTCAACTACTCACAAATAAGTATGCAAGTAAAAATGACAAAACCTGAATAAAGTCATTGATTGATATATCAAAGTCAGTTATTAAGATATTGTTAAGATATCTTTAAGATATTGTACTACAGTTAGGCTAGATATTGTGTTCCAGTTAGGGGGAAATCTCTGTATTATTTCTTACAACCCATGTGAATCTATAATTAACTCAAAATAAAAAGTAAAAAAAAAAAAATATGCCAATCATGTGCTATCATTTCAAACGTACCGTTAGCATCTAAATGCAAAATACTAAATAAGAGCCATCCAACTTTATATTTAAGACAAATCAGTCTTTAAATGCTTTAGGCAAGAGCCTGGTTTTTGATAACTATGATTTCGCCTCAGGTGCAGTACCAGTTATTGGTATCCTTTCAACATTCCAGACTGTATAGATCCATCAGGCTTCAACTGCTATGACAGAGATACTTGATTTTATTAATTCTTCGTTCAACTATTTATATATGGGGCACTCATTTTGGGCCAGGTATCAGGCTGAGCACTGGGGGTACAAAGATGAAGCAGGGATCGCCTTTGTGCTTGAAGATATTCCAGTCAAGAGGAGAAGTCAGATGGACCCACAGTTAACCACTACAGTGCTCATGATAGATGCTGTAATAAAGGTAAGAAGAGGGGTCCATAGAAGAGAAGTGAAATTGGGGAGGGGAGGTTCAGGCATGTTTTCCTAGAGGAGGTAGTGTTAGAGGAAAATCTTAAAGAGTAAGTAGGAGTTAGGGGAACACAAAAGAGAAGAAAAGGTTTAAGTCAGGGAAGACAGGAATTGGGCAGGCTGGGAAGCATGAGAAATTGTGGTGCTTTGAGGAAGGGCAAGGAGATGCCGGAGCACAAGATACAGGTAGATGGGCTATGGGCGAGCCAGGCTGGAGAGGTGGGCTGGACCAGAGCAGGGAGCACTTGTCCCCTTATACCAAGGGAGCTGGGAGCCACTCATAAACTTTAAGTAAGGTAGTGACATGACTGATCCTGTCTTCACCACTCCTGGATAAATAAGGACAAGGCTTATGGATTTTTTTTTTTTTTTTAAGGAATAAGAGAATCAGTGGGCTGTATAATTCATTTTCTTAGTCCTTCCTTATCCCAGGCAGAGATTCATAGGTAAGGTGCTTCTCAAATTGGGCCCACCAAGCCTCAAATGATTCCATTTCCTTGTTGATGAATCCAACCAATAGAAGGCAAAGAAGATGAATCTGGGTTCTGAATCTGAGTTGGAGAGGTAGTGGGGAGGCTCATACAACATCACCAGCCTAGTATCTCTGTCTTCCTCTCAACTCCCCTTTCTTCCTCATGGCCTCTGCCCTGAGGGCTACTCCCTGAAACCCAAAGAAGTGGGGTGGGGGAGGTTAAGGTGGGGCTCAGCTGGTTTTCTGTTGCTGTGACCAAAAGTCCTAGTAAATCCCTGGTAACTCATGAAAGAGAAAGAAAATAATATATTGAGAGCAAAACAAGCAAGCACACTACCTGTCTCTAAGCTTGCCATGGCAGCTTTGGCATTTGATTCTGCTCTGCTCAGTCCCCGAAACATTGATTCCCCTCCGTGGAAGCATCTCATCGCTAAATACCCTTCCAGGGTGTGTGAGAAACTCCTTCCCTCTTAAATGGCTGACTGAACAAATTTAACGGAGGCTGTTACCCACTGAGTTCGGTATCAAAGCTCTGAGGTCAAGTTCTCCTTGAGTTTTTGCTTTTATCTGGAGTCTTTCGCCTCCTGCCCTCCACTGCCATCAGCTTCACAATATCAGACAGATGGAGTCTGGGCAGCTCCAGGATCCACGTTTCTCAGCCTAACACACGAGGAGGGTAGGGGGAGAAAGGATGGAGGGAGTTGACGAATGTAGGGGTTTCATTCGGGACTAAATGGGGCCTGTGCTTGCATCAGAGGATCTTATATCGTGGAAAAATGGAGTCTCTTAGAACTCAGTGTCAATAGACGGATTCCATTTGTCTGAGACTTAAGGAGTGTGCAAAATCAAGCATGCAGCATGGGTAATGGAAATGGCCTTGTATTACTCTATTTCCCATTTCTCTGTCCTAGCTGTACCTCTGACTCAAACTTTTACTGATATAACTACCACTTATAGAGTACCCACCAAGGGTTATATTAAATATATATGTAAAATAATGGTCAAGGCATTGGAACTGACCAATCAGAATAAGTGCTAACTGTAAACAACTGGTATAGTTGCACCAGATGACCCACTAAGAGTCATATACTGAGAGATACTTCATATATATTATTTTGAATTTTCACAGATAAAGAAAGTGGGATTCAGAGTATCCAAGCTCATAGAGCTTAAGACTGGATCCAAATCCAGATTGATCCCACAATCTTGCATTTTTATGTCATCCTCCCCCTAGGGTACCTTTGTCTGTAGGCAGCCTCAAGGGAATCTGGAGAATGATTCCTTAAAGTCAAAGAACACATGGCCAGTAGGAACACCTGAGCTAGCAGTGCTGGACGACAGAAGTCAGTCCCAGCCAGCTCAACTTGAATGGGGAGTAGATGGCATTGTACCAGGCTCACCTGTAATCCTGCCTCAACCTGCAATTTAGGGTTTAATTACACACTGTCTTGCATTGTTTACTAGTTGTTGCAGAGGTCAGTCTTATACTTTTATCATCATTCTTCATTCAGTCATCAAATATTTTTGGAGCAACTGGGCACATTCCTTCTCTGGCAGCCCTTGTGATAACCAGCATGCAGAGGTAGGCTAACTCAGATAACTAGTTAATGGCCCACTAAAGAGCAAATGAGAGCTAATTTGCCTTTTTATTTTTTTTCTTTTTGTCCGTGCCATGCACCTCGTGGGATCTTAGTTCCCCAATCAGGGATCTAACTCATGCCTCCTGCAGTGGAAGTGCAGAGTCCTAACCGCTAGACCACCAGGGAATTCCCTAATTTTCCTAATAATAAATTAATGAATTAACTTTTGCATTTATTTTGAAAATGTTTTCAGATATTGCTTTAATAAATAAAAATTATACATTCAACAGCTAGAATTTGAAACTAGGAAGTTGGACGCACAAATATTTTATTTCTAGCACCTCTGATCAAGATAAAATGTCTTTATCCAAACATTAGCTTTGGGAATAAGAATGTATACAAAAGCCAGTTTTCTTATTATCGTTAGTACTGTGAATTTTAATATCTAGTCTTTAATCTAGATATCTTAACTCATACGTCAGAACAGCATTCTCTTAAGGTATACAATCCTTGGACTCTTCTGTTAATTACAGTTAGTAAGTCACCTTAGCTCTTTGAATGTATTTGGATGTCCTATTAAAAAAAACAGTCATTTGGAAGCCCACAAAAGATTCCTTAATGGCTTGACAAAATTCAAGCATCTTCTTAATATGCCTTTCTTACTCCACTAAGAAGCCTGTAACTCATGAAAACAGTTGCAGGGAAACCATAGGTTGCACTTGAAAAACCCCAGGTTTCAGAATTAGTACCACCACTTAGTTGCTAGGGATCTTAGGCAAGTTACTTGAGTTTCCATATCTGTAAAATGGAGATAATGAAACCTATGGGAAAGGGTTGCTGTGGGGATTCGAGATTACACATACACACAGAATCCAGTCCAGAGGCTGTGAGCAGTAAGTGCTCAAAAAGTGTTAGTTTATTTCTCAGGGGGTTGTTGGGAAGGTTAAATAAGATCATAAATATAACTGAGCTCACATAGTAAGAAATTACTGTTCCACCCTTCCCACTTGAGCATTGTCTCCACTGTAGTGAATATTTGGCAGTTGTTTTCTTTATCTGTGTAGTCATCCAATCTGGACAATTCAATCAAGTCTCCACTTGGAGCCTTGTGTTTGATGATCTCATTGTTGTGGAGATCTGAGAGATGAAAATATATATTGGAGCCACGACAGGACAGTTTTGCAATAGCAGCCAAAAGGCCTTAAAACGTTCTGTCCGTTGATCCAAAACTCCTACTCATAGGAATTCACCTTTAGGAAATAATCAGAATTATAAATAAAGATTTATGACAAGATGTTTAGTCAACTGTGATGCATGATCATAATAAAAATAGAAATAATCTAAATACATGACAATAGGAGAATGGTTGAATAAATAACAACCTCTCTGAATAGCACACAGCTGCTTAAGTTGAACTTTGGAGAAGATTTAATGACATGGGGAAAATAATCACATTTCAACGTTAAATTTAAAAAGTAGGATCACAACTTGTGTATACAGTGAACACAATTTTACAAAATATGTAAGTACCAGATGAATCAGTGAAGAAACTGACCCCTAAGTTAATAAATGCATAAGAAAAAAATACAAAATATTGAATAAAGGTATCCATTTATGCTACCCTTTTAAACATCTTCCAGTTCTGATCAATTAAAATCATATACTCAGTGAAGATGAACTATGGATTTGTATGATGAGAAACAAAAACGAGAAGAATGACTAGAAAAAACACTCTGTTAACAGTGGTACCCGTGGGTAGTGGGATTAAGGTAATTTCCCCCTTCTTTGTGCTTTTCCATATTTTCTAAATTTTCTTCAATGAACATATTTTATCATGAGGAAAACAGATTTATATTAAAACAGGGGAGATTATCAAGTCCCTATTTCTCTCTGCCTATGTGTTAGTAATTTTCTCAGCACAATTCTTTCCAGATATCCTTCACCACCAAGGTGCCGCCGTCCATATGATACAAGTGGAGTGTCTACAACACACTAAGGAGGTAGCATCCTCTCTTCATGTCACTCGCTGCGATTCCTTCCAGTTCACTCTGCACAGTTTACTGATATGCAGCTTATATGGATCTACAGTCCCTGCCTACCCACCCCCAACATAATAAATGTGACGATCACTTCCACACTAAATGCTGCTTTCTTTTTTTTTTTTTTTTTTGCAGTATGCGGGCCTCTCACTGCTGTGGCCTCTCCCGTTGCGGAGCACAGGCTCCGGACGCGCAGGCTCAGCGGCCATGGCTCACGGGCCCAGCTGCTCTGCGGCTTGTGGGATCTTCCCAGACCGGGGCACGAACCCGCGTCCCCTGCATCGGCAGGCAGACTCTCAACCACTGCGCCACCAGGGAAGCCCAATGCTGCTTTCTTGATAGAGGCCCAGATAGCCCCCAAGGAAGCAAAACACCAGAGGGATTCACCATGAACAAAGTGGAGAGTAGCAGAGAGCACCTGATCACAAGCCCACACTTTGTTTTGAGATGGCTGGGCGGTTAGAGTGGGGTAGGGATGGTAGGGATAGGGAAACTAATAAAGAGGGGAAGGGAGAATTAGGCAAGGAGCTTGCTCCAGGCAAAGGGAGAGAGTTCAGAGATACAATGTTCTTACAGGGGTAATAATAATAAACACAATTATGTTAATACAAAGAGTCATAAAAACAATAAACACATGTGAGTTGCCAACAGTGTGCTTGGTGCTGCGGCAGAAATAAGCCCTCTCAGTTAGGCTGTGATCTGCATTCTGTCTGAACTCTGTGGGAAAGATGAGCAGCCCCACGAGCAGCCTGGGATGGGATGGGGGGAAGCACAGGCCATGGGTCTTTCTCCTGGTGAAATAATGCTGGTAAGGACTTCAACCTTCTTTGTTTTCTGTTGTGCTCTGACTGGTTGACTCAGGGTTCAGGGGACACCCAAAGGCCAGAATGGAGGAAATCAAGAGTCCTAGGAGAAAGTCTTTGGAAGAAGACAATGGGAAGGGGTAAGAGGCATCTTTGAGATGTTGATCAATGAATAGTATGTAAAAGAATATAGATGAATCAATATGAGAGTCTCATACATAGTTTCCTCATTGGTATCCCACATTATCAGTGAGAGTGGTAGTTGGAGTCATCTTTGAAAAACAGACAGCTCAATACTCTGCTGGGGGCTCTGGGGAGAGGGAGTGTTTTCACTGCAGTGGAAGGCTAGCTGGCCCATTCCCTTGGGAAATTGAGAGTTCTGTACCCAGGAGGGGCCCCAGGCCTGTACTCGTGAGTTGTGCCCTAGAGCAGGACAGTAAGAAGGTGGAAGCTGATATGGGCATTGAGTGGAGAGAAAAATAGGCCTTGGAGAATGTTAGGGGGAGAATGTTGGAGATTAAGAGAAGGAAAGTGGGGAGGGAGGGAACTGGAGAAGAAAGGAGCGGAAAGAATACAAGTGCGTAGTTCAAGGAAGGAGTTTATAGTCTTTTTCACCTTGTTGAAAATGGATCATCCCCTTTATCCACTTTCCCCTGGGGACAGACCCAAGAATCCAGGCACGTGGAGCTGAACGTTCCAGATACATCAATAAAGGAACTGGCTCATGCCTGGATTTCCAAAGGCAAGAGAAAAAAATAGTACAACATATTAATTAAAAGATCTTTGTGTTGCCCTTTTAAACATCTTTGGATTCAGCTTCAATTAAAATCATATACTTGGTGTAAAGTATGCATTTTTACTGATGAGAAACTGAAGAAAACAAAGTTGAGGCCCAAAAAGGTTAGGTGACTTTCTCAGAGCCACATGGCAGCTTGCTGCCTCCCGGTGCGGCTCTCCTGCCATAAAGGAGGCAGCACCTTCCTTCCCCCGACTCCCCCCCCCCCCCCCCCCCCGCCCCGCCTGTCCGCTTTCAGAACGGCTCCTTCCCACTTTGGCACAAACTCCAGCAAACGCCTGCCTTAACCCTTCTGGGTCTCGGTCTCCTCAGCCTCAATATAAGGGTGTGGACTGGATGACCCTTCACTATGTTTCATCACTTACAGATTAAGAAGGAGACCATTTGCCACCAACTCAGTACGTGCTTGACTTCTCAATACCGTGGAAAAGTAGTTTTTAGAACGTGGCCCTGGACACACAGCATCAGCACCACCTGAGAACTTACTAAAAATGCAAATTCTCGGCCCTACCTCAGACCCTACCGAAGCCGAAACTCTGGGCGTGGAGCTCAGCAACCTGTGTTTTAATAAGCCTGCAGGGGGTTCTGATGAAGCTCAAGTTTGAGAACCGCTACTCTGGATGTTTTTCTGCCCAACACTAAAGGGAGGGCTTAACACGCACACGCGCACAAGGACGTAACTAACTTTTCTCTGTGGCCGCTACCCCCTCCCTCGCCTCCCCCCTCCCCAATCCTTTTCCTCGCTCTTCCATCCTGGGATGATGAATGGAGGTCAGGGCAGGGCGCTGTCAACGGAGGAGGACGCGGCGAACCCTCCCTTTCCCGACCCACCGGGTGGGTCGGCGGGGAGGTAGCATTGGGGCTGTGGTTTCCTTATAAATTTCTCGACAGCCGCTGCCCCATTTTGTGTGTGTGTGGGGGGGGGGTAGGGGCGCGTTTAACAACAGAGTTTACTTTTAATGATTTATCCAATCATTTGTTTGCAGAATGAAGGAGACCATTAAGAAGGGGGGGTGTCCGAAAAAGACTTGGGGAGAAGAGACTGGACGAGAGGAGGGAAGGATTGCGTAGCAGAGCAAGGGTCTGAGGTGAAGCTAAAGAGAAGTGGGGGTTCCGGGGAGCCCGTGGGTGTGGGAGAAAGGCGGAGGACTTTGCTTTTGGTACCGGAAAGAAAGTGAAGTTTGGGGAGAGCACGGGACTAAGGCGCAACAGAAAGAAAAATGGGTATTAGGAGAAAAACTGAGTTTGGGGGGACTGTTTTTTTTTTTTTTTTCCAGCTTCCTTTCCAAGACTTTCTTTGCTCCACTTTGCTCCTCCCCCTCTTCCCCGCCTCCTCTCCCCCCTCCCCCTCCTCCTCCTGCGCGGTAATGGGAGGCTCCTAGGCAGAAGCAAAAGAAGGAATTGTTTGCGAGTTCAGTCATCCAAAAAAGCTTCTTCCATATGGAGGGACCGGGTGCGCAGGGCGCGGCGTCCCCTGCCTTGTCCTCCCGCTGCTGCCGCCGCGGCCCCCGCTTCCTGCCGCAGGGACCCTGAGCCCCGGCCCGCCGGTGTCAGACGCCGCGAGCGCACACGCACACTCACACTTACACACACACGCGCACACACACTTCCACTCACGCCCGCCGCAGCCGCACGCACCCGCACGCGCCCTCCCTCCCCGGCCCGCAGCTTCTCGGTCCGGGGCTCCTTTGTTGCTCCCGCGGCCGCCGCTCTCCCGTATTGTGTGTCCCCGGGTGTCACTGTGCGGGTTGTGTGTCCGTGCGGCACCGGGCTGTGTGGCTCTCTCCGCGCCCACCGCGCCCCCGGGCCCCGGCTCACCCTTCCCAGGAGCCGGCTGCACCAGAGGTGAGTCACGTCGCTGAAGTTTGTTTTCTTTTCATAAAAAGTTGTGTTTATTTGTTGGTTTGGGGAGGGGAGGGGCGGGAGGCGGCCGCAGGCCGGGCGATACCGAGGAAGCCCCGGCGGGTGGCTGGTGGGGACGCGCCGGCGGCGGGAGCGGGTCCCAGCGCTCGGCCCGCGGGCTCCGGCGGGGGGCTGCGGCGGAGGCGGGCGGCGGGGTGCCGGGTTGCCGCCTCCGGGCTTGGGGGCGCCGCATCTCGTTCCGTGCGGGTGCGATCTGTACGGTCGTTCCCGGAAGCTTCCCGGTGGAAGAAGGGCCCGGACAGCCTCCCAAACTTTCCCGGAGGTTGACACCGGTCTCCGACTACCCAGCGCGGGGCTCTGGGGAGAAACCCACATGGGGTCGGCAAATACACAGCACCACCGCACACCCATTTGGCCTCTTAGGGGGTGAGGGTTTACCGTCTCGGCGTTTAAAAATAATAATAATAAATAAATTTTAAAAATTAAAAAAAAAACAAAAAACTAAACCCAAATGAGGGACCGAACGGACCGGGAGCAAAACAGTCCCAGAAAAGCATCCCCCGCTAGAGGGGTGGAAGGGCTGAGGCTGAAGTGAGGGTGTCCAGAGGTGTCTGTGGGTTTGGGGCAGCGTCGGGAGGAAGTGTGGGTGTGTGGGTGTGTGTGTGTGCGCGGGCACAGCGTCCTCCTGGGGTTGTTCTCTTGGCGGTTTTTGTTGGTGTAACTGTGAGAGGTTGGGAAATGATCCTTTGGAACAAGTGGGAAGGGGCTGTGGAGAAGGGCCAGGAACCCAGGAAGAATTTTCTGCTGGATTTTTGAAGGCTCTGCTTAACTTCCAGGGTGCCCAGCGTTAGTTTGCTCTTCCAGATGGTAGGAGGATTTTGAGGGCTGGATGTGCAGGCAGACCTGGTGGAGTTTAAGGAGCCCTAGGGATTTGTTTGCTTAGTTTTGTTGTGGGTATGGGATTGCAGTGGCAGTGTTACTTGAAAGGTTGTTGTGTGCCTCCAGAGATGTGGCAGTAGAGCTAAGAATACCCAGACCACACACCAACGATCCTAAACAGGCACTTTCTGGGCGCGGTGGGCTGTTCTGCCTCTCCCCCGTCCCTTCTCAGCAAGTTCAAATGGGTTTGCATAAGTTTTTGACCCAGACTTACCTCTTTGAATGGACTGAGTGAAAAGTACGTTTTGGTTTCAGGCCCTTGTGCCACCTCCAAGTGCCTGTACCCAGCTCACATTTGTCACCTAGATCTTTGTTACCCAGAACTTTGCAAACGCTCGCCATTGAATGAATGAAATTTTCAAAATTCTTGAATGCACAAACATTTCTGATTTATTCCACTATTGGGCCCTAAGCAGGCAGCCTAGCCCTGTGATGGTTTTTCATCTCTTTGGTTACAGGCAATAAATCAATATCCATTTTCTCAAGGGCAGCATGACAGTATTTAAACAGTCTCCTTGGACTAAGGTGGGGACTGATGCCCCCATACATCTGTCCAACCTGTTTCCTGAACTTAAAGTGAATCTGAGGCAAGAGTTTGGCCGTTTTGAGGTATGTAACAGGTTTCCCAGGAACGTTTCTGAGGTCTTATAATTGGTACTTTTTAATGGTTTCATAATTGAAATCTACAAGTTTCCCATGGTAATCTTGAAGCACCTTGGGGTCAGTGGGACAGACGGCAGGGTGAAAACAGAAGTGGAGTTATGATTTTCCTGCAGGATGAGTTTTTGGAGCGAGTGTATGGAAAATGAAAGAAGTAAGAGTTGCCGCTTTGCTGACATTGCCTGCCCCCAACTATCGCTTAAAGTTTGGCCCTTTAGGAGGCCGGAGGCTGTCTACACCTATGAAATCTGAGGAATGAGATGTCAGACACTGTCTCATTCATCCTCTGTCAAGAGATCTCAGAAGAGGAACACTGCAAGAAACAGCTTCTTGGGAGAAATTGCCCAAGCCACAGCATTGGCTTTACTGAGGAGAGGAAGTTGATAGAGTCCAGGATAGTTGGTTCCTTGACCACAGTTGGGTTGGGGGGAGGGCGGTGGGATAGAGGGAACCCTGCTTAGCTGTTGATTGGTTGGCCAACTTGAATAAGAGGGTGATGTTTATTCCTTTATATTCTCCAAATGGGTCCAAGAGATTTTCCTTTCTTTGAAATGCTCTTTCAAATGTTTGGGCTCCTAGCTCTCTTCAACAACTTATCTGTGGTTTCCATACCCTAAGAAGGAGTAGGAGATTTTACTCAGGAGATAATTCAGTTGACTTCCCCAGGAATCCCCAGGGTATAAGCAAGGATGGTGAGAAGTGAACCTGGTGGTCACAATATTCCATGGGACCCTAGGGTTCTGAGTTCAGATTTCGACAAAGTCACCAGTATGGTTAATGAA
The DNA here is from genome assembly GCF_025265405.1 of Mesoplodon densirostris. Classification (NCBI taxonomy): domain Eukaryota; kingdom Metazoa; phylum Chordata; class Mammalia; order Artiodactyla; family Ziphiidae; genus Mesoplodon; species Mesoplodon densirostris. The sequence goes on from NC_082665.1 coordinate 60,264,049, forward strand.
TAAGGGTTTTCCTTTCTGTGTCTTTTAAATAAGCGGTAGAAGCTGAAGAGGACCCAAGTGCACCAGATAATTGCTTCCAGTACTTTCTGTCCTCTGAGTAAGAAAGTATTAACCTGGCACCAGAAGATATTGTACATTGGGAGTTTGCTTTCTTTCCTCCAAACTCCAAGCCTTCTTGCTATCTGTGAAAATAAGGAGGAGGGTGGATGGATATTGGGGAGGGAGAGAAAAGAAAGTGATTTGTTACATTTTTTAAAGTGTATTTACTTTAACATATGGAACTTATTGTCATCTCCATACTTCAATTCAGCAAAAATTTATAGCACATCAGACCCCAGACTGGGAGCTTTTTTTGTCCCAAGAAAATAAGCTTTCTTAGTCAAAGGATGTTTCTCCAAACGACCCTCCCCTCCCAATTTTTATTTTTTGCACAAGCATCTACTAATAATAATAAAAAAAGTGTTTTAAAGTTACCCACGTTGCCATACTATAACTGTTTTTGTTCATCCATGTGCGTACATACTTTTCACATAGCTCCGATAAAAGTAAAGACTTGTAGTCAGACAGTCCTGAAGCAGCTCTACACTTTTGACCAAAGACTCATAGGAAGCAGGTATATCCAACCACTTCGCTATTGCTGGGAACAGCCTAAATCCTGAGAGTGCTCCCACGTGGAACCTTAACATGTAATATTTTCATCATTTATGAGGCTGGATCAAATATTTGGGGCTGGAGGGTGGGATGGAAGAGGGTGTTTGTTTTTAATCTAGAAATCCATGTTTACAAAAAGCCTTCCTAAATAGGACTCTTGCCTCCTTGGAGCCCTCAGGGTTGGAAATGGGTAGAGAAGGGGAGGTGGAATCTGGAAGTAAGACTTAAAGGATCCATCTCAAGTGGCACTGCCCTGAGGATTAGGAAACTTGGCTTGGACCCCTGGCTCTCCCTGTGGACTCCATTCACACGGACTTGATCCACTGAGCTAATTGATCACTAAATCTCCATGACCACTGAGTTAGCTCCTTCCCCAAGCTTGCCCAGTCTCTCCCGCCCTTCCTTTTATTATTCCGCCATCCTACCATCTTTTCCATTTCTGCCACCACCATGCTTCCTCATGCCTTTGACAATTGCTGACACATGGCTGGACTCCCCACTGTCTACCCATCACCCCCCTACCCTCCCCCCCCCCGCCAACACCCATCGTCCGTCAGTCCCATAAACTCATCCTCCAGTCTAAGCTCACAATCTGAATTTCTTAGCCCTCTCACATGTGGTTCTGTCTCATCTCATGATAATATTACCTTAATAGGACCCTTCTGCTCCAGCCGGACCCCTCTATTAGCCGACCCTTGATTTTGGAGGGGCTTCACTCCTGCTGCTGCCTTACCAGCCCCAGCCCCTTCCCTGTTAACCCACCTTACTTCGTATGAGGGCTGCTGATAATGTGTTCTGAACAGATATTTGGTGAATATTGGTGAAAATGGACCACTGGATGCAAAGGTAATGGTTTTGTAAGAGCAACAGACTGTTTTCAATGTAATCCTTGTCCTTCATCTATTGTTCAGTTCATTTCTAGCAAGGGGCCAGGTAACTGGAGATTTAAGGAAGCCTGTGGTTTAGAAAAACTGCTTTTTCTCTGTTTTCTTATTTGTAAAATGGACTAATAAGGAATTACTCTGGTTTATAGCAATGTACCTTATCAAAAGCAAATACTTTCAAAGTGTTTATTTATTTTGTTTGAGTCGCTTTCTTTTTCCTCAGGCCCAGAACAAGCTTCCTGGAACCCGTGACCCATGAAGTCTTGTCAACATTCACATCGTCTGAGGGTATCAGCAATGAAGTAGAAGAAGCAGGTGAGGTTTTCTGCCCATAGTCTAATATCTCTAGCCTCTTGGGTCAGTCATATTTTTATGTTTTATGTTTCTGCTTGAAGATAAGAGTGTTTCCCATCCTTCAGTATTGAAAGGGTCCAGTTTTGAGTGGAATCTGAACTAAACAAGTTGGTTCTAGTTCAGCTCGGATACTCTTATAGTCAGAGCCTGTGGTGGCCTCTTTCCCCTGGCGTGACCATGTCACCCCCCCCCCTTTCCCTGTGGCAAATTCTGTTCCACATGTTGGTTATAAACCATTTACTGTGGATTTGGAGCCCAAGACTGCTGCGGAAAAGTCCTGCTTAGGTTTGGATGAGGAAAGTCCCGTGTTTATGTGTCTACCGATGGTATTACAGCAAATGCCTTCTCATCTGATGTACTGGGTGGTGTTTATCTCACAAAACCCAGAGGGATTCCGTGTCATACCATCTTCTGAAATAAAGTTAGGAAATAGTTTCTCTTTTCCTAATGGTGAATTTGGCCTTATCTTCAAAGAAGGCCTTTGATGTTTGGGACGGGGTTATTGGGCAGTAGAGGAAATTGTAGGAGAAAGATCAGAGCCAGTGATACACAGTCAACTTAACTTGGTTGCCAGAGAAAACGTTGAGGAAAGTCTCAACTAGTTCTCCTAGTTAGTAACAGGAAAGTATATATTATGGGTTGAATAAAAAGTCATCCAAAAGGAGCTGAGCAGCAGAAAATATGGAAAAGAAATGTTTATTCTTCTCCCAAATGAGTTTGGACAGCATTGGACAAGATGAGGGTGATGACTCATTTGTAGGTTGGAGCCTTCATCCTTTCAACAAGCTTTTATTCGGCGCTCGCTGTGTGCTCAGTATCCATACCAGAGCCCATGCCTTCCAGAATTCCATGACTGAGGGGAGGGGACATGCAGGGCACGGCAATGCAAACTCCAGTGTGAAAGCGCTTGGACTGGGTCATGAAGAAAGGCTCCTGGAAGGAGGAGAGCCTGAGAGCCTCTCAGGCTAAGTCCTAGAGGCAGAGACGGGGCTGGCAGGACTGAAACGTTCTTTTTTTACCTCTGCCCACATGTGGTTCATTATTTTCTCCCTGCAAACTTACTTTTCCTAAGAGGATAATAGACTGAAGTATTCATAAGACAGGAGATTTCAAGTTCAGAGTGTTTTTTTAAATTTTAGTAAAGTTAAAAACTGGAATCTCTGCATTAAATACAGAACCTCAGAAATGCGAGTCTTCGACAAGTTTCTAAAAGTAGTTACTGAGTAGCTTTCAGGGGAAAAAGGAGAAATTTGTGATCTTCTTTTCTTTCTCAGCCAGGTCAGATTTTAGCTGAGAATGCTAGAAACACATGCCTGAATTCAGCTTTTCACTTTTAAATTCCATTTGCCCTTTGTTCTGCTGTCTGGGGTAGGTTTGCTCGGCTCTGAAATTATTCCCAGAGTAACAAGTGAGAAGACGTTTATTTTAGGGGCAAATAAAAGTTGCTGGGCTCTCCAGTTGCCCAGGAACCTCCTTGGCTGCTAAGAGGTGGCTGTCACACAGGATGGGAGCTACAGGTAAGAGGAGAAGGGCGTGTAGAACTGGTTGGCCTTGGAGGCTGGGCTGGAATTGGACTCTTGAAGAGAGCACTCCGCACCTCTCCCGGCCTGCCAATATTTTTCCAGAATAGTCCCAGCCAAGTAAACTTACCTAACGTTGCAATCCCAGCAGGTCTATTAGGTATGGGTCACAGTTAATTGGAGAGGAAAACTGGGGGGTTCTGGATTTCTTACTTTTCTGTGAAAGCAGAGGCTGCTCTTAAGTGCTTCACAAAGCATCTTGCCCCGTCACTCCCCCGACTTGACTCTCTGCTTTTCTGCCTGATGACTGTCATCCCACAGAGGTGTTACGGTACCTTGTCCTTTTTTACGTACTTGTGCCCACGTGAGAGGATTTCATCATGCAGTCAGTCAGCACAGTACCCACCTTTGCAAGTGAGACCACATAAAGTGATGGAAATTCACGGCTGTTTACTTGTGTCATTATGAATGGATGTTTTGTAGTGAACAAGTTACATAAAAATCTGCTGTGTTATAGCCAAGGGTTAGAATCTAATGGCTCTTCGCAATGTACAGGCCTTCCAAGCAGTCACCTGCAGCCCTTTCTGGACAGCGCTGGTGGTCTGGCCATCGTGAAGGCCGCGTCGGCTCCAGGTGAAAGCCCCGCGGCCAGGTGCCTGTCGTTCTATAGCCTTCTGTCGCAGAGATGGAGGCTGGGTCGTCAGGCCCGGCTTTCGCCTGCCTGGACGGTGGCAGCTTGCCAGTGCGTTTCACTGGGTGGTCTTCAACAATGGGAGGGGTGGGGAGCTCAGCTCTCTGTCCTCACCAAAGGGGAACGAGAAGGTTGGCAACCAACCCCGTCACTGAAACACCACAAAGGTCCTGAGTGTGCATGAAAAAGATAGAACAGGTTGCTGAAAGCAGTATTGTGATGGAGTTCATTTTTGTTCCCCTGATTTTACAAACCAAGCCTTACACGTATGTGGTGATTCTCCCTCAAGAGGGTGAGCACACATGAGCAGCAGGTGCCCTCCGTCACGGACGTTCCCGTACCCTTCCTTCCCTTACCCTCTCAGGGAATCAGCTGTGGACCTGAAGGGCAGGCCGAGAAGGCCGAGACCGGCGGATCCCAGCGCCAAAGAGGCGGCCGTACCTGCCTCCGTCGTCCTTCTGATGACGGGGAGAATGAGAGCTGCCATTTAGCGAGACCTACTGTGTGCCAGGCCCTGTGCTAAGCCCTGTGAGCACTGTCCCTGCAACCCCCCAGCAGTCCTGTGAAGGTGGGCAGCGTGATCCTATTGGGCAGATAAGAGAGCTGAAGCCTAAATAATTGTAGGGACTTGTTCTGGTCTCACAGCTGGTAAGTGGCAGGGCCAAGATTTCGTGGCAGGGCTGCTGACTCCAGAACTCGGGCTTTGAGGAAAAAAAAGTATCCAGACAATCTCTCCTCTCAGCCTCTCTAAGTAGAGCCCCCTTAGCTTGGGAGAGCTGTTTCTTTTGCAACTAACAGAGCGCAAGCGGCAGGTGGCAGCCTTTATGAGACTTGCCTTAAGAGACATGAATTGAAAACCGGGGCCACAACCGGAAGGTTTTGACTGGCTCCACAGCAGCAGCCTGAGGGAAGCTGGGTCCTGAGGCCCAGCTGATGTCTGACTTCGTAGGCAGTGCTGAAAGCTGCCTCTATCTTGGGTCTCCTCTTGGAACGTGTCTCCTGGCTTTTGCTCCCGCCTGGGACATCATCTGAATTGGCTGTCTGAGTCTCTGTTTCCACTACAGGTGCCAGCTGAATCCACATGCTCCTTGGGTCTCTGCAAGTCTGATCAAGGTCCTCTGAGCCTCGGCAGGGTGAGGGGGGAGAAGGTGTTCTGCCCAGAAGGTACTTTTCCTGGTCAGGAGAAGTGGCAGCTTGTGCAGAAAAATACCCTGGGGAAGGAAGTAGCAACTTTGACAGACAGGTAACTGACAGGAGATGGTACCTTCCAGGCAAATACAGGGCAGCCAGCAGAAAGAATGCTACAGGTCGTTACCTGCAGAGCAAAACCGAGTCTCCCAGCTGGCTTCAGAGAGCGGGGAGATTTGGCTGCCATGAGCATGGAGTTGCCCTCAGTTCCTTGTTTTTCTTTAACAAACGTGGAAAGCCTGAAGCCAGGATGTTCTGGCTTTGCGTGTGTTGGGGGGGGTGGGGTACAGGATACCTGGGTTTAAGATATAATTATGTGACCAACTAGTTGGGTAACCCAGAGGAAATCATGGAAACTCTCTGAGCCTCTCTCTCCCCATCCTCGCAAGCTGCCTTCTCAGGGCACTATGGGGATGCAGAGAAATGGCACAAGGGAACACTTTTGATGCAGAAGGTTCCTGCCCACCTCAAAAGCCTCTGGCATCTCTGTTCACCCAAGATGAGTTGGGAGATAAGACATTTGAGGGAACTGGCCAGAGGTCAGAGTCTAGGCACAAGGGCTGCATCTGCTTCTGTGGTTGTGTTTGTTTTCTAAGAGCAGAGGCCTGAACTGAAGGCAGTTAGGTCCTATTGCCAGATAAGCTGCTTTTCCCTCTCTTGTGGGAAGAGACAGTGAAGGCCTCAGGGAGAAGAAAAGCTCTCGTGGCAAGAGGATCCTGGTTCGCACTCTTCCTGAGAGGGGAAGGAACAGGGGAGTCTGAGGAGAGTTGGGGTGACCCCATCTGAGACCAGAGGCTTGGAGTGAATCTTATCAGCAAAAGGAAGTGCTGGAGAAAGACGGTTGTTGCAGGAGGGATCCATGTTTCTGGGGCCCCTTCCAGGTTGGAGATGGTGTGGCATCCTGGTTAAGGGCGGGCTTTGGAACCAGACAGGCCTGGATTTGAACATAGCTTTGCCAGGTGGTAGGTGTTATGACCCTGGGCTAGTCACCTCCACTCTGAAACCCTAGTTTCTTAAAGTTGTTGCAAAGGGAAAGCAAGATACTGCATATAAAGCGCACAAAATGCATTGTGAACATTCAGGAGAAGGTGGCCGTTAATAGGAAAGGAAAGGGCTTCCCTGGTGGCTCAGTGGTTGAGTGTCCGCCTGCCGATGCAGGGGACACGGGTTCGTGTCCCGGTCCGGGAGGATCCCACATGCCGCGGAGCGGCTGGGCCCGTGAGCCATGGCTGCTGAGCCTGCACGTCCGGAGCCTGTGCTCCGCGACGTGAGAGGCCACAACAGTGAGAGGCCCGTGTACCGCAAAAAAAAAAAAAAAAATAGGATAGGAAAGGAAAGGAAAGAAAAACAGACTGGAAGGAGAGTTATCGATGGATTGGGCAGCTGGAAAGAGGAGTAGGTGGAAGGCTGCACTGATGGAACCCCCCACTGGCTCAAGGCTCTATAGAGATGAGGGAATGAGAAGATGGGGAAAGAGAGGAGCCCACAGTGGGGCAAGGCTGTGCCCCAGGTGCCCCCGTAGGTACCAATCTTCAGGCCTGGTCACTGGGAAGACAGCTCCCACCCGGCCTTCTCTGCTTCTTCCCTGATTCAGCATATTCCATTCTGCTGGTGAGACCCAAAACCTGAGAGTCACCTTGGACTCTGTTCTTTCTCTCATACTCCACTTTAAGTTGGCAAATGATGTTGGCTTTATTTTTAAGATGTATTCAGAATCCTGCAGCTTATCACCATCCTTGTCTTCCAGCAACATTTCTTACCTGCTCTATTGCAGTAGCTTCCTAAGCGTTCTCCCTGCCTCCACCCAGCCCTGACCTCCCTGCCTACAGTCTGTTCTTCATGGAGAAGTCAGTGTCAGCTTCCAAAAGAGGAGCCAGGCGAGGTCAGTTCTCTGCTCAAAACTGTCCATGGTTTGCTTTCATGCAGAGAAAATGCCACACACTGTCCGTGCCCTCACCTCCCCTATTCGCTCCACAGCCTCAGTGGCCTCCTTGCTGCTCCTCCGCCTAAGCAGGACAGCCTCCCTTCCGGGGCTTTGCCCGCTGCCTGGGAGGTACTTCCCCGATAGCTGCACAGCCCCTCCCTCACTTCATTCAGGTGTCTGCTTCGTGGCTGCCCTCACTGGACTGCCCTTTATTAATTTACACTCCCACTGTCATTCTCTCTTCCTTCAACCTAATCTGTTCTTTCTCAGCGTTACACCTGCTGACGTATCTCTACTTGTTCATCTCCTTATTGCCTGCTTAGCCTCTAGAAGGAGAGATCCACGGCATCAGGGACTTCATTTTGCATCTCACCAACTCCCCAGTGCCTGGAGTAGACTCTGGGATGTAATTGGTACTCAGTTTTTCTTTTTACTAGTCCACAGGTCTTTCCTGAAACTCAAAATGAGTATCACAAGAGTTTCAAACAGAATGCAATAATTACCTAAGGATTTATATAAGAAAAATGCATTCTGGGGGGACTGTGGGAGAGAGGGGCAGGGAATTCTAATACTATGAGGGCGTCTGTTTTAGAAAAGCTGGAAAGCAGCGTGCTAGGCCGCAGCAGAAGAAGCTCCGTTCCTCTGTCTTCCTCAAGGTGACTGACTTCAGGAATGTCCGTGGATGTGCCTTTGCGCCACTGTTCCATCTGTAAGAGGAGGGTGAGAATGGATGCCTCTCTGGCCCTTCTGCATCACTCAAGAGGAGTTTACTGAGAATGGACTTTGTGTCCAGCACTGTGCTGGGCCAGGCTGGGAGCTGCAGAGAAGCCCAGGGCATCCTCGCTCCATCAAAAGTTTATACTCTAGTTGTTCATCTGGAATTTCCTAAGTGTGCCTGGACCATCCACTGTACTGCTCCCTTCTCTTTGCACAGTTGAATGGGAGTTCTGTTGCATCTGGGACGTGAGGAACACGGGATGAATTTGAGACTAGCTCAGTTCCCTCCATGTGGGGGCCTGGTGGAGTCAGGCCCCATGGTAGGCACACAGGTGACAGAAATTGTCTCTGTGGCTGGAGTGTTGACAGCCTGGAATACAAGGAATAGGAGGTTTGGATGTCTACCCAGAGGGGGATAGATCTGACTTCAAATTGCATCTCAGTCATTTCTAGCTTGGCTCTAGATTTAGAAGCTAAGGAAGCGTAAAAATAAGGGCAAATATCCCAAGAGGCCTCCTGCTGACAACAAACGTGCCTGAGAAATTACACTACCAAGATCCCCAGACCCAACATCTACAGCATCTCAGGGAGCTGGGGAATAGTCCAAACCTCCTCCTCCAGGTTTTTTTTAACTTAGAAAGAAATTAATAGGCTTTTTTAAAAAAGCAGTTTTAGGTTTATAGAAAAAAATTAAGTGAAAATTACAGGGAGTTACCTCATACCCCTCCACCCCTACCAATTTCCCGAATTACTAACATCTTACGTTGGTGTAATGCGTTTGTTAGAATTGATGAGTCAATGTTGACACATAGTTATTAACTAAAGTCCATAGTTTACATTAAGACTTATTTTTTGCATTATACAGCCTGTAGTTCTGACAAATGCGTAATGATACATATCCACCATTATTATAGTATCAGACAGAAGAATAGTTTCACTGCCTAAAAATCCCCTGTGCTCCACCTATTTGGTGGAGCAGCAACCATTGCTCTTTTTACAGTCTTTGTAGTTTTGTCTTTTCCAGAATGTCATGTAGTTGGAATCCTACAGTATATATAGTCTTCCCAGGTTGGCTTCTTTCACTTAGCAGTCTCCTCCAGTTTTAAACATGGCCTTCTCCACGCCATGCCCCCTCACACCGTACATCCAGCTGGGGTGCAAGGCGCTGACAACGGAGGAGCCCACAGCCAGTGCTGAGACCCACCTGCCCAGAGCCCACGGGTCTGCAGTGCTGCTCTTCTGTCGTCACCCACTGGACACGCCTGGCGCTGGAGCTACTGGAGTTCAGCCCAGGCTGGTAAACTGTCGGTTGCTGCCTGTGTTTTGGTTCCACATCTGGAAGTATCGGCTGTGCAGACCTTCCGTGGCGCTCTTAAGTAGAGAGACAGGAGGAGCACCGGGCCATTTGCCTTCCTCCTTGCTAGTTTGGTTTAGTTGCTCTGGAGCTTTGGACAGCGGCGGGGAAGTGAGCCTCCCAGGCAGGCAGGGCGGGCAGCACTCCTACACGCCGCATCCGGCGGCAGCCACAGCTCCCCCAGCCGCCGAAGTTGCTGTCTCAGCCCCAGTGGTGTCTGTGCTGAGCCCTGGGAGGCACTGAGCTTCAGGGCTTGTTTTGTGGTCGTTAAGCAGGAAGACCGATCAGGCACAAAGAGAGTGAGAACGCTTCCCCTGCCAAGAAGTGCTTCTTTCTTCAGTCAGCCTCACAAACGAGGATTCCTTGGCGGGGGGGGGGTGGGGGGGTGGCAGGAACCCCCGTATTCAGTGCCCTCACCAGTCATTAAACAGTGAGGCTCTCGGGGGATGAGGGATAACGATGGATTTTATCACTAGAACAGAAGGAGGACCTCCTCCAGCTGGGCTCCAACTCTGGGCCCCAGTTAGAGGAAAGGGAAGTGCATGTGAATGGGGGTCACGTGGGCCACCTGGTTGAAGCAGGCTGAAACGTTCCAGGGCTGAGAGGAAAGGGGTGTACTAGGTGAAGAGGGTTCCAACCCTGAGGAGCAGGGACTGAGACTTAGACCCCAGCTTCTGTTGCTTCTATGTGGAGTAAACGAAGAGCTGAGGCCAGCTGGCACCTCCTCACTTCCAAGGACACCAGGCAGGTGCCTCAGAGTTCAGTAAAAAGAAGAAAGAAGACATGGCCTCCTTGGAAAGTCAGCTCTCAGACGGTAGAAACTCCATGCCAGTCATCCCAGTCCTTACCACCTCGTCCTCTGGCTTGCTCTTTGCCTAGCCCACCCTCCCATCTGTATCCTGTTCAGGGACTTGCCGAGAGCTCTTGGGCTGCCATTCAGTGGTTCTTCCGACTTGCACCCTGTGTAAGTGGAGACTAATAGTACTTGTCCCGGGTGTGTCATCAAGACTGTGAGCACTAATGCAGTGGAGTGTTTAACGCTCCTTAAACTCTTCAGAGAAGTACTGTCTACAGGCAAGCCGTCCTTGCTTTTGTTGTTAATTGTGGAATCAGGGTGGTGTGCCTGCACCCTCTTGTCTTCCTGGGTCTCGCTCCAGCATCTGGAAGGCTGTGACTGATGATTGACCGTCAACACATGGGAGGCCTTGGCCCTTGTCACAGTTTGCCTGCGGAGGCTAAGGATAGAGAACTGCTGAACATGGGAGGGTGAGACCCATGTTCCCTGCCAGATCCAGCCTTCATTCCTGAGTCACCTCCTCACGTGCTGTCCCCCCAGGAGGTCCTGTGGGAGAATCCCGGACCGACTTCTGTAGGTGCAGCCAGGCTGTGTGTGTCAAGGAGCAGGGACCACGTTTGCTAAACCAAAGATAAGTACATGATCTGACAAAGCATTTGGATGGGACTTTTTCCCCCTGATTTTGGGGGGGAAAAATCTCAGAAACGCTGAGTTTATAAATATCTTGTGATGTATTAAAAAATAACCCTTTAGTACGAGGAATGGCATTCTGTCCAGTTGGGGGCCATGCCAGGACCTCCCAGCAGCATGGTCGCCTGTTAGGGCAGGTTGTGCAGGGAAACGCGGCGTGGCCTCGCCACACGTGTGAAGCTCCAGCAAGTGTTGGTGGAAGGAAGTCTCCAGGGCAGTCTGGGTTTTCTCTAGCACTTTCTCTACAGAACAATCTGTGGGAAACCAGGGCAGGGTCCCAATTTTACCCACCGCTGCCCAACTCCCCTCTCTAGAAAAAGCCTCCATGGCCGTGGAACAGGGAGGCTCCTGAACAGCTAAGTTCTACAGCTTTCAAAGTCACGAGGTAAAGAGGACGAGCCTGCCCCGTTGTGATGGAGTGTTAGCCAGCAGAACTCATTTTCCCTCCACAAGGACACTAACCAAAGTGCCAGCGCTAATGCCCATGGTCTAGATGGGGGAAAGGCAGTGAGGCCTTGTTTCTCTGAACCTCAGCCAAAATGAGGTGTGTTACCCTTCCTCGGGCAGGGGGTTCTGACCTGTTTCCCACCCTCTGAAAATCACAATGCCCGCTGCAGCCAGCCTCCCTTCAGTCACTGAGCTTCCACACTGAGCTGTTCCTGGTTTATCCAAAGACCCAGCAAAACACCTTGCCTAGAGCAGTGCTGTTCATGCCTCTTCAGGCATTTTCCACGTGGCCCCAAAGACGTGTTTGTAACCATTAAAGAGTGGCCTTTCCGTTGATCAGCCAACAGACTATTGAGCGCCATGCGTGCTGCCCTCAAGACACTTATAACTTGGATTCTGAATATTTCCCAAATCCAAGCAAGAGGTCATTTCACGTTGAACTGCATTATCTACCTTCTCTCATTGGAAGAGCCCTTGGCTCAGAGGAGGTGCTAGATGTCACCATTATTATCATCATGATTATTATTACTTTGGCTTTTGAGATAAGCTACTGATTTATAGCTCCTTCCCAAGAGCCCATATTCTCGGAGAATTTGGCTCTTTAAAGAGCTGTGTCACTTACGGTATGTTTGGGAATTTTATAGGTAGAAACATGGAGGTCCAGAGAAAAGTGATGGTCTTTCACTCGGACCTTGAAGCCTGTGCACTTGGTTGGTTCTGCCATCAGGAAAAAGCCCGCCAACACTGGGGACCTGTCATTGGAGAGATATGCTCAGGGTTCTGGGGAAGGCCCATCCAGGACAGGGAACCCAGAAAGGAAGCAGAGGGCATGGGGGGCAGCCAACAGGGTCCAGGTTCCCAAGCCAGAGCACCAAGGAGATAGGCTTCTCAGAGCCTCCTCTGGCTGCGGCCAGCAGTACCCTTTCAGGGGTGGGGCTGCCTCTTTGGCCCAACACTAGGGAGCCTTTAAAGGTTGAAGAGAGGTATACTGCCCTCCGTTACCAGAACCTGGGCGCTCGTGGAAACCTGCCGGACAGCGCTCTTTGGCTTAACTGAGGTGACATGGGGGCTGGGTGGGGGTGGGGGTGGGGCGGGCGTCCTGGAAGTTGGTGCAGGACTGAGAAGGTTTGGGATGATCTTGTTCTAGTCATCCTATTGAAAAAGCAAGTTTCATTATTATTTAAAAACTCAACTACACAAAAGCAGAAAGAAGAGTATCCTGAGCCCCATGTACCCATCACCCAGATTCAACAATTATCAAGACAAAAGAGTTTTTTAAATACTACTTTGTTTTCATTACTCTGCTCTGTGTGCAGATAGGACAAGGATGAACGCCACAAGGGTACTTTTTCCAAAAGAAGTGTGTGATCCAGTCTTCCCACGCCCTCCTAACAGGGGCGTGGAAAAGAAAGAACCCCAGCCCAGGGCCCTCGGGTTTGATTCTCAGTCACTCCACGGTGCTCTGAGATGTTTCTGTGTGTCTCCTTTACCAGATGCTGAGCTCTTAGAGAAAGCTTGAACTTTATCTTTGGATCCACGGAGCTTCGTATTGAATGAGTGTTCAATAAGTGTTTAGTGACTTGTAAGGCAAAGGATTGTGTGAGTCAGAGTGGACAGGTGTAAGTGATGTGAGTACTTAGTTCACCATTTGGGGAGGCAAAGGGGCAGCTGATGGCGTTTAGAGTTGAGTAAGGGGCCATTATCTGAACTCTGGGGGATCCTGAATGGGTGAAAGGTTAGGCGTGATCATTCTGCAATGCAGGGGCTCCTGGTTTGGCCAAGAAGGAAGAAGTCAGCAGCAAGAGATGACAGGAGAGAGCTGGATCAGAGCTGCTCTCTGCCTGGTCCCCAGATCCAGGTGTCTGCAGACCCGGGTATGGGGGGACAGGGGTCTAAGAACAGAGGCTCCAGCTCCAGACCCATTTCTCTGGGTGGCCAGAAGCAGTCCGCAAGCCACCTATGCCACCAGGGCCCGCGTGTCATTCCAAGCACTGTTTTTATTCATTTTGGAGTTGGCAAGGAACGGGCTCCTCCAAGTGTGAGGACCAGAGTCTGCTTCCAGCCTGTGGAGTGCTGGGCAGCTCGGCTGCTCTGTGGCCCCCTGGGCAGCGTTTGGGGTGGTATGAAATGGGTGTTGGAGGAACAGGAGGGGAGATGCTGCAAACCCCGGCTCAGGTCTGACCCTGGGTGTAGCCAGCAGGGGCCTCAGGCAGGGTGTGCCAGGGCCTACACAGACCCCAGGGAAGTCTCCAGGCCCCGACTTGGATCAGCGACCTGCCCCTCCCTTCCCTGCCTGGTCTTTTGCAGTTTAAACTTCGAGCTCTGTCCTCGCATACACGCCTGATGTGTGTGTGAGTGTTTTAATTTTTATCCTTGGCAGAAGTTAAGACACAAAATGGATTTGGAAGGAGAGGAAACCAGTCTTGGGATACGCTGGGTAGCAGCAGCTTCATTCCTGGAGTGGGAGGGCCGCAGGTGGGGAGGGGCTGGGCGGGACCCAAGTCTCTAAGGTTGGGGTGAGGTGCTGCTTCCGCCCCGGCAGGGACCATACTGAAAATCCACTTCTTGGGGAAGGGAACGCCGGAAGCTAGAGGCTGAGCTGTTAACCCTTTGGGATGTCAAAAAGCCAGTTCCAGGGGAGCCAAAGCCCACTGGTGCAATCTGGTGTTAAGTGGATGTGGGACCCCTGGACAGCCAACACCTGTTCTACTTCCTGGTGGTCTGTGAGCCCCTGAGACTGTTCTCAATTTGTTAAGGGAATCACTGACGGGCACTTCAGGTTTTCATGTGCAAACGCTAAAATGTGCATATGCTTGGAAAACTTCTGTCTCCTGCTAAGCTCTCTGCCCCCGAGAAGTGGTGGTGGCCCCAGCAGGGGTGACTGTGGCCCAGGGACCTGTTTAAGTGTCACCTTTGCTACTCTGGAAGCCGTCTTGGCCCCCAAAGTAGGTGCTGTTTGCAATGGTGGTCTCTTCTTGGGTTTTTATTTCTTTGTGAAGAGGAGAAAACTAGGAATCTGAAAGTCCAGAAAATATCTGGGGATATCTGAGAGAAACTTTGAGAAAATGTTTTATTCGTTAAAGTGTATTAAGATATTCAATTTGTGGAATAAAAGAAAACAGCTTTAAAAATGGCAAGAATTTCACTAAAAATAATAGAGCAGGGAACATCTTTATACAAAACTCACAATTTCAACCGTGGCATCCAGTGCAACCAACGCGTTTCTGGCAGACCTTCTCTGTCAAAATGACCCACAAATCCATGGCGGAGACTCCCAGGGGTTCTCAACCCTGGCTGCACATTACGGTTTCCAGGAAAGGGTTTTGAAAATGCTGATACCTGGGCCCCACTTCCACAGGCTCTAAGTGAATTTGCCTGAGGTGCTGCCCAGGTGTTGATGTGTCTTAGTGTCCCCGAATGATTTTTCCGTGCAGCCAGCGTTGGGAACCTCCAATCTTATGCTTATGTAAGAACAGAAGGAAGATGAGAGAGGTCAGATTAAGAAATGGAAGAATTTTATTGTCTCTCACTACAGGCTGGTGCATATTACATGGATCCAGACTCAGAGGGCCATGGCCAACTTGTGGATGGGATTGAGGCGCTCACTCAGGGCTGACTCCCGCTGGGGTGGGGGACTGAGCATCCTCGTGAGTTGGCTACAGAGTGCATTGTGGGACCTGACGAACCAGTCCCTCCCGAAACACGGTGGCTAGTGCATGACTCCAACCCAGGCTGATTTTGTTTTTTTCAGCCTTCCTCAGTTTCCTTTTTCGGTTTGTCTGCTTGAATCTACCAAGGACACCAAGACCAGCAGGCAGGGAAAGCAGGTAACCCTGGCTTTGAATCCTTTACTTGAGCAAGATGTTTAACCTCTCTAAGCCTCAATTGCTGCATCTGTAAAATGGAGATGACAGGACTACCTCCTTCACAGAGTTACTTAGAGGTTAGACAAGATAATACATGCACATCATCTCACACACAGTAACTCAGCAAATGGTCACATACTCTCTTTTATGCTAAGATGGAATATTTCTTCCAATTCTAAATATTTGCCTTAATCTCATATTACAACAAAACCTGGTGTGTTACATTCACTGAATCTGAATGACTTTTCATTACATTTACAAATCAGTTAAGTTAGGAAATTAGTGATTTAGCAGGAAAAGAAGGCAGTCCTTAAATGTTAATATGCCCAACATCGTAATCGTAGCAAACGAAGTGCTTGGTGGATATTTTATACAATTTACTAAACAAAGTAATTTCAGATTAGTAAAGGTTGCTAAAAGAATATTAAATGTGTTTTCATTTTTTCCAAAATACTTGTCCACACACATTGTGTGGATGCAACAGAATCCTGGAATTAGGGGAGGGGTTCTTTATAAGCCGAAGGAGTTGACTGTTGGATATAGACACAGGAAACACTTTAGATGTGATCATGGAGCAAAGAGTAACATTTTACAGCCCAAGGAGTTGTTAGGAAATGAGGCCCCTGGGCCTATGGGAAGATAAAATTTCAGTGATGACATGATAATATTTGGGGATAGTTTTTTTTGTTTTTTTTTTGCGGTACGCGGGCCTCTCACTGTTGTGGCCTCTCCCGTTGTGGAGCACAGGCTCCGGACGCGCAGGCTCAGCGGCCATGGCTCACGGGCCCAGCCGCTCCGCGGCATGTGGGATCTTCCCGGACCGGGACACGAATCCGTGTCCCCTGCATCGGCAGGAGGACTCTCAACCACTGCGCCACCAGGGAAGCCCTGGGATAGTTTTTTTTTTTTTTTTAATTTACCTTTTTAATTACAAAAATAACTCCACACTCACTTGGAATATTTCTTAAGTGTTTGGTATAAAAAGTGCAAATTTCCGGCCCTTCACCATAACTGATGTTAACATGTAAGTGTCTCCTGACCTTATCCTATGACAATTCAAATAACTGTACACCACACATTCACATGTAATTTTTAAAAATTACAAACATGGGATGCTGTTTTACAAGTTGTTTTTGGGATATTCTCCAGGAACCTCTTAGGCCAACATTTCCCGAAGTGTATTTGATGAAATTCTCCCCACTAATGGTACTCTGAGAAAAAAAGAGTAGTGTGGTCAAGTCAGTCCAGGCCTGTGGTCAAATAAGTCCAGGCCTGTGGTTGAGTGAGTTCAGCTTTCAGTGCATACTCTACCCCCCTTTCGGTGACTCACAATACGTAACAGCCCATTAAAGGCTCTGAAAAGGCCTGCACTAAAGAAACCTAATTTGCTTTTCTTAATAGAGCATTTCCCTACATTCTTCTTGCTAGCACGTTTTAACAACCGATAGATTTTTAGAAGCGCTGTTCTAGGCATTCCTCACTCACCTCCCCTCCACCTACAACAGCTCCTCCATCTGCAGCCTTGTGGGGTAGGCAGGAAGAAAAAAAGCTCATCTATTCATTTAATTAACAAATACTTACTGTGCTCCTAGAGATAGATGCTGGGGCTACAGTAATGAGCAAGATAACAGGCCCTCTACCCTGGGAGGCTCAGTGAAGGTATTAGTCACACAGGATGGGTTGCACCTGGGCCGGCAGACCATCAGCAGGGATCCTCTGCAGCTGTGGAGCCTGGGAGGAGCATCTGGAATTATCCCTATCCCCTCCGCCCCCCACCCTTCATCACGCCTCCAATTCCCCCACACTTCGCTCTGCTATAAATAGTGGTGCCTGACCCAGCTGGCAGGACGCCATGTGTTTGTTTTCTCTGCGTGTGCCAGCCCTGCACGGAGGCCACTGGGCTTCCCAAGTTGGGGAGGGCTGACAGGAGTTGGGGTCGGAGGCTTCCAGCAGAAGGTGGGGACAGACGGACTGGAGCATGCCTCAGGTTTCCAAACTGGTATTTATTTTAAGTTTTAGATGGTTTAAAAGAGCTTTCTAAGTGAGGAAGATTGGGGGTGGGTCGGGGACTGAATGTGTATATTTGGGGGTCAGAGAGGTGGAGAAAGTCGGTTTGCATGAGGTCAGACAGGAAAAAAGTAAACTGTCATGATTCTAAATCATACTTCCCAGCTGGAGCTGGAGAACTGGAGTTGTTTGCTGTGTGAGCACATGTGCACACGTGTGCCTATGTGTGCGTGTGCGTGTTTTGTTCGTCTCTCTTAGAGGTAGTGCGTGTACATGCCCAGAGCAGGATGCCTGGAAAGCCTAGGTAGAGGTGTCTGGCCCCTGAGATATTTACCTCTTCTTAAACCTCTTTTGTTGAAATATTAGGGATAAATCTGTAACAAGGATCAGACTAATGAAGGTACTTCTACAAGTAACCCTAAAGGAAGTGACTCAAATTGAATAAGTTGCTGTCATTTATTGAACAACTGCTTTGAACCAGTCATTGTTCTAGATAATTTACTGATGTGATCTGTTTCCCCTTCAACATGCTTGTGTGAGAGAAGTTACTGTCCTGCGCCAAAGTGGTTCCTCCTAAATGTCCGGGTTAAGGGTTTCTTGCTTGAAGGAAAGTCTAGGAAAGACACTGTCTGTGTCACAGTGCAGTCAGGTCAGGTGCCAGCTAAAGAGAGGCAGCTTCTGATCCCGTCTTGGCCCTGACTTAGCAGTTCAGCCATTTTGCCCCATGGCTTAGCTTTTCATTTAAGTGCTTCAGATTTCCTGCCAGCATGCAAGAGCCTGTTAAGGGTTTGTGTGTGTGTGTGTGTGTGTGTTAGGGGTTGAGGTGTGAGTGTGCTGACGAGTTGGAGTTGGAGTTGGGGCTGGTTTAGCCCAGCATTTGCTTGAATCGGCCCCAGGAGTGGACACGTCAAGAAGTGGCAGCCTGATCCTCATTCACTCTGGGTCACAGAACCGGAGACCGGTTTTGAGTCCTGGGGAGGGTATGGGTATGGGCCTGGTGCCATTGGTTGCTTAGTCATCATGAGGAAGGGGCACAGAAAATGGCTGCAGGTGACAGCTTAATTGGAATTGGTGGTAATCATGTTGCCTAACAGAGTAAGTCAGTCTTTTCAATCCTCAAACTTCCTAAAGGCCCAGCTTCCCCTCCTGAGAAAAAGCTCCCTCTTGACTATGTGACTACAGTTCTCTCTCCTCTCTGCCATGACCTTTCACTTTTGTGTTTTGGGTTGTAATTCGTTCACTCAATGGGTGTTTGCTGATACCTCGAACCGTGTTATACACTCAAGACGCCCCTGTAATAAGATCACCGCCATTCCTGCTCCCTGAGCATTTGGTCTAGCGGTCAGGCAGACCATAAATAATTAGCTTGATGGCGCTTCCATGGGGGAAGTGCAGGACTCCAGGGGACAAGAGCTGGTGGCCCAACTGCTGCCTGACGTAGAGTGGGTGCTGGGAGCTTGCCTAGCGAATGGAAGCGAGTTTCCCTGGGCGCCTGCTTCTCCCCACACTCTCCCCCGTCTCCTCCTTGGCAAGCCTGCCCTCACCCACATCATGCTCCAGCGCTGAGAAGGGAAGCCCTGTGTCCTGCTTGTCTTCTCCCCTGAATAAGAACCCCGTTGGGCTCCCCAGAGGCAGGGCGATAGGGACGGAGATCTCAGACACCCATGCATCACCTTCCCCTGCTCAAGCTCTGCTTTGCATCAGAAGCAGCCCTGGGGTTCACCGGATCCAAACTCCAAGGACCAAATAGAGTCAGGCCTGGAAGAGATCTTGGAGGTAGGTCTTTACAGCTTAGCAAACATTCACTGAGTATCTATTATGTGTCCAGGAGAGACTTGTATATAAATAAGGTACAACACAGTGTGAGAAGTGACAACGACAAAGCTTGAGGCTTCAGCAGTCCTCATAGGCTTCCATTAGCTCTAAGCCTCTTACCTACCTTCAGTGATGTACTTTGATAACTCTCGCGGGACTATAGTAGGAGTGAATGTGGATGATGGAAAGGAGGCTTCTTTTAGGACTTGCGAAGAGGACTAAGTCAGAGGACTGACCTTCTGTGCGGAGCAGGGCCTGAGTGTACAAGTGTGAGTGTGTGTGCGTGCGCTCAAATGTATGCCACATTTCTTCTGTCATGCCTCTGATGCCTTTGCTGGTGGTTCTGGTTCTTTGCCTGTACTTTGTAAAATCCAGCCTGTCTTTGATCTTTTCTTGAGGCCGTGCTGCATTTGGTATAATAGAAAGGTGGTGTCAAAGCAGAGGTTAACTAGGTCCCAGGTTCTTTCAGGACGGGAAACTGCCTACTTTTCTCTATGTCCCCTCCACCCTCCATTCAGTGTGTGGCACCTAGTGGGTGCCAAGTGTGGTTTTGCTGAACTGACCTGAATTCTGCCCTGAGCCCACCCAGGGACTCGTACATCTCATCAGGAGTGACTTTGGAGTTGCCAGCTGTTTTGTCTGCTCAGCTTACCATGATCACTAAGCAAAACACCCTTGTCTGTCCTACTCTTCTTCTGGCAAGGTTTGTGTTCACGCACGGCTCACTTGTCCAAAATCCTTTGTCCTAAGAGATAGGACTCAAGCTGTGAAGGTCCGCCTTAAGTGCTGTTCAGGTCCTGGGACTGGTTTGCCTATGTACTGAGTTTGTGCTGTCTACCCACACTCTAATTAATTCCTTTCACATTGGACCTCATCAGCTGTGTGCACCAGAAGCCTTGGAAGTGAATGCTCCTGTTTCCTCTCCAGTCACTGTTACCATTTTACTTTGTTGTTTACCTGTGTGGCTATAGCCCTGGCCGTAGGCTGTAATTAGAAACAGGTAGGTGTAAAAAGAGCAGGTGGTCTGTTGTAGCTTTGTGAGCTCACCGATGTGGTCGGAGGTGAGCTCCGTACTGGGGCTGGGAGGGGGGGGGCGGGTCAGAGAGGGATTGGGAGTGTGTTTTCCTTTCTATAAACACGTCTCCATAACTTCTTGTCCTACTGTCTGACAGGGATCTTCCCCCTTTCTCTCCAAACAAGTAGAGACACTACGGAGAAATTATCATCATCAAGAGAGTGCAGAGAGAGGGCATAAACAGGGTGGGATGGTGGGAGAGGTTATTAGCTTAAGTGATATAAATGTTGACTAGTGTTGGGTGGAGATCGAGAGGCTAGCAATTGTCTTGCCACAAACTTGGGAACACTCTAGTACCACCCAGGGATCTCCTGTCCCATTGGGCTGTTGTGAGGTTCTGTAAAACACTGTATAGAATGTAGGTGTTACTGCTTTTTTTCCGACAAAGAATGTTTCTTGAACTTCTGATGCATGTGTTGTAGGGCAGCAAAATCAGGCCATTGCTTAATTGTGTACAGCTGATGAGGAGCAATGAGCAAAGAGAGGATAGCACATCTGTCTGGAGTTGTTCAAATGCAACAAGTCCTTAAGTCTTAAAGGACATGAATCTCAAAGCCCACCAGTGCCACAGTATGAAATTAGACCTCCAGTGAACGGCTTTCAGTAGAAAAGTTCCACGACACCTGTCCCCCCTCACTGCTATGTGCCAGGCTGCCTTCACACGTAATCCCCTTAACTCTTTTTTTTTTTTTTTTTTCGCGGTACGCGGGCCTCTCACTGTTGTGGCCTCTCCCGTGGCGGAGCACAGGCTCCGGACGCGCAGGCTCAGCGGCCACGGCTCACGGGCCTAGCCGCTCCGCGGCATGTGGGATCCTCCCGGACCGGGGCACGAACCTGCGTCCCCTGCATCGGCAGGCGGACTCTCAACCACTGCGCCACCAGGGAAGCCCTCCTTAACTCTTATTAGCAGCTCAGCAAAGGGGGTATTATCATTCGCATTTTCACAGAGAGTAAACCGAGGGTCAAAGACTAAGTAATTTACCCAAAGTCACCTTCTACCAAAGGTAGAGGTGGCAGAGCCCTTATCCAAACCCAAGGCTCACGTATTTCAGTGCCTGATCCTGCAGAGCTGCAGGGTTGTCACTTAGTGGACAAGCTATGTCTGTAACACAAGTTTGAGATGAGCCCTAAAATCCTTACGTGCTAAAGCATCACCAAGTGTTTTAATAACCTCTTTCCCCATCTGTAAAGGGGACAGTAACACTCCCTGGGCTGTGATGATGAAAAGTGGACCATGTGCGTCCACCCCCAGCCCTGGGCTCGGCACAGAGTAGGCGCTTGGCATATTTAGTGCTCTCGTCCCTACTCCCCTCCCCACGCTCTCTCTTCAGGCCTGAACTTGTCCTCTTTCTCACTTACAGCTTTCTTCTTTCTCCTTCTCCCATCCCTCTCTGCCTGCCTCCTTCCACCCTGGCCTCAAGCTCAGGGCCATACTGTCGCTGGCTAGATGATAGCCAATCACGGTATCATCCTAGATGAGGTTCCCTGCAGTTCAGTGGCTGCAGGAAGCCTGAAGTCTCAAGCTTATTTGGGTGTTTGTTTTGGGAGAAGAGACAAGAAGGAAAACAAAAAAAGGTTCTTGAATGAAACCTCAAGCCATAGGAGCATCTGCAGAGGCACTGACTTCTGTCAGGCAGCTTGGCCTTCCCCAAGGGCTGCTAACTCATGTAAGGGCCATTTGGGTTTGAAAAATAAAGGCCACAGTTAGTCATTTCCTCCTAGAAAAACCCTTTGGTTCCACCACCGATAAGTGTGTCTGCGTGCGTTCCTCTTATAGGTCCATGGGTCAGAGTAACATTCCTTCCCAATCCCAAATTTCTAATCCAAATAGACCCTTCAGTTCAGCAGACATTGACTTTTCTAGGTGCTAGGGTTACTGAGATGAAGTGGACGCCTCCTTGCCTTCAGGAAGTTTAGAGTCTGGGAAAAGAGGCATATTATAGACAGGCATAAATCATCGTGGAAATGTTGCAGTAGGTGTGCACAGTGCTGTGGAAAGTGGGATGAGGAATAATCACTGGAGACACTATACAGTGACACTGGAGGTAAGTTTAGAAGGATAAGAAAGGGAGAAGCAGAAGATAGTTCTGGGAGAAGGAAGGTGTGAAAAAGCAGCTTGCCCGGGACTTAGGGCTCGTGGGAGGAAAACAAGGGGAAGGTTGGCTGCAGCCCAGTTAATACAGAGCCTGGAAAGTTGTGTGAAGAAGTTTGAACCTTATTTAATCATACTTGTTTGGGGAGCTATCAAAGGTGAGTCTATTAGCTCCTTTGCTTGTTTGTTTTTAACTGACCTCAAAAGGGGAAAACAATCACTCCTAATTCCTTCACATTTTCAAATCAGCTGCTCTTATTTGTTTCCTATTTCCTTCCAGGCCTTACCCAACTGTTTACATGCTTTTTACAAAATGCGATCTGCTTTTTTCCTTAATATCCTTTAAACATTTTTCATGTTGCTGCTTGCTCTTTCTAATTATTACTTTTAATGGCTGCATAATAGTCCATTGATTTTTCTGCCACAACTTATAGCAGTGTGGTAGAGTGAAAAGAGCCAAGGTTTTTAGCGTCAGCCAGACCGCGTTCAAATCCTGACTCTGTGGTTTACCATCTGTGTGATCTTGGACACAATATTTAATCACTCTGAGCTTTAATTTCCTCATTTATAAAATAGGTTGGTCGTATATCTACCTTACAGGGCCATTGTGAGAATTATATCAAATTAGGCAAATTATGGATTCTGGCCTATAGGAGGCATTGCTCAGTGAATGGTAGCTGCTCATTTGTCATCTTTACTGTTCGGTTGAGCTTGATATTCTAGAAAGAAGGTAGGTGACAATGTGGAGGCTTATTAGTTGGGGAGAGGAGAATCAGCGGGCCAGTTTGAAGGCCCTCAACATGCACCGTCTGATACAGTAGCCACTAACACATGTGGCTATTGAGCGCCTGAACTGTGGCTAGTCTGTGCCGGGATGTGTAGTAAATAGAAAATACATACTAGATTTAGGAGACCTAGTATAAAACAAAATATAAAGCTTTATTAATGATTTTTATATAGAGTATATGTTGAAATGATAGTATTTTTTGATATATTGTGTTAAAAAAGATATTATTAAAATGATTTCCACTTGATTTTTCAGTGCGACTACTAGAAAACTTTCAACACTATATGTGGCTTGCATTGTGTTTCTCTGGTTGCTCCGGCCAGAGTTTGAGTCCACACAACAAATCAGATACTGGGGTGGAGAATCAGAGGCAGCCAGGAGACAAGGATGAGCCCCAGGTTGGGCAGCTGAGTGGATGGTGAATCTTTACATAGTTTTAGGGAAGACCGGGCACGAGTAGATGGGTTTGAGTCTGTGTAGAAGCAGGTCATTAGTGGGTGTCCTCTGAGCAGTGAAATGAAAAGCAGGTATTTGGTCTCGACCAGAGAAGCTGTCCCTGCTTTCCTTCAGAGCTGCCGTTCCGGCCGTCGCCACATCACACGTATCCGTGGTGAGATTACTGACCAAAGTGCTCACTGCCGGGAGGGCTGGGAAGAGCTTGGCTGCTCTGCTGAGCTCCCAGAGTGCTCCAGCACTAGTTTGTACCAGAGCCCCAGGTGTTCCCACTTGCTCCTTCGTGGTCTTCCCCCAGGTGAGCCCACACACTTCTTGGTAACACACGCAACATGTGGGGTCAGAACGACCGGGGCTAGGGCTCGATACAAACACAGAAGTTGGAGGGGAAACCTGCTCTGCAGGGAGCGTAAGTGTCCAGAGTCCTGTTAGGCCCTGGTCAGTTGTGTGTCTTCACCTATTCTGGTTTGGGGTCTTCAGACCTTTGTGGTTCCCTAATAGATGTAAATGGATATGACGCTGAGATAGACTTCTGGGTAGTGTTTCAGGTACCCAAATGCTATTTTGGTTTTAGAACTAGGGATTGAAATTGTACCTGGCTCTCAAAATATCCACTGTAGCCTTTCCTGAAGGGTTGCTGGGATATAGGGCCTTAAAATCAGGATAAAAGCAAAGAAAAATTATGAGCACTTTTATATACTCTCCTACAGTCTTGCCCGCCCCCACCCCCTCCCCTCCTGCCCCGGGGGTTGAGCTTAGGAAACCACAGGTTCAAGATGCATTTCAGTCGGGTAAGAGCAAGGAAAGTAGAATAGAGCAAGTTTGAGCAAAAATAGAGCAAAAAACAAACCACAGCAAGCACCAGAATCTGCCTCAGTTTGAGCAGTTTTATCTGACCTAGCCTGCCTGACTCTGGCACTGGGCGAGGCAAAAGGCCCGTGTAATAGGCGCTAGCATCCCTCTGGCAGGGGCATTCCTAGCAAAGGTGCAGCAGCATTTTGCTTCTGTTGAAGCCATTGTCACCCACCAGAACCCTGATTGTAGTTGTCAATTGGGTAAGGAGTTTCAAGTTCTTGGTCAGCAACAGAACAACTATAGGAGCGTGTACATGGTTCATTCCTTCAGCAACCATTTACTGAGCTCTTCCTGTGTACCAGACCACGGGATTAAAGTTTCAACTGTAGGAGAGTATGTGAACGTTTTTATAGTTTTTCTTCGTTTTTTATCTTCTGTCTTGATTTTTAAACTTGTGATTTTTTTTTAGTCGCAGAACAAAAAACTATGTTTCACAACTTACAAAGCTGATGATTCTTTAGGAATTCTCTCATAGCTTGGTTACCAATTTTATTTTTTCTGAGAAGTTGGGAGAAATGTACTGTGTTCCCTCCCCACGTCTCTCCCCTCCTTCCCTTTTTGGCCCTGGGGAAAGACCACCTCTGACCTCAGGGAGCCCTAAGTCTCACTTCCATCATATATATTCATGACAAGGCTTCCTCTGCTAGACAACCCACTCCAGCAACTCAGAGAAGCCCCCTATGCCCTTAGTTTGGCTGTGGTAGAGCAGCCCGAGGAGAAGGGGCCCCAGCTTGGCAGGCTGGTGGGTCCTCTGCCCTACAGGGATTTATTTCTAAAGTAGTTTCATCTCGTTGCAAAACCTGTGACTTTTTCCATGCAACTGTGGGGAGCTAGGAATTGACCGCAGGCCTGACACCTCCGGGAGGTAGGTGTTGCTGGCTTGAATGCCCTTCAATTGGCTGGGGTGGGTGTTGGGGGTAGGTAGGTAGGGGTTGGGATATCTAGGCATAGCAGGCTGAATAGCTCTGAAGGCTTGTGTGCGCCAAGGCCCCGATGGACCGCGCACACCTGCGGCACCACGTGCCCCGGCCCCCGCGCAGGTGCTGTGCTGCTCTCTCCCCACTGTGCTGCCCACGAAGTTCCCACTGCTCACCTCTCCCCGCCAACTCCAAGGCCCCGTCTCAGCATCACCTCACCTTCCTCACTCCTTACCCCACAGTCCTGCCTTTCTGCCCGCCCAGACTTCTCCAGATTAGAGCTCTCTAGGGACCTGGTCCTTTTAAAAAGAAGAAGTAAAGAAAAGAGAGGAAAAACAGAAAGAAAGAAGGCAACAGAAGAATGAAACTGGACCGAAGAGGCAGCGGTGCCTCGAGCTATCTCACTGCATTACAATGAATATGGACTCTATTAAGCTCCGTTCTGCCTGTTAGTGTTTCCCCGGGCAACACAGCCCCCATATGGCAGGCATGCAGCAGATTAGGGGAGGCCCCTGGGCCTCATTGAAGGCCGGGGGCGTGACTGGCAGTTGAGCCTCCTCCCCACCTCCCCCTACTCCTCACACTTGACACTGCCTGTGTTTATCTAAAGCAAGGAGGGGGGGCCATTTGGAAGGTTTTTGTGCTGCTCTGAGAGAAGGGAGAGGAGAGGGGAGGGGGGTCGCGGAGGAAGGCGGTAGAGGGGGGCAGGGAAGGGGGGAAGTCCTCATAAATATTCAAGAGGAGCGCTGAATGGGGAGAGAGAAATAAAGCAGATGGAATTCGTGTTAAAGAACAGCACAATCACCCTGTTTTGAGCCCTCCAAAGACAAAAAAAAAAAGAAAAGGGAATGGCCTTCTAGGAGTGTAGAAGCTGCGTTTATCCAATTAGCGGGGTTGTCAAGTTGAATTTATATGGAATAGTGGTGGGGGGATTGAGAAACGAGTGTAGAAGAAAGGAAGTGGTTTTTCTTTTCTCTCTTTTTGCCATTTCAGCAACAAGGTTTGTGGGGTTTTTTTTTCTCACCTTTCTCTCTTTAAAGGTAGATTAAAAAAAAAAAAAAACCTCTTTAAGGAGATGAGGCCATTTTCAGGAAGAGGTAGATATGACGAAGAAATAGGACTCCCTGGTAACTTTTTCCTCAAGTGATGGAGGTGGGGGAGAGGATTAGATTTGTCTAGTGGGCAAATCAAGAGACCAGACCTTCTCTTTACTCGAAGGCAGAGGGGGCTTCTGTCTGGGGGGATTCCTCCCCAGAGTTAAGATGCTGTGTCCAGACTTTTCCTTTCCCCTTGCCTGGATGGTAAAGGAGTTGACCTACCTGAGAAGAAATAAGCTCTGCCCATGTTGTTAAGCAGCTTGTTATAAATGTGCGGTTCAGTGTGAATTAGCCCAGGTTTAGCTAATCTCCCCAGAATGCGTCTTTGCTTATATATTCCCTTCTCAAACCACCAATAGTTCCCCTGTGTCTATGGTGTTAATTTCACACTCTTTGTCCTAGTCTTCCAGGCATAAACCAATCTCAGTTTCCTCCCTTGTCTCTTTTCATTCCTCTAGAATGGTCTCCAAACTGGGGGCTCCAAAGGGGAAATATAAGATATTCCATTGGGGCAGTGGAAGAAAATATTAGAGATTCTCTTATGGTTTATTTCTATCTACAAAAGGAATAGGAAAGAAATTCAGCTTTCCTAATATTTAATACTGGGATTGACAGTCTTTAGTCTGTATGTCGGGCAATGACGTGTTGCAACAGAGAGATCTGCATTTCTCGGAGGGCTTGACAGTGGGGACCTCACTCGCTTGATCATTCACTCCCCAGTTTTCTTGTTCTCTGTTAAGTGGATTTATAGATTATGTTATTTAGTTTTAACTAAATTAACTCTCACAAAAGGACAAGTAGCTTAAAAAGTTTGCTGCAAAGAAATTGGGTTGAAGAGCGTGCTGATAATCCGGCACATGCAAACAGGATGAAAACAGCAGAGCTGACCCTTTTCAAGTCCCATTAGGAGGTAGAAACAATAATAATGGAATCACATCTGATGAGAAGTGAACAAATTAATTAACATTCAAGCAGACCATTTGAAAGAGATTACATCCATATCATTAGTGATGAATCTGATCCTAAATAGGCTTTCTGCCTTTAAGATATTAGCTTCATGATATTATAAAACAGTCGTGATTAACAAGTCATTAAAATGTGGTTTCACTTCTACCTACTCTTAAATTTTAGTTTGGCAGTATGTGCATTTAATTTATAAATAAATATGCATGTATTAGGATATTCTGGGAGATTTGCCCAGAGTATTTTTCTCATGAGAGAGCAAAATCAGAAAGGTTAGGAGACCACTTTCAAGATAAGCATCTGCTTGATGTACCACCTTCCATACAGAACTTTCCCACCAGGTCAGCGTCACCCTCTGTAGCGCCCTCCGGCTCTTACACGTGCACGTATTCCAGAAGGCCCAGTTTCAAACCCACTTATCCAGAAAACTCTTTCCTGAAGGCCTGAAGTTGAAAATGCTCTCCCCCCTCTGCTCGTTTTCCACTTCTCATTTGTGACTAAATTGATATCAATTAAGGTTCTAGAGTAAAGAATGCTAAAGTTGTTAGATGAGAGTAATTTCAAAACCTCAGTGGTTTTATGCAACAAAGATTTATTTCTTCTCCTGTCATAGATTGTGCTGTCTTCTTCCATCTCGTAGCTTTGCCTTGTGAAACATGGGATGTGGCCCACTGGCAGTGGGAGGAGGGAGAAACAGCCCCCCAATTCTCTTAACTGTCTTGGTCTGGAAGTGACCCAGAACATGTTCACTTACATGTCATTGGCCGGCACTTGTCACCTGGCCCTAAGCCAACTGCAGAGCAGGCTGGGAAGTGGGGAGCTTATGGATATTTGCTGAGCACTGGCTGACTTACGTTCCAAGCTTTGTTTTAAGCTTCTCAGGACAGGATCCATCTTCTAGTACAGTGCCTTGCATACTGTCTTCTATATGGTAGATCACAGTGATATTTTTTCTTCCCAATAATAATAATAATAATAAAATCACAATACACACTGTTTTGGGTTTTCTTTTTCATTTTATTTATTTTTGGCTGCGTTGGGTCTTCATTGCTGAGCGCGGGCTTTCTCTAGTTGCTGCGAGTGGGGGCTACTCTTCGTTGCGGCACATGTGCTTCTCATTGCAGTGCACAGGCTCTAGGCGCGCGGGCTTCAGTAGTTGTGGAACGTGGGCTCAGTAGTTGTGGCTCATGGGCTCTAGAACACAGGCTCAGTAGTTGTGGCACACAGGCTTAGTTGCTCTGAGGCACATGGGATCTTCCTGGACCAGGAATCGAACCTGTGTCCCCTGCATTGGCAGGCAGATTCTTAACCACTGAGCCACCAGGGAGGTCCCCTACACATAGTTTTTTAATAGAAAACATACACAAACTTTGGATAAGGAATAGGCTAGAAATATATTTAGAGGCTGGCTAGAGCATGGCTCATACTTAAGACCATCAAACCATTGTTGTTCTCCCCTGTGTAATGTCAGAGTGGTCTGGGTAGATGTTCCAGATATTAATCTTGAACTGTATTGCCTAATGTGGTAACCACTAGCCCTTGTTGGCTAACTTAAAATTAAAAATTCAATTCCTTAGTTATATTAGCCACACTTTAAGTATTTAATTGCCACAAGTGCTAGCGGCTACCTAGCATCTTGGACAGTGCAAATATAGAACATTTTCATCATTGCAGAAAATTTTATCGAAGACGTTCACGTAAAGAACAGTAAGAGATTCTTCTAGATTAGAATCTAAATGGTAAAAGAATGAAAATGACCACACAGAAAGTTACTGTTATAGATAATGATCCAGGTGACATTTTTATGCCTAAGGAAGTAAATTTAAGGACATTCTAAATTTAGTTCTAAAAGCAGTTTTAAGCAGTTGGTTAATATGACCCAGAAACAATCTTCTGGGAGACAGTGTCAGGGTAGTGGAAAGAGAACCAGACTAAGAGTCAGGAGACCTGACTTGTAGCCCTGGATCCCTCTTCACTGGGAGACCTTCTGCAAATCACTCAGCCTCTCTGCACCTTGCTTTCCTCATTTATAATACTAGGTACCTGTTAGGTGTTATCCAAAGCTATTCATTTTTCTGAGGTCCCTCCTGATTTAAAATGTTTCCCTTTAATTACGTCTGGGGGTAAAAACTTTTTACATTAGAAAAAAAAAATGCCCTTTCTTACATCCTTCTCCTAGATCTGTCTAAACCCACATATTCAGCTGAGAATTAAATTCATTTGTTGGCCCAAGATTTCCCCCAATGTCAGTCCTCTGTGCAGGAGGACCACCCTCTTTCTTGAGGCCAGAGGGCTGCCAGCCCTCCCCCTCCAGTCACTTGGCATCACCTTCTCGGGGGAAAAACTTCTCTCTGCCTTGGAAAAGGCCAGTCTTACTCCCCAGAATTGGGAACATGTGAAAAACCATGTAACTTGGGGTCAGAAATATTCCTTTTTTCACCTAGCCAGCCCCTCTCAGCCAGTGGAACAAGAATTTTGTTGGATCTCGTTCTTGCCCCTGGAAGAATGTTTTTAAGAAAGACCCTCTGTGCTACCTGCTAGATTACATGCTCTTCTGTGTAGCTCATCTTGTTAGTGGTCATAGGACATCCACAGGGTGTGTTTGGCATTTTAGACCGTGGAGGCTTCTGTCTTAGGGAGCTGTAGTGGCCTGGGTGATCAGGGGATGAGATGTGGCCTCGGGTGCCCTTGCCTCCCTCTCGGGAGAAGGTGGAGCTAGCCTACTCCTGCTGATGATCGACTCTCAGTTGTTTGTAATTTTCTCTCGCAAAATAAATACTCTAAGGCTGTAATTTCTAGTGCTTGGTCTCAACCTTAGACGTGTATTCTGCTGCTGTTGTTTTTGGAAAGTTTTAAAACCGTCTGCTTGGAGATTATTTCAGTGGGAACATGTATGTCAGCAGTTCAACTTCTCAGATGCATTTTCTTTTATTTTTTGTGTCCAAGTAACCCTTAAAAATAGAAAGTACCTAGGTCTCAATGAGGAATTCATGTCAAGAATTCGTTTTCCCTTCTCTCTGCTTTTGATTTTTTTTTCTTGATCTCTTTTTCTGAGAATATGCAGAAAAAAATAAGGATATAGACCTACCTTGCATTGCCAAGAAAAATAACAGGCCTTACTGTTGCCTTCACCCAATTTTGAAATTGTACCTTGTTCATTTCACAGTGGGACAAAGTTACACTGCAGTTAGGTACTCCAATTAAGCCCTACTTGCCTTTTTTTATTATTAAAAAAATGTTCTCAGAAACCTGCATTTTTGGAACTATTTTTCTAGACCAAGCTCACGAGGTAACTTCCTCCAGGAAGCAGCTCAGTTTCCCCAGCTGCTAAATAAGATGCATCATAGCTACGGTGATCCCCCCACCTCTGTATTTTTGCCACGGTTCTGCTTTGCCGTGACGGAGACCCCATGTGTCCTGCTTTGGGCTCTCTGAGTGGTATCTGCTTACAGCTCTGTTGTGGGACTTCATGAGTTAACTCCTTTCTCCCTCTTTGGACACCTGCTTCCTCACTCCCTCTCCCTCCTCAGCTACATTTTTTTTCTCCTTTAAAAGCGGGATGGTAGCTGGCAGCAGCAGTGGGGTCTGTTTCCATTTTGAACCTTATAAATTACCCAGGGTGCAGAAGTAACAGGAATTGTTTGGCTGGTCCTCGTTAAGCAGGAGGGGGTCTGGGCTGAATTTCCTCAGTAAAACCTTTGTCGACTTGACAACCCAGACACCTCGGTGGCCCCTGTGTGCTGGGATAAGAAACAGCCCTCCTGTCCCTCTTTGTCTGCTTGTCTTCTCTCTGCCCTTTATTACTTTGTATTCATTCCGTCTCCCTGCTGCCTTCCTTTCCTTCCTTCTTCCTTTCTTGGGGCGGGGGTAGAGCAGCTGTGGGCAATCTCCTCAAGGAGTTGGGGAAAGAGGAGCAAGTCATGAGCAAGCAAGTTCCCTAAAATCCTGTAACCGGTCATTCATGCAGTGTTCTAGATAAACACGCTATTTCATTGGGGGAAAGTAGAGAATTAAAGCTAGTATCTGGACGATGGAGGGGACACCAAAGGCTTGCTTTTTGCTGTTCGTCTGGAACTATATTAATGAACGTTTCCTTAATGAACAGTGATTAAGAAACCACTGTGAAAATTCCTCATTGTTCCACGTCACCCTATTCCAACTCTGTTCGCCAAGCGCCCACTTGGTGCAGAGGGCTGGTAGAAGAAAAACATGAAAAGGCTACTTCTGTGGTGAAAAGCACAGAACTTTGGAATGAGCCCAACCTGGGTTTCATTCCAGGCCTACAGTCATATGACCTCGGGCTAGTTACTTACCCTGTGGAACTCAATTTCCTCACCTGTAAAGTGGGGATAATAGTCCCCATCGTGTAGAGTTGTTCTGAAGATTAAAAGAATACCTTGTGCAAAGAGCTTAGCAAGATACCTATCGTGGTAACAGGCGTGCCCTCCCTCCCAGCACGGCTGCCCTGCCCTGCCATACTCACATCCTTTGCAGCTTCCCTTAATTTCACTTTGCTAATAACACGACCCTTTGATTTCCTGGATTGTCTGGAAAGGAGCAAAAGCTCTCGCTACCCCAAGAGGGAAAAACTTGTCAGGAAAAGCTTAAAATTTTTCTTTCAAACCTCTTTTAGAACATGTCCCCTTGTTCTTCCCCAGAAGAGTGGAGGTCCTCTGATGTTGAAGACACGAGGCAAAGGGAAGGATTAAAAATCAAGGGGAAAGGACTCTGCCCTAGAAACCGTTCCGAACATCAGTGTGGGGCCGGGCCCTAGATCTGGTTTGGAGGGGTGCTTGTTTGGCAAAGCAGCGTAGCCCTCTTAACTCTCTAAGTAGCTAGGTGAAAAGCCAGAGGAGCTTGGAGAACGGAGAGGTTTAGGCAGATCTCAAGCACTCCCTAGCACAGAGCAAGACCCTCGAAGCCCAGCCTTCAGTCCTCTGTGAAAGGAGCCACGGGAGTTGAGAGGCCCAAGACCGGCTCTTACAACAGACCATACAAGTAGCCAGAACTCCAGAGACTGGAGAGCGTACAGCTGTCAGCTGGGCAGCTTAACTGCCTCCTATGATTCTTCAGTGATGACTATAAGTTTTTGAAAGAGTCGCTGGTTTAGATAAACTGGTCCAAAAGTGTTTGCATTTTGAGTATACGTCACCCTCCTGGAAATAACTATTAATATCGCCCATGTGCACGATCCAGGAATATGCACCCACTGCCTGGGTCACTGTGATGCCGCCTTCAGGTACCTGAATCTCACCCTACTGTCTCCCTGCCTAGCAGGGCGTGGGCACACCTTCCTCATTGGTCTCATGTTCTATAGGTACAGCAGTGAAAACACAGAGGCAAGATCTGGGTTTCGGCTGTGACAGAAGTGTGTGTACATTTGCCTCTTTGTGATTTTGATGAATCTTAAACACCGTAGCTTAAATGAGGCATAAAGAAATAATACTGTGTGGGCTTCCCTGGTGGCGCAGTGGTTGAGAGTCGGCCTGCCGATGCAGGGGACACGGGTTCGTGCCCCGGTCCGGGAAGATCCCACATGCCGCGGAGCGGCTGGGCCCGTGAGCCATGGCCGCTGAGCCTGCGCGTCCGGAGCCTGTGCTCCGCAACGGGAGAGGACACAACAGTGAGAGGCCCGCGTACCACAAAAAAAAAAAAAAAGAATACTGTTGTTGGCTCTAATGATTAATGAATGTCAGTTAGATCAAGAAGGTTGACATTGTTGTTCAGATCTTCCATATCCCTACAATTTTTCGTCTAACTGTTCTGTCAGTCACTACGAGGGGAGTGTAACAATTGCCACTATGACTATAAAACTGCCTAGTGTTCCACTTTAATTCTGTCATTTAAAAAAATGTATTAGGCATATGCACATTTATGATTATACTCTCAAGATGTGTGTGTTTCACTATGTGAAAATTTTATGTCACTAAAATTTAAAATAATTTGATTAGGACTCAGGGTCAAAAAGAATGCATATAAAGGAGAGCCTCTGGGGGAAAAAAATGATCTGGCAGAAGACCAAGATAAAAATGAAATTGTCTATTTAAAAAAAAGTACAGATTTTGTAGAGATGGAAAATACCAGAATTTCAGCCCTAGGGGACGGAGAGAAGAGGGGCCTTGGCTGAGTGTGACTTTTGTCTGTGTTTGTGTCTGGAGTTGCAGAGGTTAGACAAGCTGAGGAGGGTTGGTAGGTTCCAGGAAATCAAAGAATGTTGACAAGGAGGTAGGTGAAGGGCTGGGGTGAGTCAAAACAGGAGATCTTTCATGAGCCTCTGAGACTTTAGGATTCATTAATTAGTAACATCCCCTAAATGAGGGATGAAGCATGCATTCAGTGGACTATGACAGCACTGTGCACCGTAGTCTAAACTAGCAGCATGGTGTGCCACGTAGCCCTGGGCACCTGGCCTCCTGCAAGCAAATGGTAAAGATAACTGCATCCTTTCCAGCATCTGTGCTGGCTACTCACTGCCCTGAGCCTGGGACGTGGCGGCCGGTCTCCGCCTCTCCATGTCCTGGGCTCTCCTGTCCTTGTTGCTGTGGGTGCACTGGGCAAGGCTCTGGCCTTCTTACCATGACATCCCCTTCTAGCTCAAAGGGGCAACTTAGAAGCAGCTTATGTTAGATGAGAAATGGCATGAGAGTGTCCTTTAGTCTTCCAACAGCCGGCCAGGTCAAGACTTTGAATGTTACCACCTGTGTGATGGAAGCAGGGGGCATGGGGACAAAGCCAGGCCCCATGGCTACCACAGGGGTGCCCCAGGCATTCTTACCACAGCCGTTTCTCTCTCTTTTTCACCACAGAGTGTAGCAGGGGATTGCGGTACCTCTTTGAGTGACTCCTTTGGCTTACGGGACGTTGACACACCATGCCGCGTGGGATGATGATAACGCAGAGAGGAAAGAGGTCCGAGGTCACACTTGCTTGCCTCCTCTTGGCCATGGCGGGCTGCTTCGCAAACCTGAGTGAGTGTTTTCCTTGCCTTCTCAGTGGCCCTTCTGGGAAGAACACTTTGCCCCTAGTGTCAGAGGGAAGCATCAAGCATTCTACAAGGACCCTCTAAAAAGGCCTCCTTCCTCCTGGATTTCAAAGAGCATTTCCTTCCCACTGACCTTCAGGGACACGCTCAATAATACAAGATGAGAAATGATCTCAATAACATCATATTGGTTGTATTTTGATATTTTAATCATTTGAAACTTATACTAGAGGAAGTAACGATAATGACTGAACTACCTTTTATTGAGCACTTACTATATGGCATTACAGCAGGCAGTTTACATGCATTGTTTGTCAGCTTCCCAGCGACTCTGTGAGACAAATATTATTAGTCCCATTTTACAGATAAGAAACTGAGACCCCAAAAGGCTAAAGTTCCCTGGCTCAGAAGCAGTGGCACTGGGATTCAGACGCAGCTCCTGTTCAGGTCCAAAGCCTGAGCTCTTGCTTTCATACCACACTGCCACTCCGGTCTACTTTCTGGGGAAAAGGCCAGGTTGGGGAAATGGACCCGAGGTCAGCAGAGTTCTTCAAAGAAAAGTCAACTCCTCTCTGGGTTGCTCAACTCTGAAAGGCTGCCTGGGTGCTGTGCTTCTGAGCATGTCATGCTGTTGGTTTCTTGGGGGTGTCAGTTCATCGCTGCATCCCTGTTCTTCCTCCAGACGAGGTTCCTCAGGTCACTGTCCAGCCTTCTTCCACCGTCCAGAAGCTCGGAGGAACCGTGATCTTGGGCTGCGTGGTGGAGCCCCCCTGGATGAACACCACCTGGCGCCTGAACGGGAAGGAGCTGAATGGCTCGGACGATGCCCTGGGCGTCCTCATCACCCGCGGGACCCTCGTCATCACTGCCCTCAACAACCACACTGTGGGACGGTACCAGTGTGTGGCCCGGATGCCTGCAGGGGCTGTGGCCAGCGTACCAGCCACCGTGACACTAGCTAGTGAGTACTGCTCCTCTCTGCACCCTCCCATCCTCTCTCTGTCCCCCACCCCAATCAAACCCCCTGTCATCAGTCCCGCCATAAAAGGGGCCTTGCCAGCTGACGTTTCCAATCAGAGAGTGGTGGCTGCCCAGTAATCTCCAGTGGCTGGGGACCTTTGTGCTCTCTGAGTAGAGGCAGTGTCTGGAGTGAGCGTCTAGAAAGAAGGAAACTTGACATGGTTGAGCTGTTTCTGTGGGCCCCAGAGCTGGGCCACGCCGTGCCTTTCTACTTGGTCGCCCTGTGGTCTTCAATGTTGTTGTGCCCCCCGCCCCCCATCCTCGAAGCAGCTGCAGTCAGAGCATGTACAGGGCCACGTGTGGTCCGAACAGAGCCCGCCCGTTCCCCCTTGGCCTCCTGCCTCTCTGCGGGGCAGGCATAGTCTAAATTCCTGAAACAGAAATAGTGGAGCACAATGAAAAGGGAACTGTGGGACGGAGGGTGGAGAGGAAGAAGTGAGGCAACACTTTGGTCCAAGGAGGGTGCCGGGAGAAGACTTCGTGCTACTCTTATATGTAATGACCACTTGGATACACTATTGTGCCCAAGCTCAGCACACACATTACCTGATTTTCTACCCATGGTATGTACGGGAAATGAGACTTGACTGGTTAAATAAACTTCCAAAGGCTTATTTTGGAAGCGCAGCCGCAACACCTGCTCTTATACGTGGAGTCTATAGCCAGGACATTCACTTGGCCCTTGAACAATTCAGGGTGAGGGTCGCCGACCCTCTGGGCACTCGAGAATTGGCATATAACTCATAAGGGGTCCTCTGCATCCGCAGGTCCAACCAACCTCGGGGCATGCGGTGCCATAGTATTTACTGTGGGGGAAAAGATCTCCAGCCACGTGGACCCACGCAGTTCAAACCCATGTTGTTCAAGGTCAACAGTATTAAGAATTAACCTCCCCTTCCTGGTGGCTGAAGCCTAGGAAACAGGGGACCTTGTTGAGAGTTCCATGGTGTTTGGGCTTAACCTTTGAGAAGGTCTCCTGAGCTTGTTCCTTCACGACTTAGCTGTGCCTCTTTATCCTGGACAGCCCTGCTTCCGTGTCACCATCGTTATCAATCTCCTGGACCATGTGGTTCCAGGAGGTTGGTGGTCCTTATGTTACAGGTCACACCTAAGGCAGCCAAGCTTCTAAGATGCTCCTTAAGCGTCGGCTGGGGTCCCTGAGGTGTGAGGCGTGAGTCCTGGGGAGAAAGTGGTGAGAGAAGGGGGAGTAGAAAAGCAGGGGAGAAAAGACCCCGCCCCGCCCTCTGGTTTCCAGATCCCTAGAGGGACTTCACTCCCGTGGGAGAATAGAGACTAGAACGAGGCTGGCAACGGTACTCCTGTTTCCTGAGGAGCCCGTTTAGCAGCCCTGCCCTCTTCTCAGAGGAGGCCGGAAGACAGGGTGGGTCCCTAGCTACCTCCCTAGTGGGGAAGGCCAAGCCTGGGCTGCATCTTGGAGCCACTTTGCCTCTGGCCGCAGCAGCACTCACTGAATCTGAGTGCCAGGCCTCTGGGGAGCAGGCTTAGGGTTCGGGTTTGGGTTTAGTGAGGCAGGCAGGCCCTGGGCCACCTGCTGGGCCCCCCCCCAGGTGTGCTGGTGGGCTGGGGGAGGGTGCTGGGAGAGCTGGGTGAGGAGGGTGACAGGGGTCATCTCGTCATAACAAGAAGGGCTGAGGCCAGAGCTACACTTCTTACCATCATACTTCTCTTGTAGATTTTTAAATTATAATTCAATTGACTCTCTAGAAAGTTTAGAATATGTGGAACATAATGTCTCCCCACCATCCTCATACCACCACCATCATCATTTTGGAGTACACCCTTCTGGTTTTCATCCCTACCTGTATTTTTACACTACTGAATATACAGTGTCTGTCCTTATTCTCTCCCCTTTGACATCGTATGACAAGCGTTTTCCATTGGCCATAGGACCGTATTTACTTTTTCTTTTTTATTGAGTATAAAATGCATCCAGTAAAGTACACAAAATGCACGAATGTTAAGTGAACAGCCCAATGTGTTTTTCACGTGTACGTACCGTGTAACCACCGCTCTGGCACGCTTCTAGTTAATCTGTCCCCCATCCCCCTCCAGAGCAGGAGCACAGTTGCTCATGGCCCTAGAACATCCCAGAGTGGCTCTACCACAGTGTCCTGAACGCTCTTCCTAGGGCTGGGCAATCGGGTCCTTGCCTGTTGTTCGTTATTACAAAGGAGAGGTGCCTTTTAGCAGCCTTTGTGCCTTTAGCAACGCCGCTCCTCCAGGAGGTTTGCTCACCTGCAAATGGTCAGCCCTCGTCTGTGAAGACTTGGGAGACTCCCTAACTTGGCCTAATCATGAGCCAGCCTGAACCTCTCATTGTCTGGAGAACAGGAGAGCTGGAGAGTGGAAGATTTATTTTGGAGCCCTCCTTCTACTTCAAGGTGAATCTGTGTGAGGAGAGACAATTTATAGCCTTTATTTTTAAAAAATTCCTGGCCGCTTCTTTCTCTGGTGTTCAAAGGGATCTGCAGTTGGCAGTGAGCACAAAGGGAATGGTTTGGTTGCAACCCAAGAAGGCGCAGTGAGAGAAGAGGGGGCTTGTGCAGAAGCTGAGGCGAGTCTTGTTTGAAAACCAAGAGCCATTGGCGTGTCATGTAGGCATGAATCAGAAGAGAAATGTTTGGGCCTGACCAGAAGATGGATGGAGAAGTGCTGGAAATGGGGAGAGCGGGCTTGGAGGGTCTGGGTCCTGGGGAGAGGGAGTTGGTGGACTGGAACTACAGCCTCCCAAACTTGGAGGAGGCAGTGACGGGGTGGTGGGAAGGCGGGAGAGAGGGGTGCTGTCCTTGGGTTAATGCCGTGGGGGATTTGGCCCAGACTCAGCAGCTAGATTAAGTTTCCCAGAGCACATTCCTGAGCAGAATGGGGGCTGTGTTTTGCTGGGTGGCTGGTGTGCGAGGGAGGCCGAGTGGCAGAAGGGATTATCGAAGGCACGTTCTGCATTCAGAGGCGAGACCGGCAGCGGTGTGCTGGCGCACGCACGCACGCACGCACACCCACACTTGGTGTTTCAGGCTTCCTTCTCCTCCGGCCTCTCCCCAGTGCATTCAGATGTTCATCCTCAGGCAGGGCACTTGCTGTTGGGCCTCCGTGGCAGGGCGCTGCCTCCTGCATCTCCGTGAACCCCTAGAGATCACTGGTGGCTTTCAGTGATGGGGTCTTTCAGTGATGGGGGCTTTCAGTGATGGGGGCTTTCAGTGATGGGGCTTGCAGTGATGGGGGCTTGCAGTGATGGGGGCTTGCAGTGATGGGGGCTTGCAGTGATGGGGCTTGCAGTGATGGGGCTTTCAGTGATGGGGGCTTGCAGTGATGGGGCTTGCAGTGATGGGGCTTGCAGTGATGGGGGCTTGCAGTGATGGGGCTTGCAGTGATGGGGGCTTGCAGTGATGGGGCTTGCAGTGATGGGGGCTGAGACCTGGCTTGCGGATTCAGGGATGTGGAGGAGGCTGCTAGCAGAACTTCCCTGGTCCAGACCACTTTTACTCTGATGCCAGGGGGTGCACTTGTACTTTACCCCTGCCTGGTGACATCAGCCTGTGTTCTTCAGGTAAAATGGGACCACCTGAAGTCTCACCTGTGCACTCCCACCCTCTCCTCCAGGTGGTCCTGGCTGTGTGGAGAACTGCTTTTCTTACTCTCTGTGGAGGTGCCCTTCCCACTCTCTTCTGTGGAGATTATTTTTCCCTTTTCACTTAAGGTTTCTTTGTGGTGAATCTCTCTTGCTGCTAATGCCTCTCTTCAGACCACCTTGTCTAATTCTTTTTGAAATGCTTTGCTCTCCTTTCTTACCTCTCTTCCTCTTACCTCTCTTTTCACAAGCTTTACACCCGGGTGCCAACCACTCTGTACGCCTGAACCAACAGCGGATGTTGCCCGTGGACACCACATTCCTTGTTCCTGGACCCCGAGGCATCCTTAGCGTTGCTTTCCACACAGCACAGCACGTAATCACAACCAGTTCAGAGCTGGCACGCAGCGTGAAAGCTGTTTCCAACCCCTTACCACTAGCCATCTACCATTCAGATAAACTCCTAATAATTCTTCATTTTTACCTTCTTTCTATCTTTTCAGTTAATTCTCCCAGTTATCCTATAATCCCTAGGTCCTAGTCATAGTTGGAAATAAAATAGGCGGTAACTGGGTAGTAATTCTATATCTGGGGAGTTTAGTCCTCAGGCTAATGTGAAGTCTTATGCTGGTGCTGGTTTAATTGACAGCCGATCTGTAACCCCTCCCTAAGGTCTTTAAACCCTAGGACCAGTCACGTACTCCTGAATTATCCT
The DNA here is from genome assembly GCF_025265405.1 of Mesoplodon densirostris. NCBI lineage: Eukaryota > Metazoa > Chordata > Mammalia > Artiodactyla > Ziphiidae > Mesoplodon > Mesoplodon densirostris. Next base: position 60,303,498 of record NC_082665.1, read on the forward strand.
TCTCTGGCATGAGAGATCAGAGGCAAGACAGCTGACAGGAAAGGAAGGAGTTCCCCTTAGGCAGCTGCGTCCATGACTCTGTGCCTTTGAGGAAAGGTCAGAAGGGGACAGGGGCCCTTTGTTACCATAATTTAACCCATGAGTGAAATGAAGAGCCAAACTGGTGTAATGGAAAAAACAAGCAACTTGAACCGAGGATCTTTTTTTCTTCTTCTTTTTTTTTTTTTTTTAAGTTTTAACTCTGCCACTTAGAGTCAATGTGGCTTTGGGCAAGTCACTTGATTTCTCAGATTGCCACAACTGTGAAATGAGCACAGTAATGATTACATCGTCCATCTTATGGTTTTGTTTTGTTTTTTAGAGAATCAAATGAGAGAGTATACGATAGGAATATTTGGAGGCATTTTATGAATTCCAGACTTCATTCACTCACCCATTTGGTCAGCACATACGTGTGGAGTGTCCTCTTGCAGAAGGCTCTGAGGCCTGTGCCCAACCCTGTGCTGCCCAACTCCACTCTGGGAGCAGCCCCGGGACGACAGAGCCCAGGAGTGGCAAAGCTTCCATCACAGCCAGAGCTAAGAGAGAGGACTGGCTTATCAGGAAGAGAGAACAAACCCATTTCCTGTGAATTTCTTAGCTTCCCCTACACACATGTTCTCCAACCTGGGTTCCCACCGCCCCGCCACCTCTGAGAGCAGCCCATGGTGTCACTGCATGTATGTGGTCAGTGTAGCCCACAGAGCTGCCCGTTTATGCTTGTGTTGGTTCACTGCTGCTTATTGTTCCAAGGAGACAGTGCTCGTTTGCCCTGGCAGGATGGGCCGACCCTGGCCCTTGGCCTTGTGAGTTGCACAGACAGAAGCCATGACTCTTCTTACTCACCTCCCCAGCTCTGATTCCCATCAGACACTTCCTTAAGGTCTTCTGTGCTGTGACCCTGAATTAGAATAGGCCACTAAGGATTGCTGTCGACATTAAAAAAAAAAATTTCTAGCTTCCTTTATCCTTGTTTTTAGTCAGGGTTCTCCAGAGAAGAAGAGCCAATCTCTCTCCCCCCCTCTCTCTCTCTCTCTACATATATATATAAAATGCATGTATGTGTATATACACACACACATATATACACACATACATAATTACATAAACACACATAATTTTATGGAGAACATATATATAATTATACACACACACACATACGGGGAGAGAGAGAGAGAAAGAGGAGTAGAGAAAGGCAAAAAGAAAGGGAGAGAAAGATTCATTTTAAAGAATTGGCTCGGGCCTCCCTGGTAGCGCAGTGGTTGAGAGTCCGCCTGCCGATGCAGGGGACATGGGTTCGTGCCCCGGTCTGGGAAGATCCCACATGCCGTGGAGCGGCTGGGCCCGTGAGCCATGGCCGCTGAGCCTGTGCTCCACAACAGTGAGAGGCCCGTGTACCACAAAAAAAAAAAAAAAGAATTGACTCACATGATTGTGGAGGCTGGTAGGTCCAAAATCCATAGGGCTAGCCAGCAGGCTGGCGATTCATGAGTCCCACTAGGGAACCAGCAAACCAACCATTCTCCTGAGTTCAATATCTGGGTGTTTTGGAGATTGCTGTCCTGCGAATTGGGGAGTGTTTAGAATTTCCAGCAGCACAGTAAGACCTAGTCCGTCCTGCTGAGGATCTCTTAGTCTGATGGAGAAGGTGGACTGCATTTACATGTTAGCCATAAAGCAAGTCAGTCAGACCCATGAGTTGCCTAATAGAGATATAAACAGATTTTCGTGGGAGCTCAGGTGAACAGTGATTCATTTCAGTTTCAGGGGATTGAGGAAGACTCAGGGTTGAGCCTTGAATTTGTGCAGGACAACCTTTATCTCTAATTTTTTGAGTCCTCACATCCCTTTCTCAGACCTTCAACAGCGAAGTTCAGCTCTCTACATCGTGTACTTAGACCTAAGCCCAGTGCAGTTTCTTGGACGGTGCAGATAATTCCATAGTGAGTTCAGTCCGATCCTGAAATTAGGATGAGGTAGCAAGAGAGAGACCATCACCCAGTGGCTGTATTTCCCTAGGAGGGGAAAGGAGTCTGCAGCTGAAAGCTGGGTCTGAAGATACCCACCAGTCACAGTGTGAATCTGCCTTTGCTGGGAGAGGCAGAGAGACAGCTCCACATGGTGGTATAGTTGGAAAAGGAGAACTAACTTGACCTTGAAATCCAACTGCTTTATGCTGTAAGCGTTGTGTATTTTACTTTGCCAGTTGGACAAGAAAATTATTGAAAGACAGTGTAAACCTAAAAGGTACTAAGCAACTTGAGTACCTAAATAGGAGATGACTAAGGAATACCTTACAGCTTTAGGCCAAAGTCATATTAACCCTTTCTGTTTTCTACTGGATACAGGCAGAAATGCACACCTCACAAGAATTTCCCCTGGTATTCTGTTGAAATCTTCAAATGGCTTTGGTAATGCTAATCCCAGTAGGCCTGGCACAGGGGCCCAGACAAATGTGTGGAGTTAGCTCAGGGCATCATGGCAGCAACTGACCCAAACAGCCAGGGTTCCAATTCTCTATTTAGCAATGGTCAATATTTACCCAAAGAGGACTCAGTTCCATGGTGCATCTTCTCCCAGGGACATGCTTAGAACTCTTAACCTACCCCACTCCTCTCCTCAGTCTGTTCTTTGCACGAACACCCATATGCTTAAATAAAATCCTAGGTTCATTTTCTAAGCTAAGAGAAAAGGGAAGGACCACACAGTGTGTTAAGCAGGTACAACTATAGATTCAGTGAGCCAGAACAGACTTTAAGAAGGCTTTTGCATAGGAAGACAAGGGGAAGGATTGATTAGCTTGCTTGAAATCACTGGGACCTCTAAAGAACATGATGCAAGATGGTTCCTTTAAAATGAAAAAGCATCAAGAGAGCAAATGAGTTCCTTGGCTCTCCTTTGTTTTGTGTGTGTGTAGAAGAGTTCAGGGATTTCTACCCTGATCTTGTTTTTTAGACTTTCAACCATTTTTGGAATCTGGTAATAGTCCCAGGAACTATAGAACAGTGAGTCTGTCCTGCAAGTGGGACAAAATGTTCAAATCTAAATAAAGGACTATCACTTAATACTGAGGGGAAAAAAGGGTAAACAAAAGGAAAAAAAAAATAAAACTTGCTGTGGCAGAAACAGCTTGTTTTTTTCTTTAGGGAAAATTGTGCTTCATTTTTGGGGACTGCGCTCCTTTTCTACTTAAAAACATTGAAAAGGCACCACAGAGTAAGACTCAGGCTGCAGCGTGACACTTAAGCCTCCCTCTCAGCCCTACCTCCTCCCACTCTAGACCCAGCAACCCTGCCATTTCCTCAGCTAGTCTTGCACTGGGTTTTTTGGGGGGTTTTTTTGTTTGTTTTTTTGCGGTACACGGGCCTCCCACTGTTGTGGTCTCTCCCGTTGCAGGGCACAGGCTCCGGACACGCAGGCTCAGCGGCCACGGCTCACGGGCCCAGCCGCTCCGCGGCATGTGGGATCTTCCCGGACCGGGGCACGAACCCGTGTCCCCTGCATCGGCAGGCGGACTCTCAACCACTGCGCCACCAGGGAAGCCCTGGTTTTTGAAATGGTGCTCCGTCCGCCTGTAACAACCTCCTTTCCGTTCCCAGAGAGTTGCCACCTCCCTTGGGTTAGTCAATTCCTTCTCGGTTTTCAAGATTCAAGTATCTTCTCCTCTAAGAATCTTTTCTTGACCCCCTCGACCCCCCACGTCTGGAGTGGGGTCCCCTCTTCCCGGCTCCCTGCCATCCCGAGTTTACTTCTCTAGACCTCTCCTGCCACCGTCTCTTAGCCCTTCACCTCTGTGACCGCCACACTGCTGCACAAAGGGCCTGGCACAGGCTAGGCCTTCGGTGAATGTCTAGGGAGAGGCAGACTCCCAGATAAGATGTGTTTGAAGTCTAGAAGTTCAGAAAGGGCGTGCCGAAGGTGAACAAAGATTTCTTCACCAGATTATGACATAGTAAAAATTTTGAGGAAGTAAACAAAAAGGATGGAGCAACATCTTGGGATATAAACAGGCTGAAAATACAAATAGGTTCAGGAAGCATTTAGAAAAATTTATGGACGTCAGAAGCATGAAGCATTTTTAGAGGAAACTCTGGAACGTTTGAAGGGAGACGCCAGTGGAAGTGGCTCCACGTCCTACCAGGCGCCTCACGGGACACTGTCAGAGAGGGTGGGCAGACGACATGGGTAGTCATTACTGCTTTTAGGACTGTGTAGTTCCCAGGTGCGTGGAGGGGAAAGTGAGAACCACTGTGGGTCCCACGGCCTTCAGACTGTGCCCCTGCCTCTCCCACCTAGAATTCGGTTTGTAAAGGCCACGCTGAAGGGTTCATGTCCATTGTTCCTCCGAACGCCTCTGTCTTCTCTCCTCTCTCTCTTCCTGTGCAGGCCGCCAGCCTGCCAAAGGCCATGCCAGGAACCAGCTCTGGCTCTGATGAGTCCAGACCACCGGGATTCACATTAATTTTCCCATTGCTAAGTTTCTAGTTTATATTTGGTTGATCAGAGAAATATGTGTGATGTGGGTTGCTGGCAAGTCAATCTTTTTTTTCCTTCTTCTCTCTTTCCCCAGTGTGTGTTTTCAAACCATTTTATTCCTTCGTCTAGTCCAAAAGAAACTCCCCAGTTCTGCTAGCCAGCCCTCCTTCACGGCAGCGCTGGAGTCAAATAAATGGGATGGTCTACAGACATCTTCTCTGTTCATCTGGCTGCCAGACTCAGCGGAGAAATGGCTCCCACCCTTGATTTGGTTTCAAGGATTAATAACATTTCTCATTCTCATATGTCTTTTTAAATATATATATATATATTTTTTTAATTGGTTCAAGCCAAGAAATTCCTGAAGCATTAGGCCAGTTTACTGCAAATCATTTAATGACATTGCAAACTAGGTTCTTTTTATTTTCCTCCTCCTTCCTCACGCACCCCTCCTTTTATGCCCTCTGTCCTGTCCTGCCCGCCTCCAGTCTTGACTCTGACCTTCTGCTCTCCTCCCTCTGACTCTTCATCTCTTCCCCGTCCTCAGCTTTCTCCCACTGCTCCAATCTAGGTGCACACCCCACCTTAACTCGAAAGAAAAGAAAGAAACACAGGATTTAACAACTAATATGTTTGGCATCTGCCAAGGTTTTTTTCTCCCCCATAGAAACTTCTTATTTAAATAAAAGAGAGCATGCCTTGCTTTCATCAGAAAGTGTGTGTGAGAAATTTCATGTCACGTTTCCATGGCTGTCAGGAGATGGCTCTGGAGCCCAAATTATGCAATTGAACAGGCAGAAAAAAAGCCTGAAGAGAGCAAATGTATTTGTCCGCTCTTCCAGCCTGCAAAGGGAGGGTTAGTCACTCCACCAACCCCCTTTCTAAGTTGCTCTGGAGATCGAGGTAACCTGACTGAGGCTGGAATGCTGGTGAAGGTGGCGGGGACTACGCCTGGGGACACCCCTCTTTCAAATTGTTGTACCCTGCCTTGTGTGTTGTTTTAACTGTCTTTTCTATTAGAGTAAAGCTCCTGTGGTTAGGAACTATGTCTTTATCTTCTTGGTATCTTTGCAGCTTCTGGCTGGCTGAGTGAATGAATCAGTGGTGTCTGGAGGGATGGTATTGTGCCAGATGCCAACTGCAGAATATGCAGATTTTGCCCAGCCTTGTGGGCTGCAGTTGGGTTTGACTTCAGTGGTCTGTGTGCCAGGGCTATGGACTAGTAATAGGCTTAGTCACTACCCAGAATGCGTGGCGTCTGAGAGGCCTGCCCATCCCACAGTAAACCCCATCCACTCACCAGGATCCAGGCAGTCCCACCTCTAACAGGAACACCGTCAGGATCCAGCCTCCACTCCGCTTCTGCAGTCCATCACCAGGGTTTTCCACTTGTAGCGCACTTCCTTTCAGAGGCTTGACCCTGGGGTCGTGCCAGGCCATGGCTCCTCAGGTGACTTGGAGATCAAGTCGTGCTGTGATTCTCTGCCCATCCGCGAAGCAGTTCAGGGCACTGGAGAGCCCCTGCATTGCGAGAGCCCACACAGGGAGGCAAGGCCTAGGACCCTTCACCTGCTCAGACAGCGCCTCCAAGTCCATTGGTAGAGCGGTGAGCCCCGGGCTCATGGATCTACTTCCTTTGCACCTTTGCTGCCTTTCAAAACGTGCAGGGATGGGCCACAGGGTCAGCATGTCACTGGGGTACTCCATGAGGCAAGCTCTTTCTATGCTTTGTAACACTGGCCGTAGACGCAGCAAACCAGCACAGGGGCAAGTTGAGGCCTGGCGGCCAGGACAGTTGGGGGGTAGAATGATCGGTCAGCCTAGAAACTTGTCGACGGCCACGAGGCTGCTGAGCCACCCGGCAGCGTTGCCAAGTGAGCCCAATTCAGTCGCCTCACGATCTGGTGGATCCCATCCAAGCCTCGGCAGATGCGTGCAGGCTTGTCCTGTGCTCCCTGAGAACAGGCAGGAGGGTAGGACGGGACTGACTAGGTACGAGAACTGCCTGGATGCGTTGAAAGCCGGAATGTGTTTTTAATCGCTCAGCAGCGCTCAGGGAGATGGCGATGTTGGTAAATCCAGGCAGCCTCCACCTGAAGGCACCGTCTTACCTGACTTCTTTCTTAAACAGAAGCGAACTTTAATTTTCAGCCTAAGGGAGGACTCAGGGAGAAGACGATCAAATAAGGAAACTCCCTGAAAGTAAAAGTTAGGTTTGTTGATTACACTGGGGGCATTTTGCTGAGGCACAGTGTACAACGTAACAGGACAGGTGGAGTCTATAAAAATTGGAGGATGAGCCTACAATCAAGATTTGACAGTTTTGTGTTATGAGAATGAACAGACATACAATGAATATTGTCATTTAATTCATAGATCTACTGAGCCTTTTATTCATAAAGGAAGGATCCAGGCTAGAAGGTGGAGAGAAAGAAACTCAAAAGGGGCCCAAGGTGAAACCTGTCAATTTGTGGTTTCGCATATGATCCTGGTGATGGCAGCCACACCCCGACATGCCTCGGAAAGTTTTTATTTTCCTTCTTTTTTCCCCACAGCCAAGAAGGTAGGAGCCTGATGTACCCTGTAAATGTGAAGAGGAAGCTCAGAGCATATTGCATGATTTGTGTCTGAACAGACCCCTGTAATCTGTGTATCCAAGGCTCCTACGGAAGTGATATATCAGAAGATATATGTTCCGTTAAGAAATTGAGTGCTTAGAAGGCAAGGAACTGGGCAGGGTTCCATATGGAGCCTGAGATGTTATGGGCTTTCTCAGAAAGCACGAAGTTCTGTGACACATAAGGAAGGTCCATAAACCCAGAGATGGCCTCAAAGACCAGGGCTTCTGACCTGTTGAGAGCTGAGAAACAGGAGTGAGCCTACTGGCATTTGATTAGTGCCGACAAGTTAATAAAATAGTTGGAAGAATACACAAAGAGGGGATGCAAAAGAAGGGTCTGAGGGAAGGTAAGAGGATTAAAGCTGCAAAAACATTCCTCTAATGGATTTCTCAAACACACCAGCCAACAGGCAAGGGCAGGTGTCCTGTCAAGCCATTTCCCCCAGGAAACCTGATCCGTCGTTCTGCAGCGAGGCCTGAGGCCTGCTAACCCCATTTGTAGCGGAAGGGCCTGCCCCCTTATTCCCAGCGAGGCGCTCTGAGCAGCCCAGGGACTCGCCAGGAAACTGGCTTTGCAGACAAAGGGGCCTGAGAACAGGCTGCTTTCCTTCATATGCAGCCAACTAGATCTCCCTGCATCTGCCTCTCATCTGGTGGCTGATTAGGCTGTTATTGATCACAAAGCCTCTGCCCCTGCCTGGCCTCCTTCCTGCCCAAAACTGCTAGAAAAGGGGGTGCTCTGATTTTCAGATCGTCCATCACTTCATTACTCTGCCTTTGATCCCTTTTTAGTGAAACTCAACTTTTGCTCCAGCAGCCAAATTGGGAGCATTTGTCTAGTGAAGCAACAGCTAAAGCTTAAGCTTTGGTGGGGGGACAGGGCCAAGGACCCAACTGCTGCTTATTTGTTTTGAAGCCAGGAGGCTCGCCTGCCAGTCGGCCCTTGTGGGGAGCTGGAAGCCCAGCTGGGGTGTCCTGGGTCCTGCCCGCATGGGCTGTCGTGCACATGTTGGCATCAGAACAGAGGGGCCGTCTGCCGCATGGCTGACCAGCGCCCCCGCTCTCGCACACCCAGCTTGCTGTCTCCAGGGCAGCAGTGGATTGTCAGAGCGTGCACAAGGCACCGAGAGAGGGGCTTAAGGGGGAGTGCATAGTGTTATCTAGTGTTGGGGCACTGAGGTGGGTGCATGGAGGACAGCGTGCTCTGCGCACGGATAAGACCTCAGTTACAATTGGGCAGAAGCCAAGGGCTAAGCTGGAGATGGCGTTCTGATCCCAGACACCTTTCAGTTGCTCACATCTTTCTTGCAAAATGATCTGTTAGGCTTAAGTACATTCTTGCTTGAGGCAGATTTTCTTAGAATGAGGTAAAGGAGGAGGGTGAAACAAAAACTCAGAAACTCTTGGTGGAGTAGTTTTTAGATTTATTAGAGCGTGCATGAGAGTGCTTCTCAGTGACTGAGGAATTTTCCAGGTGCCCCTGAGCTCACAATCGCTCACAGCTCACTGTGGGGAGCCTCCTGACTTGGCAGGTCGGGCACACCCTGTGCTGAGGAGGGTTAAGGCCTTTACATTGCTGGGAAAGCAGATAGCAACATCCAGCTAGAACACACTGAGCACAGGCAGACCACCCTTCCCACAGTCCATACCCTCCTTCTCTCTGGGAGAAAACACATCCGCTCTCTTGGCTGAGAGGCTCAGCCAAGACTGGGCTACATATTTTGTGGGGCTCAGTGCAGAGTGAAAGTCTTCCAAGCGCAGGGCCCGGCACAGCTGCACAGTGTGCATGCCCACCAAGCTGGCCTTGGGCACAGCCTTCCAAACTAGTCACTCAACAAGGACTAAATGAGCATGGTGCATCCTGAAGATGGTGCAGTGGGGCTTGGGGCGGGGGCATGGAGTGCAAAATTAATAGGTTGCCCGCTAGGAATTTGCAATTTAGTTTGGGTTGGTTATCACCAACACAAAATTAAATAATGATGAGATAATTCTTTAAAGCCCAGAAGGCCCGGCACCCACCCAAAGGAAGGAATCCATGAGAGAGCTCACCTTGACTCCCAGGAACCACTGGTTCAGCCTGGAAAGCAAAATGGGGCCATAGAGATGAATCAGGCATTCTGTCATTGTTTTTGCCACACTACTTGGTCAACAGCATGTATTTCTTCTAGTGTATTTTTCATTTCAGTTATTCTTCAACTGATTGGTTGTTCTTTATATTTTCTAATTCTTAGTTTAAAACGTCTTGTGATTTCTTGCTCTGTGCATCCATTCTTTTCCCAAGTTCTTGGATCATCTTTACGATCATTACTCAGAACTTTTTCTCTGGTAGATTGCCTATCTCCACATCACTCAGTTGTTCTTCTGGGGTTTTATCTTGTTCCTTTATCTGGAACATATTCCTCTGTCGTGTCATTTTGTCTAAACTTCTATTTGTATTTTTATGTATGTGGGAGGTTAGTTATGTTTCTCAGCTTTGGAGAAGTGACCCTCAGTAGGGGATGTCCTATGTATCCCAGCAGTACACTCCCCTCTCGTCACCTGGTGGCCAGGGACCAGCTGGTCCCAGGGTAGGTCCAGACCTGTGTTTTTGGACTCAGTTCCGCAGGCTATGTGACTGTTTTTCTTGCTTCTGGTGTCTGCCCCCCCGGTGGGTGAGGCTGGTCTAGAGACTTGTGCAGGCTTCCTGGTGGGAGGTGCCAGTGCCTGCCCACTGGTGGGTGGAATTGGGTCTCGGCCATCTGGTGGGCAGGGCTGTGTCAAGGAGCGTGTTTAGAGGTGGCTGTGTGCTCAGGAAGTCTTTAGGCGGCCTGTCTGTTGATGGGTGGGACTGTGTTCCTGCCCCGTTGGTTGTTTGGCAGAGGTGTGCCAGCACTGGAGCCTGCAGGCTGTTGGGTGGGGTCAGGTCTTGGTGCTAATGACCCAAGCAAGATGTCAGCCTTCAGATGAGTAATCCGGATACGTTCGCTGCCAGCTTGTATGTCCCAAGAAGGAGCCACAGCTACCCCCTGCCTCCCCAGGAGACCCTCCAAGACCAGCAGGTAGGTCTGGCCAAGGCTCCTATGAAGTCACTGCTTTTGCCCTGGGTCCCAGTGCACACAAGACCTGTGTGTGTCCTCTAAGAGTGGATCTCTGTTTCCCCCAGTCCTGTGGAGCTCCTGTGATCAAGCCCCACTGACCTTCAAAGCCAAATGTTCTGGGGTCTCCTCCTCTTGATGCCAGACCCCCAAGCTGGGGAGCCTGACATGGGACTCAGAACTCTCTCTTGTTCCCGTGGGAGAACTTCTGTGATATAGTTATTCTCCAGTTTGTGGGTTGCCCACCTTGGGGTATGGGATTTGATTATATCTCAAGTGAGCCCCTACTACCATCTTGTTGTGGTTCCTTCTCTGTCTCTGGATGTAGAATATGTTTTTTTGGTAGGTTCCAGTCTTTTCTACTGATGGCTCTTCAGCAGTTAGTTGTGATTCTGGTGTGCTCGTGGGAGGAGGTGAGCTCAAGGTCTTCTACTCTGCCGCTCTGTCCCGACCGACAGCATGTATTTCTTATTCCACATTTATTACACCTATTTTACCTCTTTCCTGTGACCCTGGAAGTAATCACTCAAGAAACATTCTATTTTCAAAATATCCAAACTTAGATAAAGGTTGGCCACACTTGGATAAAAGGTTCATGGACAATTTGTTGTGCTAAGCCCTTGAGCTCATACTAGAGACCCAACTCAACTATGAAATTTGAGTTCAGAGGCAACATGCATGGGCATCTTGTACCTGACTTGAGTGGCCCAGCTCCAAGGTAGTCACTCATTGGTCATTCAGCATTCACTGAGCATCTACTTGCGCCAGGTACTGGTTAGGTTCAGAGGACATATACATGAAGAAGACTTGGTCCCTGCCCCTAAAAAGTTCACAGTTGAATATTGGAATCAAGGGGACAGTGATCCTTTCACAGAAATAAAAGGGCTTTGCTGCCCTGCTCTGGCTTGGCTTGACTAAGAACTTCTTGAAAGTTCCATTAAATGGGAAACCTCTTGACCTCACTGAGTGCCTTGATCACTGAGCTCTCCTCTGGCGACAGTAGTTTGTTTTTGGTGATTAGCTCCTGTCTTCTGTGCGAAACCCGATTCCCACCGCTCCTTTTGCCTTGTCTGGGAACCAACCACACAGGCAGGTGGAGTCTTGCCGTGAACTGCAGTTACACTGCGATGGTATCAGTTCTCAGCCGATCAGAATGTGGTGTGGTCAGCACTCAGAGATGGTGCCTCCAGGGCTTTCTGAGTACCTTTGTGGAGAGAGTGTCTGGGTAAATATTTTCATCTCTCTTATCTTATTCTCTATTAGTTTTATTTCCTCTCTTAAATTCAGCCACAATCCTGAAAACCAAATTTGGAATGCGGTTTTGTTGCACAAATGGCCCATTTTGTTCAGCAACAGCAGTGATTTGGCTCAAAGAGAGTTTTGTTGTTTGGACCTTTGGATTGTTTAGGAAACATCCTGCTTTGGTTCCAGATGGATCTCCATCCTCTCCAGTTTAAATCCCAGTCTTCCTGCCCCTGAGCTAAGTCAGGAGAGACTGCAGCCTCGTGTCAGGACCCTCGGCTCGCCCGCATTCCACTGCCATTAAGCCACACTGGGGACATCCCGCTTTGCCTTAGAAAATCCTTCAGGCATCCACAGATCCCCATCCTTAGCCCTGAGAAAGAATTAGCCATGACATGACATGGAGTCGGCTTTCTGAATCTGCAGGTGGAAAATCCGAGGATACGGCAGGCCGACTGTAATCGTTGTCCAGCACAATTTTATATAAGGGACTTGAGTATCCGCCGATTTTAGTATCCACTGGGGTACCTGGAACCAATCCCCGAGGATACTGGGGAGGACTGCATAGCTCCTGGGTAGCAGAAATCAGCCTTCTGGTTGTAACCACCGTTAGCAATTGAGCAGACTCTCGGGCCTTTCACTTTTCACTGTGGATGTCTGAGGAGAAGGCGATTCTTGATTGAACTGGAAAACAGACAAAAGCATTCTCTATCGTTGTTCCTTTTAGTCTCCACGAGCTGTGCCGGGACATCTGTGCCTTGACTATGCCCCATTTCCAGCCAGGCTCAGTGGGGCCGATGGGCCTAGCCAACTTGCCCCCCATGTCAGTGTAACAAAAGAGGCTGGTCTGCGTCACAGGCACCACTTCATGGAATTCTCTGCACCCCGCCCCCTCAACTTATATACGCCCAGCTGAGCTCCCCATGCAGCGACGCGGGCCACACACTCCCTCCTGTAAACTCCTCTAGACACCAAAAGGTTGGAGCAAGGACTCGGAGCACCCCCAGAGCACCCCGAGTGTGTGAGCTTCTTGCAGCTGTTGATTGTGACTAAAGAAAGACACTGAGGCACAAGCCCACCCTGGAATGTGGCCCTGTCTGCCTCTCTCCTGCATCGAGGCCCAACCGGCCCCTTCCCTTCTCTCCACAGATCTCCAGGACTTCAAGTTAGACGTGCAGCATGTGATTGAAGTGGATGAGGGGAACACGGCGGTCATCGCCTGTCACCTTCCTGAGAGCCACCCAAAAGCCCAGGTCCGATACAGCGTCAAACACGAGTGGCTGGAGGCCTCCAGAGGTGAGCGAGCAAGCAGGAGCCCAGCGGCTGGGGCCAGGAGGGAAGCTGGCCGTCTCTGCAGGGCTTCCCAAACCCCCGTCCCCATGCTCGTGAGCTGTCTTCTGCCCTGATATTTAGCCCCGCGGGATCCTGAAGGGACTGGCCTCTGTTGTGGAGGTCCCCTGAACCTGTCGCGAGGAATCTCTTCATCCTTTGAGGCCCTGGCAGATGCTGCTGAGCTGCTGCCATTGGATGAGGGCTGAGACTCTCCCTGTGCAGGCTCCCTGCCACCAGGCATACACAGGAGGGCTGCCTGACGGACCAGACATTCCTGGAGCTGTGGGGTTCCCTGGTGGGAGACAGGGGCTCTTCCCCGCACAGCAGAGCAGTCTTTAGTGGAACTTGAAATATTCCCTCTCCCCATCTTCCTGGTAACGCAACCATCTCAACAGTCACAGCTTCCTGCTAAGTGGACGTGACAGCTGGTCCAGCGGCGACCAAGCTTTTGTCCACAGAGTGCCAGCGGGGAGAGAAGCTCTCTCTCAAGGCCAAGTCAGCTACTTTCCACAACTTACCTGCACTCAAGGCCAAGTAGACCCTATGACTGGACCCGACACTTCAAAATGTGTACCTTTTTAAATGTCCTAGAGATTTAAAAATATCTTTGTTAGCTTTCTGGTTATGAAAGGGGAGTATATGTTTACTATAGAAAACACAAAAAACTTTTTTTTTTTTAAGGGTAAAAAGCCTAATTCTGCCACTCAGAAATAACCGGAGACTGAGAAGAATATGAATGTCTACTGTCCCTAGCAGAAGCCTGGCAGTAGCCCCTAGAGAAGGCCTGCCCATCCCACAAGAGTCGAGGGCTTTTTCCTTTCCATCTGGCATTTGCCTAATCAGCTCACACCTGGGGCGGCCCAGTGACAGGCAGGTACCAGACTCAATGAGCCTAGACTGCAGGGACATCCAGATTGCCAAGGGCAGGCCCCCAGGAAGCTCAAAGCTGATGACCAGTGCTTTGCCTGCCAGGAAGCTAAACACCAACCCAGTCACCAAGTGTACTGTGAGTCGCTGTGAATCTGTCTCCTGTGGAAAGAAGCTGAACTCAGCCCCGGGACCCCACCCCCATGGCACCCCTGGTCCAGAAGCAGACAGAGCCTAGCAGGCCAGTGATGCAGGGGGAAGGGCTTCAGTGGTATTCATGGAGAAGGGTGGGGCTTGGGGGTTAGAATATCCCTCCCTGGCTGCAGAAATTCAACGGTGAGATGGCTCAGAACTGTGACCATGACAGAGACTGATGGGAAATTCTGAGGTCAATTCCCTCCTTCCTGGTGGCTTGCAGGAATGATCAGCTCATCTCCCCTGAATGCAGCACGGGCCTCTCAGTCCTTACAAATGGCTCTGAAGCAGCACACATCATGCTGTTTCACAAATGAGGAACCAGGATCTGAGAGGTTAATTAACTTGCCCAAGATCACACAGTTAGTATGCGGCCATCCAGAGCTTGAGTCCAGGTCTGACAGATCCCAAATCCTGCCCCCTTTCCATGGCACCCAAGCTCCCTTAAAAGTTATAAAATGCTCTTCCACAGACCTGTGTATGAACTTGGGATGGTGGTGGGGTGTCATCCAGCCAGTCTGGAGGCTGGTTGGTTAGTGTCACTTCCGACACTTGCGCCCCACTAGGTGTGAGGTTTTATGGGGAGAATAGCATTTTCAGTTTGGGCTTGTTGGAATTCAGATATACAACTTCTGACTTGGGCCCTACCTGCCCCTGACCTTTGCGGGAGCTGCTGAGTGCAGTATTCTGGGCCCAAATTCATCCCTGTCCTCTCTTCAGATAACTACCTGATCATGCCGTCGGGGAACCTCCAGATTGTGAACGCCAGCCAGGAGGACGAGGGGATGTACAAGTGCGCTGCCTACAACCCAGTGACCCAGGAAGTGAAAACCTCGGGCACCAGTGACAGGCTGCGCGTGCGCCGTAAGGGGAGGGTCTCACTGATGGGGGGGGGGCTGGGGCCGGCGGGGCATCCGGCACGCGTGGTGCTGATGCCACTGCTCCACTGCTATCTCATTTCTTCCTCGTGACAGCTCTCTGCAGGAGGACCTCGGTTCCCCTAAGGCAACCAGAGCCCAAGGGAATTAGTATGTTGCCCCACTTGACAGAGGTCATAAGCCCCTGAAGAGCTGTTGGATTCCAAATCCACAGTCTCCAGGCTGCCCCCTGGGGCTGGGCCACCTGAGGCAGGCGGAGGGGATCCTCTGCACCCAGTCCTGGTCCTACACGCTGTCCTTCCTCTCCTTGCCCCTCCAGGCTCCACTGCTGAGGCTGCCCGCATCATCTACCCGCCAGAGGCCCAGACGATCGTTGTCACCAAAGGCCAGAGTCTCATCCTGGAGTGTGTGGCCGGTGGGATCCCACCCCCGAGGGTCACCTGGGCCAAGGATGGGTCCAGTGTCGCCAGCTACAACAAGACACGTTTCCTGCTGAGCAACCTCCTCATTGACACCACCAGCGAGGAGGACTCTGGGACCTACCGCTGCATGGCTGACAACGGGGTTGGGGATCCCGGGGCCGCGGTCATCCTCTACAACGTCCAGGTGTTCGGTGAGTGTCTTCTGTAGTCCTTCTCCTCCTCGGCCTTCTCTTATCTGCACGGCCTCTCTAGAAGCTCATAAGCTGAGGCTCAGACAGGGTCACGTGCCTTGTGAGAGGTCATGGGCCAAGTGAGTGATGGAGGAGAACTGAGAGAGTGGGAGGCCTTGGATCCCAGGGGCCAGGGTGCAGGGGCCCGGTTGCCCTTCCCTGTCAAGGCTCTGATGGAGGCGACATGGGACCTTTTCTCTCTCTACCAACGTCATGGGGAAGGAGGGAGCCTTGCCCAACAGCAGTCCCCTCCCCAGCCTGTCTGGGCCTGGATGGAAGGGCTCAGCCTTTCTTACCTCCGCTCTGGTTTCCTGGCAGAACCCCCCGAGGTCACCATGGAGCTGTCCCAGCTGGTCATCCCTTGGGGCCAGAGCGCCAAGCTCACCTGTGAGGTGCGAGGGAACCCCCCGCCCTCCGTGCTGTGGCTGAGGAACGCCGTGCCCCTCACCTCCAGCCAGCGCCTCCGACTGTCCCGTAGGGCCCTGCGGGTGGTCAGTGTAGGGCCCGAGGATGAAGGCGTCTACCAGTGCATGGCCGAGAATGAAGTCGGGAGCGCCCACGCTGTGGTCCAGCTGAGGACCGCCAGGCCGGGTGAGTGCAGCCCAAGGGTCTGAGATTCCAGCTGAACATTTATAGAACCCTTTTCTCAAATGGAATCCAGCTTAAAACCCCAGTATATAAAATAAATAAAAGTGGCTTTTCGTTGTAAGTTTAAATTGACATTGACTTCCTAATAAGTCAGAAGTGCAGATTTTCAGTAGTGCAGATGACCCATTTAAATACTGTATTAAAAAAAAAAAAACATTTTAAATTGGTTTGCAGAACCTGTGGCTTCCTAGAGTTCCGTGGAACCCAGCTGGACAGCCACTGGTCTAGCACAAAGAAAACCACCTCTGTCTTTCTTAGTTTGATTCCTTTCAGTTGACATCTACGTGGATTGAGCAGTTGCTATTTGCTCAGCACTGGGCTAGGCAATGAGGGGGATGCAGAGAGCCTACTTTTCCTAGGGAGGAGATAAAACTTACCGCAGAATCAACTGGAGAAAAATACAGCAAGGAGTAAGGCTGTCTCGTCTTTATCAGGAGCCAGCCTCCTGCGCAGGAGGTCAGGTAGCAGAAGCTAGTGTTGGCGGAGTCTGTGGACGCTTCCTGAAGGAGGAGCGGCCCCTCCTGCCTCTGAGAGTCTCAGACGTATTTACATGCACAGTTCACACCTCCAGGTCCCCTCAGTGGAGCAGGGAGAGACCCACACTGTCCCATGGTGTGGATCCCACAGTGGAGGGGACACGTCCCCACACCCGCACCGAATGTGAGAAAAAGGATTCAGGCTCCTGCACCTCAGGAGCACATTGAGATGGTTCGCTCAGACGCACCTGGTGCAGACACAGGAAAACAAGCCGGCGGCGAGAAGCCCAGGCAGGGGCGTCCGGCTGCCTTTCCCTGTGGCCAGGCTGGGGCACAGCCCTCTACCCCCACGGAGCCTGGCTGTGTGTCCAGTGGGCTGATGGTCACCTCACGTCCTGAGCCAGGGGCTCTTCCTGCCCTGGCAGCCCTTCGCTCTGACGTCTCCCTGTTCTCTCCGTGGAGACAACAGCTCAGCAGGTGGCCGGGGCACTAAGAGCTCTTCCTTACCTTCTCCTTCCTGCTCTGTCCTCCAGGCACCACCCTGCGGCCATGGCGGGATGCTAAGCCGGCCACTGCCACGCCTCCTGTGCCCCCGCCCGGACCCGGAAGCCCTGCGCAGATGCCAAAGGGCCACCCAGGGGTCCTGAGGCCTCCGGCGTCGGCGCAGCCAGCGCCCTTGCCGTGCCTGGGAGAGCAGGGGCAGGCGGCCCCCGCCGAGGCGCCTGTCATCCTCAGCTCGCCCCGCACCTCCAAGACTGACTCGTACGAGCTGGTGTGGCGGCCTCGGCACGAGGGCAGCGGCTGGGCACCGATCCTCTACTATGTGGTGAAACACCGCAAGGTATGGTGTCTGGCGTTACGCCTACCTCCCGCTGAGGCGGGGCAGGGGCCTCCGCCCGCTGGCCACCTCCCCTTGAGCTCCTGAAGCCTGGATGAGTCGTCTCCACTGCTGATCGTGACCTTCTGATCCCTGCGGCGAGCTTTCCCACCACCTCCCGGGAAGCTGGTTGTGAGATGGGCATCTGGGGCCCTAAGAGGCCCGGGAAGAAGCCGTGGGTGTGCTTCCAGGTCTGAGCCTCGCGCACCAGCTTCCAGTCCCGAGGAGAGTTCATAGGCTCCCGAGTGACCACCCCCGTCCTC